>NW_007578065.1:0-387548 GCF_000690725.1 Stegastes partitus | reverse complement strand
TGACAGAAAAGTTAGCACCTAGCCAGTAATAGTGGCGCATTCAGGAGATGATTAAAAGCCAAAACAGAGATGACTGTCTCTCTGCGTATGTAAATAAGCAGCATGCTAATGTGCAGCTTCACATAGTGATAACATATAAATGTATTTGCTGCTTGTTTCTACTGCCCCTAAGTGGCCAAAAGATCTGTTAATGCAGGTTTAAAGAATGTATATCAGCTTCATGTAGCGTTTAACTATTTATATGTTATAATTAGAGTGTAATTATCCCATTATGACAAAGATCCAGAACAGTCCTCTGTAAATTCACCCTGTCACCCTGTGCGCCACACCACACGTTCGTGAAGGCAGCCAGCTGCCTTACCATATGCCTTTGCCTCCCCCCCCCCAAATGGAAACAAAGCAGAACTACTCTCCAGTCGGTGCCTGTGCTTAGAGGGCCGTTGTAATTTGAAAAGCAGCTCTGGCCTCCTCACCACTCTATCCTGTTCCAGTATCACCTGTCTAAAGTGCACGTTTCTCCTCATGTTCCATCCATTGAAAGCTAATTTTGGAAATTTAACCTCAGCAAAGCAGGATAATGTTTTGAATGCTATTTCTGAATATTTCTGTTCTTGAGGTGCACTCATTCCTGCATATGCTACTCAGCTTTGAGCTACCAACATGCAGCAGTATGCATGGGTAGGTAGCCTACTGTGGGGTTTGTTTTGATCTTAGGCTTTCAAAGTGAGGGCATCAGACCCCCTTCACTCCAAAACCACAAAGACCCTCTCCACTGCAGCTGCTTTCACCATGCTCAGGATTAAGTGACACTGATAAAAGCTTTCAGACAGGGACTGGGATGTGTTGACTGAGGCCTGATGTATATTCAGGTGCTTGAATGCATGGCATCTATGATAGTCAGCTCTCAAGGTCAATGTTTCTCATTTGCAAACATCTTTTGCATTAATAACAAATGTGTGCATTGAGATACAATGTCTATCAACATTGCTATTCCAATATATATGTTGTGTGATTAACTGAGTCAGCCTTTAAAAGCCTGCTGTTGTTGGATGCTTTTATTAATCGTAGTGATTGTACACAGTAGATGACAGAATTGAGTACAACCCCGTTTAATATTCAAAATGATTCGAAATACAGTTGACAAGCCAAACAGAGTGTTCTTTCTCTAAACAAATGCTTGAAAACACATATTTTAGAAAGACAATATTTAAAATGCAGGCCTCAAGGTAGAAACTCGCGCCAACAAAAGTGAACACACTTATGATCGCTGACACACAAGTCAGAAAATCTGTGATCACTGACACAAAATTGAGCACAGCGATGATTTTCAATCATCCTAACTGCATGAAAGCGGTTATTAAATTAGCTGTGAACACCAGAACTTCCTCTCATCTCCCAAAAACAGGTTATTACTTCAGACTTGACAAAATGATTAACAGTGAATTAATTATCGGCACAAAACAGCAAGAGTTTTGTTAACGTACGCGAGGCACAGAGGTAGAAGTGTGATGATATAAGCATACAAATGCACCTACGAAAAGGTGTTGAAGAGGTACATGAACGCCATGAAATACTGGCTGACAAGATGACTTCCAGTCTGCACAAGTTTGGCAGAAGAAGAATATTCCAGCATGATAACAATCCAAAGCACACTGCCAAGTTTCTGAAGAAAAAAAAAAAAGTGTGACCTGTCCAAGTGTGTCACCTGATTTGAATCCAAAAGAACAACTTTGAGGTGTTTGAAGAAAAAGAGCAACATAACCCATCCAGCAAAAAGAAGTTAAAACAAATGGCATCTCTCCAGGAATTTGTGCAACACTGCTATCCCCCCATGAGCCTGTCCTCCAAAATAAAGGTACATGAAGTAATTTTAAAAATGAAAGTTTTGAATGTTAGAATACTGACGTTTGTTGCACTGAATTCTGGAGCCTCTATTTTTTAAAAGAATATCTACAAACCGTTGCTTACAACTTCACATAAAAGCATATATTTTCTGTTCAACTTAAAAGCAAAGCAATTACGACGAGGTGTTACAATTTTCCGTCGTTTGACATTTAAGTGATATTTCGCATGGATGTACTCGCTTCCCTTGTACACTGCATGTCTGAAGTGTGAAGAAATTATCCGCATCACAAGTGTCTTCGTTAGCTTTCATGTGCTGGTCTGCTCCTTCAAACCCTGCTGTGCTTTGATTAGCTTCCTTCTTAAGATACTCTCATATTCCTAATACTCATTAGTAATTTAGCCCAATTAATTCCTGATGACCTCAGCCACCTATGCAGCCGAGCAGAATGACTTAGGGTGTTAGGAACAGTAATTTAATTACTTTGTATGTGTTTTTCATGTTCCAGCCACGGGGGACTTTTTAATAACAGAACTCTCTTCGCCGACTTCGCTCCTCTTTCTTCTTTTACCCCGGCCAATCTGACGCAACAGGAAAAGAAAGCTGTAAATAGACAACAGATGTTAGTGTGCATGTATGTACATATGTGCGAGTGGATGTGTGAAACCAAACGCAATTATCAGTGGCTTCTCGTGTACCAGTCACTTCTGTCTGTTAATTGCTGTTATAAAACCAAATCAAGCAGAATGCACGAGAGGCATTCAGGGTATATCCAGACAAAAACATATGTCCACAAGCAGCGGAGTGAAAAACCTCTTCTCTCTCTGCGAACAAACTCTGTTTTTCTTATTTCTCTGTCTCTCCCTCTGTTGGTTCCTAATAAGGGTGATCAGAGCTGAATGGCCTAACAGTCTGACCCTCATTATAACCAAAAGTAATAAGGATAAGACACCAGTGAACCAGACCTCATTAGGTCTATAGCTGGAATACTCGTCAGGGGTCATCACCCTGGACGTCTTGCGCTGGTCCCGACTCTTCTGCTTTCAGATTGTCTCGCAGCTACCCAGAAACCTTTGTTCTCCAGCCAACAGCATCTAAATTAAATTGACTGGATTACTCAGACCTCTGTGGGTTGTGGATCTTTCCCCCCTTCTACTGCTATTTGTATGCTTCTTTTTTTTTTTTCCACCTGAGAAGGTGTGTGTTAAAAGTGCAGAACGCTCTCGGACGCTTTGCAACAATTGTTTGCCATGTGTTGTTTACCGGAGAAGACTGAATCCGCTGATTTGAAACATGCTGTTCATGAGCAATGACAAGAAGACAGGTGATGTTTTTCTGCTTCATTGGATTACACCCAGTAAGCCATATCATCTTCCTTGTTGTCCAGCAACAATCCATCACTTTCAAGTTTGACCATGTGCACACACTCCTACTGTCCTGTTGATTCCATTTAAATAAGAAGCAAATAGCTCATTTCTGTCTTGCAAACAGAGGGAAGCGGAGCACCCTTTTTTATGATTTTTTTTTTTCTTTTGAAACAATCATTTTCCTCAAGCACTTAGTACTCAAGCAAATAGCTACCACTCAGCGATTGCGTTTTGCGACAAAAGCCAATTCATTTAATGTGGTGTAACATAATTCTACAACGAAATGACCTTGAATATTGAAAAAGCAAGAAAATCTCCCCTATGAATATAGTTACAGGGCTCTCAGTAGACACATTTGTCTGAGTGAGAGCAGAAATGTATTTTAATAAACAAGCCTGTGCGGGTGGCGGGAGAGCGGCTCAGCGCTACACTGAGCAGAGTAGATCCTCACTTGAGTGTAATGATGTTGAATGTTACCACAAGATTATATCCTTGGAATAATAGCACAGCCTGTTGAGGTTCCAGCCATATGTTCACAGGTCAGAGATGCCCGAGGGGCCGTAGTTTGAAACCCATTACACCACATTATGATAGAATGAGAAACAACTCCAACGTCCACATGGCTTTTAATGTGCTGGACAACACCATCATACATCCCCACAGACCATTATGATTACATCTAATGTAGGGCTGCAGTTGATTATTGCTGTTATTGATTTAGCTGCCCATTATTTTTTCTTTTTCTTTAAATCAACTGCTTTTTTGGGCCAAAAAAACACCAGGGGAAAAAAAAGGAAAATGTTCACTGTGTTTTCTTAATGCCAAAGATGATGTTATCTAATAGTAGTTTAGTCAGATCAACAAAGATATTCAAATTTGTTTGGTGCTATGAAGACAAATTAATATGTGACATGTTAAAATGTGTGGCTTAAATTATTAGTTAATTATCAAAACAGTTGCAGATTAATTGCCTGCCAATCAACTAATGACTCTACCACCAAATAATCACATCATAAAGTACAATATAATACAACAATACATGTGTAACAATAGGTAGCGAGTAATACTAGCAGACACGGATCAGACAGGTGAAGAGGCTAGCATTGATCCTACAATGCAGTGTTCTGCTGGAAACCCCTGGTTACTTTGGGATGTACCACCCATTTCAAAGCTGCTCAGGCTTGATGAACACGACAAAGAGCCAAAGGTATTGATCCACCTTCCAAATTCCCAAGATCCCAATTTGAGCAGATGGTCACAGGATGCACTGGAATAAGCCTCCACCCAATAACCCACAGCACCTAGAGGATCCAGTCCTTACACCCAGGAGCCTGAAACCACAGGACAGCCCCTAGAGGTACTGAGTTCAAGCCTCGACAGGTCAGAGCTGCTTTGGCTGCACAACCTGCACAGTATTATTCAGTTTGGTTTTAATGTTGTGGCTGATCGGTGTATTTAAAGCAAACAAGTGAGACAGAGAGCTCATGAAGATGAAGGTCAGTCAATGTTCTATTAAATCTGTAGCAATAAAAGAGATGTTCTGCTTCTCTTGACTAATTTGTTTCAACGAGAATTTAAAACGGTCTAATTTCTACCAAATTCATTAGCGCCCAACGATTGAGATATTCTTACAGATTTAAGAGCGCGATCAGTCTCAAGCTGGAAAAGTGGAGCTCAGTTTCAAGGATCTGTCCGTGGTGCTGAAGCGGATGCAGGCGTACAGGCCTCTGGCCAGCTACATATCACGGTTACTACAGCTGTCTGCTTACAGCAAATCAATTTAGAATATATAACAGTGAAGATGACTGCCTGCACTCCAGGTTCATGGACTTTCTAATTAAATCTTCCCATGAGAAAAGAGAAATTAAAACTATGAAAGTGTAGCCTCCTCATATTTTATCTTTCTTACCTAAAGGGTTGCGCATGGACCAAGCTGTCATTAATGAAATGGGTGCAGTGATTGACAGTGTACACGACTCTGTGGCTCCTGGTCACCATCACACAGACATTTGGCCCCATATAAATTCAGATTGAGTACTCGTGTTGGCAAGATGTGCGCTTCACTCGGTAAGCTAATAATCGACCGAGTGGATCTCAGCACGCTCCCGGAGGACCGAAGCCGGCGACAGAAGTCAATGCAGGTGCTGACTGTTGACATGCACCGTCCAATCAGCAGCGTTTTTCCAATAGAGACACACAAACATGCAACACACATGCACACATCCAAAGCAATTTGCCCGAGGGGATTAATGAAGCTATTCTGATTGTGACAAACGTGTCATGCTCCGCTTATGTGGACTCTCGGCTGATTCCCTCGCCTCCGTCCATGTCTAATACACTGTAACACTTAGCCTAACATTAACATAAACCAATTTCTAACATTTACCTTGACCCAGGCACTGGCTTTTAAAGTAAAGGGTAGGTTGACATTTTTTCACGTCTGTTTAAATTCACACACCCGCTCACGGGCACAATGAAACTGTTTTTGGTTGCTGCAATTTTTCTTTCTGTCCATACCTGCCAAGAATAGTTCCTTTCCTATAATGTAATTTCAATGGAAGACATGAGGGACAAAATCCACAATCCTCGGTCTGTGTAAAAATACCTTCCATTTCTTTAGCATATAAATCAAGTGGAGAATTTTCCAGGTAAGGTAAAGACTTTGTAGTACAACATTTCTCTGTGTTATTATTCCTCCACTAAAGCTCAGCTCAAGGAAACACTGTCTGGGGGGAGAAAAAAAAAGGAGTCATTTTTTTTGTTTCCCCACACAGGTAGACCTGCAGAATGTAACTGGTTTGCATTGGCATGGTGAGCTGAGAGTATTAATATAATATATGAATGTGGAAGACATTAATATGACATTAGCCCCTTGAGTAAATCATTACAAACCCTTTATATAGAGGGATGTTTCTTTAAAACAGCATTATGGGTCAGAATCAGTGAATAGTATATTCTCAAATATAATTTATTTTAATGGATTCCTCTAAAATAATACATAAATAATCAGTTAGACTTCTATTCAATTAACTACCAGAATAAACCAGACAATTTGATGACAAAACTATTGCAAAAAATAAAATAAAATAGAAACCAAACGTTTTAATTCTCAAAAACTAGCTTCCATATGCACACTTTGCAAAGAATGGAAGTAAAAGACAACTTGTCCTTCTCTTGGCCAATTTCCAAACCATCTACGGTATTTCCAGGTTTTAATGCAACAGCATCACTTATCCTTCAGTTTTGTTCACTGAAGCACAAACAGGTTCATGGTTTCATTTTGTTCCTGATGCTGTTCACATCATAGATCAGTAATGCTCTTTCTACAGCATGGCTGCATGGAAGGAGGGTTCTTATCACCTTCCTTGAGCATCCTCAGGAACTAGTTTCTGAGCACATTGAAACCCACAATTAGACCCGATACAAAAGTAACGCATACAAAATAACTGTTGCGGGATTGAGAGATAATACAACATGGGATCATTGTGTTCTTTTTTCTTTGAAGGAAAAACATGCAAGAGGTGAAAAAAGGGGGCTTGAAAACACAACAAAGGCTTTTTTCAGCAGCACAGATCTGTTTTTTTAATGATTGAGAAATTCTAAAACCTATTTCAGCCCTTCAGTTAACCATATGTGTCTCTAAACTATTATGCATTCATTGACAGCAACTCAGATTCACTGCCACCATAAGCTTGCTTGCATAGCGTGTATAGTATGCATATGCACTGTTCACAGATTCGATGCTGCAGTCTCCACAGATGCTCCTCCTGTTTCTCTAACAGCACCCCTCCCTTCTGCAACACCGCCATCCCACACAAAAAAAAATCACTCTTGTACCTGCCATTGTTTTCATGATTGCTTCTTGTACCGCTGAGTTTGGCCTTAAGGATAACATCGATTAGGAAAGGACCACACTCAATTTATTATTATTCCGTTTTTTTCCCCCCTTCCTCAGCTGCGCGCTCCATTCCAGGAGCTATTCCTGAACCACTGGAGCCAATTAATGTCCAAACAGATGTGCAACGCCGAGAGCTAAGCTTCGCCGCGGGGTCAAGCAGCCTGAATCCAATCTCCTCAACAGAATTACATTTCCGCCATCACGGCCCTCATACCTGCTGACCTGCTCCGAGGCCTCAACAGAGCTGACAGCTTTTTGCGTAATCACATGTTGTCGTTGCGGTGGACTAACTCCGCATGACCCGGGAGGAGAACCAGGTGGGTTTCTGCTAACGTTGTCACTCCATCGAGCTGACGGCTGCGCAGACAAAGCTGCCAAAAAAGTGGAACGTTTTAATGAGGAGAAGTGCCTCGGTTTCATTTGATTCTTAATGTGTCATATGATCACGTCTTTGATGTGCATTTCCATGTCTTTCCTCTCCTCATTTCATTCTGATTTGTGTTTGTGGAGAATGGAGAGGGAGATGCAAACACAGAGAAATGAAATACCTGAGGCAAAAGTGGGACTTTACACTTGAAAGTGGAAAGCATTACTTATGCATTAGGTATGTCTTTGAAGAACCCAAAACACGCATATTTCCCTATTCCTTTCCCCCCCAAATAATACAGATATAATCAATTATTCATTGGTAAATGTTTATTTCGCTTTTTTTTTTTTAAAAAGAAAAAAAAGAATGACATGAGCCTTGATGTTGGAAAAACTGTTCCTGCAGTAACCCACACTCACAATGCCCTCATTGGAAGTTTGTACTTCTGTTTTGAAGTTACACACAACTGTCCTACAGTAAAAATTAAATAAACAGCAAACATAAACAAAGACATAGTGTCAGTCCATGTTTTTAATATTTTAGCGTGGTGAAAATGACCCCCTTTTTAGGAAGGAATTCAAAGTTGAACATTTTGTAACAGCAGCAGCCTGAGTTTGCATTTAGCTTTTATACAAAGTTGTTTGTGCACTTATTGTTTGTGAATATCATTAATCACGTAATTGGAAAACAGATACAGATGAAAATACAAACAACATCAACTCTTAATTAGTGCAAAAAGAATTGCTTCGATATTTAATTCTTTGAACTAATTAAATCCAAAAGCTTCTAATTGTTAATTTTCAACAGCAAACACAAATAATCATGAGGTGAACTTTTGAAACGGGCTGCTGTGCTAATTCATTTAACAACAGCATCATAGAGCAAAGCTGCTAATGAGGTCCTGATGGTCTGCACAGATAAATGAAAATATCTGTGGTTGAAAACGGGGTTAAAAGCCCTGATGCTGTCTGCAGTTACATTTTTATTACTTTGGATGCTCCTGGCTCTCTACAGCTTCCTGATTAGCGAGCTTTTTAATTTGTAATTTTCAGCACTGAGGGGAGGAAGAGAAGGGAATTCTGCAGCTGAGGCTCATAATTAAGCCTGATCCCAACCACACTGGATGTATATCAACTGAAGAAGAGGATTAAAGCTAAAGAATAGGTTGACTACTTACTATAGGAATATGTGTCCAACCTTTGTGTCAAAATTCACATGGGATTTTCTCCATAGCACTATCACAGTTCTCTGTAATTAGCTGCTCAGCCAATCAGGAAGAGCCTACAGTTTCCCTTCTACATGCTTTATGCATGGTGCCACTTATACAGTCCACATGGCCACTCTGACCTAATGTAGTATCCACTTTCTTTATGCGACTGAAAGAGTAACACGACATGATTAAAAGCAGTCCTGCAATCTGTCATTCCAGTCAGTACGGACACTGTCAGCTGCTATCTGTGGGGGGGTGGCAGCGTCACATGCACTCTTATATTTACTGCATTTGTTAGGCTTCAGTGCTCTAAACCTGCTTAACCTGGTGAGCGCCGTCCTCCAAAAACTACACTTCTATGCAAATAGACTGCATTCACAACTATAAGGGAAACATATTTTCTCCCAGATTACATCGATGGTGCTGTATAATGTATGCGCCTCTCATCAACATATCTTTGTCATTCATTGCATTGCTCTCTGTCACTTCTTGTCAGGCAATGAATCATATATTGGACACAAGCAGGACTCGTCGCCCCCGGTAACCCAGAATATGACTTAGAAGCTCCAAACGTGTTGTGAAAAGATATATTTTATCCCAAACCATGATCCATCCATCCATTATCTGTACACCACTTAATCCTCACTAGGGTCGCGGGGGGGCTGGAGTCTATCCCAGCTGACTTAGGGTGAAGGCAGAGGACACCCTGGACAGGTCACCAGTCTATCACAGGGCTACACTTAGAGACAGACAACCAAGCACACTCACATTCACACCTATGGACAATTAACCTCAACATGTTTTTTTTTATTTGGACTGTGTGGGAGGAAGCCGGAGAACCCGGAGAGAACCCACGCTGCACGGGGAGAACATGCAAACTCCACGCAGAAAGATCCCGGGTGTCCTCACTGGGACGTGAACCGGCGACCTTCTTGCTGTGAGGCAATGGTGTTGACCAATGCTCCACCTTGCAGCCCCTAAATCAAGATATTTTTTCAAACCTAACCACCTCGTTTTGTTGCCTAAACATAAAAATTAGCAAGTGAAAAAGAAACTTAAGTCTAAAAATAATGGTCCAACATGGAGCATAAACCAGCAGTGTTTTGGTTGAAAGGCCTTCAGACTTGAACCACCTTGGCAGCTTCAACCTCCTAACGTGGACTTTTTTAAAAAAAAGATTTTCTTAAAAAAGCAACTGAGAACGCAGCTTAGATGTGTAAGAATAAAATTTTAGGGAGACAGTGTTGACCCGGTAGAGGGCAAAGCACTGTAAATTACAAGAATTCATGACAATATTCATTCATCTGTTTCTTTTTTAATTATTGTTGAATTCTACACTTTTTTTTAAGTTACAAAAACATTTTTTTTAGTAAAAACAAATCTTCCAAGTGTTCCTGAACATGTGACATAAGCTCATGATGTCAATTAATTCTCTGCTGATGATCAACTCATTTACTGATTGAACTCTATTTCCACAGAATGATGATGTTTACTTCTGTAATCAGATATGTTTAATGATTCAGATGTCATTAATGTCATCCAGTGCAACACAGAGAAACACTGAAATATACAAGCTCCACACAAACAAGATGCACCAAAGGAACACTGTCGTCAAGCTTTGGTATTAATAGTGTATTTATATAATATATCACAAGAGGATCCAACAGGACATATCAGACTGTATCAATATTTGTCCATCCCCCCGTGTTTACAGAATGAGGTTACTCTGTAGAACCAGCTTGGCCCACTGTTACCGAAATGAATTTGCAGCTTTTCTCTACATAAGTGATTGTATCATTAGCGTTCTGTATTGTCGTCTGTATTAAGGGAGAGTGAATTTGCTCTGCTGTTCCGCATCCAGCTCAACTCTGTCATCAGCAATTGTCTTATCTATTATTTATTATTATCTAAATCAGAGGCAGGATGGAAGGAGGAAAGGCGCCTAAATACCAGAGATGGAAGTTAGCAGATAAAGTGACACAGTTAGCCATAACAAGCCTATTTCAGTCTGCAAGACAGTTCATTTTCTCCGTAAATGTTTCATTCCACAATTCATCTCTGACACATAAATTGTATTTGAGCCGGATCTTCCAAGGGCTAAAGTGAAGTCCCTCCTCTGCAATGTTAAATGACCTCTGGAACAATTTGATTATGATGTCTTGCTGACAGACAGATTTATCACAGGAGTGGAGCCGTGTAATGGATATGAGCACAGCTCTGGTGACAGGAGAGAAGACGGTGGGAGTGAGGGATGAGCGATAGAGGAGTAGAAGCAGGAGAGAATGGACTCTAAACCTCGGCTATGTAATCCATTTACATGTGTGTCATATGATAAATAAATGACAAATGACTCTTTTTTTCCATAGCCCTAGTAAATGTGAATTATGGTTCGAAAGTACCAGCGGCATGTTAACTTCACTCAGCGCAAATGGATCCTGGAGGAGCACTTTTACCTCAAAACTGTAAACACTGATTACATTTATGACCCTGTTTGAAGCCAGAGAGGAGACATCAGTCCTGTCAAGTTCGTTACCGATATTACCAATTATATTCCCGCTCAGCAGGTCTAATGAAGCCGGATGTGTTTTCTTTTGCCCCGGCGTGTAAGCCTGACACATTGTTAACAGCGCTGACATCTCTGCAGACACAGCACAGAGGTCTTAAAGGCTGGATGAGCCACAATTCAAGACTCGGGGCCAACAACAACAAAACAAGCATTTTCAAAATGTCACCACCGAGGCTTAACTCCTCTATACTCAGCGTCTTCCTGTCCTCACTGACTGTCTGTCAGCACTTGGCTGAACTCCATAACACTACGCACAATGGAAATACAAGAAAGACTGACTCCTGTGACATTTGTTTGGAGACCTGTGTGATGTCTGGAGTCTTCTGGCGATGGATGGAGGACCTGTGTTAACTGTGCCACTGATGGAGACCTCTGCCAGGCAACAAGTGCTGACATTATTCCTCTGCCTGCACTTTCTATCAATCATGTTTTCCAAGTGTTTCCACGGAGACTGGAGAGGACAAAGGTGAGCTAAGGAGGGGGAGTGTGTAAGGACAGCTTATCTGTCTGAAAGTGCATCAGGACCGGAGAAATAATTTGACTGGCCCTGACAGACCTTTCACTTTGCCTCTGTTTGACATAGGCTGCTGTCAAGTTGACAGTGCGGCAGATTTGTTTCCTTGTGGCGGGTCAGGGAAAGTCACAGTGAGACCGCTGGCTTACAAAACCGAAACGGAAACTGATACAAAGACAGAGCTGCTGGGAACATCCTAACGAACAGGTGACAGTATGTTTATTCACTACGAGGAATACGTTGTTTCAGATATTAAAAGCACAGAGTGTTTATTTGTGTTGTTTTCATGTCTATATATAGGCGCACGTCAAAGAGCGGTTTAAAAAAAAGAAAAGAAAAAAAAGTGTTTACTGTGAAAGGAAGATGCCAGGAACGTGTGGGTGTTTAATTCTGATGCAAATAAAATCAGACCACAGAAAATGATGCAACCTGCCTCAGGGTCACAAACAACAACAAATCCAGATGACTTAGACTGCTCAGGCAATATGCAAACATGGGAGTCTCACAGGCATGAACAGTATGCATTTGAAGCAGACGTGCTTTTCCTGACCTCATCTGAAAATACTCCAGAGCAGCTTTTATCAAGTTCAATCCAATAAGACACCAAATGTAAAGTTTGCTTGTGCACATCAAGACTGGTTAAAAGGAACGAGCTTGTTTAAAGAGGCTGACACATTCGTCCATCCAACAGTGTTCTGAATTCTTAAATATCCAAAAAGGGATGCCACAGGGTTCAATATTAGGTCCCCTATTGTTCATTATGTACATTAATGAACTAGGCCAAAACGTGTCGAATGCTAATATGCATTTTTATGCGGATGACACAATCATTTACTTTTTTGTATCAAACCTTGTCAGTGCTGTTGATTCTCTGCAGAAAGCTTTTAATGTGGTCCAACACACACTTCTGCAGCTAAAACTGGTCCTAAATGCTGACAAGACAAAATTGATGCTGTTCTCAAACACCAAGAAAATCCCTCAAGCGCCACCCATAGTGTCTACTTTAAAGGGAAATGTCATGGAGGTGGTACATGTGTACAAATACCTTGGAGTCCTAATTGAGGACTCCCTCACCTTCAAGCCTCATATTGACAATCTTGTTAAAAAGCTCAAACTGAAATTGGGCTTCTTCTTCTTTTGAAATAAAGCTTGTTTTTCGTTTGAATTTTAAAAAATTAAAAAGCGGCTTGTCACTGCAACATTTTTATCAGTTCTGGATTATGGAGACTTGTTGTACATGAATGCTTCAACTCAGTGTCTTCATAAGATTGACACTGTTTATCATGCTTCCTTGAGGTTTATTACTAACTGTAGAGCCTTGACTCATCATTGTGAGCTGTATTCCCGAGTGGGATGGCCTTCCTTGTCCACCAGGCAGTTGGTTCACTGGTACACTTTTGTTTATAAGGCCATGCTTGGACTTTTGCCCTCCTACATCTGTAACTTGATCACCCAGAGAAGTGTTGACGCGTATTCTATGCGTTCAAATGACAATTTGTTGCTCGCTGTTCCATTTCGCCGCACTGAACTGGGAAAAAGGGCTTTTGTTTACTCTGCTCCTACAACATGGAACATGATGCAAAAAGACTGGAAACTGACTGAACTTATTTCTTTAAGCAACTTTAAATCCAAACTGAGAGTGCTTGAGACGACGTTATCTAATTGTCACTGTTTTTCATAATGTGTATGTAATTTTACCTATGTCTTTTAAATTGTAACTTGTGCTGCCTCTTGGCTAGGACGCCCTTGTAAAAGAGGTTTGTAATCTCAATGGGTCTTTCCTGGTTAAAGGTTGAATAAAAAATAAAAAACAGACATGGCAGTAAAAAGTGATTAGTTTACAGCAGGTAATAAAGGCTGCACAGTTTAGTGACAGTTAATTACTGGGGACAAAGCAAGTCACCTTTTGTTTAGTGCCATTAGATAGTCAATAATTCATTTGTAAACTCAAAAACCAAACAAAACTTATTAAACACAGTCCTTTTGTTTTAATTGGATTCTTTTTTGTTTTGCTTTTAATTGTTTTTTGGAAATCGAATGGGGACGTAGAGTGGACTTTTGTATTTTTTAATTTTAAGATAAAAACCTAATTCAGCTTTAAATCTATGAAAACCAAACTCGAAAACTGTCAAAAATTTTAAAACGGAAAAACTGCAGGACTTTGTTTGATCAGTTTTTCATTTTTTGATTCTGACTCGTGAAATAGATTTTCAATTTTGGGGTTTTAAAGCAAGGTTTTTGTTGTTCTTGTTGCTGTTGAGTATCTTCTGCCCAGAACCCCTTTACTAAACCACGGACAACAGCCACGGCATCACAAAAAATGTTTATCAGTTCAAATTTCTAATTGCTCTTTGTAATTACCTGGTAAATAACAAATCCAGCTGAATATCTCTGTTTCTGTAATAGTTCTTGAATTGTTCAGAACTTCACAGAAGTTGTAAAGTGGCCCGACGTTAACACTGATGGACATTTTGACTTGTCGCAGCAGAGAAAGCACATGTTGTATTAATGATGGCTGCGTTCCACTAAGGTGAGGTCCTGCTCTTGTTCATGCTGGTTCATTGTCCTGACTTACTGGGACGCTTCATGGAAATGAGCCATCATTAATTCCACCTGTGCTTCCCTATTGTGAGAAGTTAAAAAAAAAAAAAAGATCCATTTAAATCCACAGCAGCATTCACATGGCTAACCAGCACCTTCATGGTATGGGCCCTCCAATATATTGAGCTCAGTCACAAGAATAGTAAGCAAACTAACATTATCTGCTAATCCACATTTCTCTATGTTGAGTACAGCTTTTACCAACATGCAGCTTTGCACAACTATTAATCTCATATCCAAATTGCATCAATGCAACCAAACAATTTCATACATCAGAACTCTAACATACGTCAGTGAGAACACAATGATGTAAAAACATGTAGCATTACAATACACATCACTGTTGGATTTAAAGTCCTTTTAATGTATCTGTTGTTTTTCTTTGCATAAGCCAAGTTTCATTAAAACAACAAGGGCACTTCCCTTCCCTGTATGGATACGCTGCTGTACAGTGCAGTCGTCACAGAGAGGAACCGGATGGCAATACAACAGAAACGTTCAACTCCACCATGTACAAGTTCATGACTTTAAGTTTGATGTACTGTTATTAAACTGCACTTAATAAGCAACATGAAACTAATCAAATGTTTGATGCAGTATTTGCTTTCATTTCCCATATTTATTTGAGGTTCACATTGCATCTGAGTCTGAAAAAAAAGTTATTTGAAAATGAATCCTAGGAACCTGTGATCTCCCGTTAATCAGACATGAATCATGGCAGCACTCAGCTCTTTGATGACACCAGGCTCAATTCAAACCCCATCATCTGTCCTGATGGATTCAGACAAGTGCTAATATGAAGTATATCGAAAACGAGTGGGTGAACACGTCAGAAACATAAACACGAAGTGAAAATTGGCATTTTTTTTTGATGCTACAACCAGATTAATTCCACCTCTTTGATCTTCCATCATCGAACACTTGAACTAATCAGCCACGCATTCATGTGTTATTGTGGAAGTTTTAACCTCCCTGCTTTCTAAGAAAAAGCCTCTAGTTTATGCATTGTGTGTCATTACATTTTAATGTTAATGAAATATTAAATTTCAAGTCGCAAATCTTCTTACACGGGTTTCTGTTGTTACCTCAATAAATCATCGTCATTAATCTTCTATTGAGGACGACTGCGTGTGAGTTAAAGTCTCCAGAGATGATGGTAATGGCTTCAACCGAGAAAAATGTAGCTGTCATCAACACATGCACCCATGAGCAGTAAACACACACACACACACACAGATTTAAAAACACACAGGCACCGCTGATGGATTTTTCTTCAAACAACTTTTATATCATCAGCCTTTTTAAGTATATTGACCGCATATTTTAGCTGTTTATTTACTCGCCCAAATGCTGCCACTTGCTGCAGCGTCATCACTCAAACATAAAAACAGCCCCTTTTTTTTTTTTTTTCTTTTACGAACACACATCTCAGCAAAATTAATGACTGGTATGATGCAAGCGGTTTGCCTCTTTTGCACAGAATTTTCACTCATTTCTTGCATTGACAGTTTTGCGGGCTCTCGGATAAATACGATTTAATTACCGAACCGCTGAAGTGAGGCTCGCAACTGATATACTGCAAATCACTGTTAATAATTGCATGTTTGTGAAATGGCTCTAGTGACATTTCAGCACGTCACGGCGTGCCATTATGCGAGCCTTCAACTGCATCGATCATGAGAAAACACACCATGACAGACCGCTCACCTACATGTGCTACTTCTTTCTTTCTTTTTTTTCTTCCCACAAAAGACAACTGCACCAATTAATCACCTCACAAACTAAATGAATCCAGTAATTAAAAAGCCCCTAAAAAAAAATCATATCTGCTGGTGATTTAAAGTAAAATCCCAGCTGATGTTTCTCCGTATGCTTTCTTGGTTGTATTCCCTCTGTGTTTTTCCCTTCTAAGAGTCAACAGAGACGCTGCTGACAAAGCAGCTGCCCCAGATTTGGCTTCCCCGTGCAACAGCATGATCAATAGATTGCGATTCATGAGGTACAGTGAACGGCAGCATGAAACTGTACCCACTTCACCCTCCCCGAGTCGGCTGTCTAGGGAAAATCAGTCCATTAGGTTTAAAAGAAAATGTACAAGAGATTGATTAAGCAGGCAGAAACGGGCCTTTCAGCGATATGGCATGGCCGTACTCCAAACACTGGAGTCAATATGGCAGATTGGGGGCCACAACACTCAATCTTCTTTCAGGCAGCATCGTTCTTGGAGGAAATGTGGTACCAACAGAATGCTACAAACAAAATATGTGGTGTGTTCACAAAAGGCAATTGAACAGCTGTTAAATGGAGAGCTGCGAGCAAATTTCAGTATGCTAACTGTAATTCAGATGAGAGACACAGTCATCAATGGCCAGTTTGTACTCCCACCATTCTCAAAATGTATTTAATGTAGGCAGGTTGAATGCCTTATGTGGTTTTTGTGTGTGTGTGTGTTTGTCTCCTTCCTTGTAAAGCAGCTGCAGGTTTGAGGAATTGCCTACATGTCGACCCGGCTTATCTGTCTACTGAAGAGGTTACAGGTTATCATTAGAGCATCCCCGGTTCACTCACTAATCTATATTTCTGTTCCATATAGAGACGCATGTTTTCACCCACGGTTGAGCTTAATAAATCTAAACAATGAGCCGGGGCAATTATTTACGGTTCTGGGGGCATGACACTACAATAGAGAAGTACATCTCTAAAGCGTCTTTACAAGTAACGCGCTTCGGTTTATCTCAGCATCGACACAAACTCTCATCTAAAAATAGTCTCCGTTTTAGATGCAACTGCTGCTCATTATTGCAGTTTTTTTATTCTTAACAACTACTTTTTCCTCCTCAGACAAAACAAAACATTGCATCTGAGGTGATGCAAAAACATGAAAATTAGAAAACGGAGCTGCCAACTTTGCTTTGTTTGTGCCGTTTGCTTCCACCCAGGCAGTGGAACAAGATGCTGTTCGCCCGTTCGTCCGCCGTTGAGAGGAGGAAGATCCTGCAGTGGCGCCACACATCAGACACAAACTGCCCGGGCACCGGCTGTGTCACACCCAGCATCGCTTTGGCTCTGCCCGTCTGAGTGTGTGCCGCTTCCACTGCTTAGGCAGACAGAAAAGTAGCAAAAAAAAAAAAAAAAAGTAGTGGCTTTATCTAATTATGAGACTGCATCATTAACAGGCAGCCTGTTTGGCAGCAACAGACTGATTTATGCGCCGGAGACGAACAGAGACTTATGCCAAGGATTTCTGACAGAAACCAAGCAGCTGCATAGCAAAATGAATCAAGAAGAGGAAAATGTTGTAATTATGAGCACTTCATCAAGAATGTGCTGTTTTTTAAAACATCCATTGGTCAGTCAGCGTAGCACAGTGTTCAGACGGATGTATCTCCACTATCTCTGTTGGATGGATTGTCGTGACATTCATGGATGAATACGTTCTAATGACTTTAGTGGCTTGATTTTTCAACTTGTCAACATCAGTCTTGGCTGTGTGTTGTGTTTAGTGGTTTTACATCCAAACCAGATCCTCCCTTGCTCAGCTCTCTCTTCACCACGATGGTCCAGTACAGCGACCGCAATACTGCAGATGCTGCACCGATCCGTCTGTCAATCTCATGTTCCATCCGCCCCTCACTCGTGAACAAGACCCCGAGATACTTGAACTCCTCCACTTGAGGCAAGGAGTCTCCACCGACCCGGAGAGGGCAAGCCACCTTTTTCCGGTCGAGAACCATGGCCTCGGATTTGGAGGTGCTGATCCTCATCCCGCTCGCCTCACACTCGGCTGCAAACCGCCCCAGTGCAAGCTGAAGGTCCTGATTTGATGAAGCCAACAGAACAACATCATCTGCAAAAAGCAGAGATGAAATTCTGTGGTTCCCAAACCGAACCCCTTCGCAAAGTTCTCGATTTACCAATCAATCTACGTCCCAACCCTCACCTATGGTCATGAGATCTGGGTAATGACCGAAAGAACGAGATCACGGATACAAGCGGCCGAAATGAGTTTCCTCCGCAGGGTGGCTGGGCGCTCCCTTAGAGATAGGGTGAGGAGCTCAGTCACGCGGGGGGAGCTCGGAGTCGAGCCGCTGCTCCTCCACATCGAAAGGAGCCAGTTGAGGTGGTTCGGGCATCTTTTCCGGATGCCTCCTGGACGCCTCCCTGGGGAGGTGTTCCGGGCGCGTCCCACCGGGAGGAGACCTCGGGGAAGACCCAGGACACACTGGAGGGACTATGTCTCCCAGTTGGCCTGGGAACGCCTAGGGGTCCCCCCGGAAGAGCTGGGGGAAGTGTGTGCGGATCGGGAAGTCTGGGTGGCTTTGCTAAGGCTGCTGCCTCCGCGACCCGACTCCGGATAAGTGGGAGAAGATGGATGGATGGATGGACCAGATCCTCCAACCTGAATGAATGCATTAGTCATTTGTCATTCTGAATCCTCTGAATTCAACCCATAGGAGCGAAAGTTTGGTTGAGGCACAACACCAACTTGGCTAGATTCTGGGAAATATCAGGGTTTGGGTTAAAAGTCGTGGGTCTCTGTTATCATGTTTACAATATGAAATGCTTATGGCTAAAAAAAAAACAAAAAAACAAAACAGTAGCTTCCTGTGTTAAAGTTCAACCCATCCATCCACCTCAACCTCCTTCCGAAGCAGACTGTGTGGCTCTGCAACTCACATCCTCCTTTGTTTTGTCATAATTACTGAAGCCACTTCAGCAAGTGGCAACAATGAAGCCGTAGGTTGCAATCAGTCGCTCGCATGATCGAATTATGCTTGTTTTTCTTGGAAGGATATTCCTGGACACACATTATGCACCAGGCTGCTTAAATAGCTGGAATAAAGTCTGCTAAAGTGCCATTCTGAGTAGTACTTCAACTGCATAAGACATTTTGTTCTCCACTTTGACGATTTTGAGTAAAGTAGAAATGCAGCATTTATGTATGTTTAGCTGGAATGTGTACATATTTAATTGGTCTTGCAGGATGTCACTGCATTGGATTCCAGCAGAATTTTAATCTTGTGAAGTTTGGTGGGGGTTTTTTTTGAGTAGAAAATGCTGTCTTTTCTTGTTATATGCTACTGCACACTTAATGCATACTTGTCCAACACTATTAAGCTCAACCAGAACTATCTATCCCGGGAAAGGCAAAGATGTGAGGTATGTGGAAAAATGTGAAGTTTAAATGTAAAAGTTTGCATTTGTAACCTGCAAGCGCTTCAGGCTGCTTTGACAAACCTCAGACACAAGGGCTGATGCACGCAGCTCAGAGGGATTCACTCTCTTATCTCTGCTAAGAAGAAATGATGCAGGGTAGGTGATGCCTTTTGGGTTGTTTTGGCTGCTTTGCTGAGAGATTTCATGGGATCATTGACTGGATTCCACCTCTCCTGATATAGCATGATTTTAATATGGCGAGTATGTCAATAAATGCATGAAGTAGAAAACAAAAATCATTGCTACGTTGAAAACAGATGGTAATTTCACAACTAAATCTATTTGTTTTTCTAATTCACTTTAAAAAAAAAAGTCAATTCCCTTCCCAAAAAATATGTTTTAAAATAAGGGAAATTGCACATAAAATGTTAACACTCTGAAATGCCTCCACCATGTGCCATGGCTTCATAAATCAGCTCATACTCAGAGGCATGTCTGAGAAAGCATGTGTCTTCTCTCTCCTTGCTTCAGAAACTGGCCCAAAGGGAGCTCACTCGGGGATTTGTAGTGTGGAGAGCTCATTGTGAGCCAAAACTGGGAGGTTTGAGATGAAAGGTCAGCAGATTGCAGGAAGTTGCAGCATGAAAGTAAGAGCTCAAGGTAGTTCAGACTCATTCAAGCAAAAAAACTTCCACCACTATACATTGCAAAGCAGTGCTCTGGGACAGTTGATCTGGATAAATTGTTTTTGCCAGTCATGATAATGCCCTCATATATATATACATTCACTTATTTTTAAGAGGTTGAAGACACAGTTGAGCTTCACTGTGTTACTCCAGGGGATGGTGCTTCACCTGTTTTGATGGCAGCTGGTCCTATATACAGCATATAACCACAAGAAAGAGAGACAGCTGCTGTGAAACAAATGCACCAGTAATATATGCATCCTCAACTTAGACATTAACAGATTTGGGAATTGTGCAAAATCAAACTCAAAGTACAAGCTTGTGTTTTCATCTGGAACATACTATGAAATTAAATGGATATTATTAGCTGAGTAAAAGCAGTTTACCTTCACTTTTAAACCCCACTGCACACACACTCACACACACACACACGGTGCCTAATTAGACCTCTTTTCATACATGGCTGAGCATGTACAGACTGTGATTAGTAAGCCTTTTTCGCAGAGGACGTGTTGACATGTCACAGCAGAAAAAGCACAGGTGCAAATAAATTAAATGAAAGTTAAAATGATCCTGAAACAGGTGTTGAATATGGTATTGGATATTCACTGTTAAAGGATAATTCTAGTTTAGTCTAACCTGCCTTATTTGTTGCTGCTGAGGCTCTGTGGGTGATAAAAAACTTTGTGCTCTCAGTTGTGAAGATCAGGGAAAACATGGTGTTGTTCAAAGCATAGTACAACGGGCCAACTAGTGTGAACTCACAGCTGAAGAAAAAAGCCAGGCAAGCTGACATGGAAAAAGATCTCTTGCACAGTTAGCAAAATTACCATTTTACTCATTTCTGTTCCTGCATTTCAAATCACATACTTTTTCTTTTTCCTGTCAGTACGTGCTACAGCCCACTGCATGTGGTATGAACACAGTTAGATTGTACTACTTCATATCAATACCGCGGCTTAAACATCTTGCTCATGTGTCCGTTGCAGTCTGCAGAGTGAAATCAACTGTCTTTGCACTCTCAGTAGCTCGTGCTTGTTACGTAAAGGAGACACTGTGACATGTGATGCACCATGCCTGTGCATGAGATTCAAAAGGGCCAGAAAGCATGCTGACTTGCAAATTGTAATGTAGTAGGACATCCTGGTATTTCTGGCCTAATGCATTTGACATACTCTGTATCAGGACAGGGCTCGGTGGTTAGCACCGTTGCAGTTCGCATCACGGTGAGGACACCTGCGTGGAGTTTGCATGTTCTCCCCATGCGGTGTGGGTTTTCTCCGGCTTCCTCCCACAAGGTCCAAAAACATCCATCTGTCTGTCATCTATACATCACTTAATCCTCACTAGGGTTGCGGGTGGCTGGAGTCTATCCCAGCTGATAGGCAGGGGACACCCACCAGTCCATCGCAGGGCCACACTTAGAGACAGACAACCAAGCACACTCACATTCACACCTACAGACAATTTAGAATCACCAATTAACCTCAACATGTTTTTGGACTCTGTGGGAGGAAGCTGGAGAACCCAGAGAGAACCGACGCTGCAGGGGGAGAACATGCAAACTCCACGCAGAAAGATCCCAAGTGTCACCACCGGGACGCAAACCGGACCACAGAGCCACCTTGCAGCCCGGTCCAAAAACATGCTGAGGTTAATTGGTGATTCTAAATTGTCCGTAGGTGTGAATGTGAGTGTGCTTGGTTGTCTGTCTCTAAGTGTAGCCCTGTGATAGACTGGTGACCTGTCCAGGGTGTCCCCTGCCTTCACCTTAAGTCACGTGGGAATAGGCTCCAGCCCCCCGTGACCCTAGTGAGAATAAAGCGGTGTATAGATAATGGATGGACGGATGTATCAGGACATACAAATTCTTCTTATGACATATTATATAATATGGTAGAATGGTTATTGGAAGGCATCTTGTGTTGACTTTCCTTCAGACTTGAAAACAAACTTATTGAATGACTCACAGCATTTCCTGTTTTAACACAAGTAGAGAGTTTTCATGATTCATACAGATCCACAACAACCACATTAATGGAAAATACACGAGGCTGAAATGAACTGGAATCATCTGTTCGTGGTAATAGTAACAACTGAGCTTCTTGTAGTGTAAGTTAAAATGCTGTGAAAAAGGTTTGTTGACATCTGTCTCCTCTACAACCATTAAGGCAGGATAACTTTTATCATTCTTCTTGGTATACTGAGCGTGTCAACCTTTTACTGTTAATTCACAACATAGCTCCATCTAACCTCAACCTCAGCGGAGGTCTAATCAGCCAGAATGAATGAAAACATGTTTGTCACTGTGTAAGTGATAACAACAAACTCAAGTTCAGCTCAAAGCCCATTTCAATCCACGAAAACACACGGGAGTTTCCTCAGGATTGATGCTGCATTTACGTCATGTTGGCAAAATGGGAAGACCTGGAAAAATCAGGTTATTCTGAGTGTTGACACAATATTAGCCATAGCGCTAACCAAGATAAACTGTTATATATTTGCAGCAGAATCCAGTTCCTTTAAAATGAACTAAATGGACTGCATTGGTATGAAAACTGGAAGTTTATCCTGATGCAAATGTCAGCTGTCGTGCCTTTGCAGGAAGAGTTTCTTGACATGTCTGTAGTTCTGAGTGGAAGATATCATCGCTGTCAGAAAGTCCCAATATGTCCCTCTAAGAATTATAAGTCGGCGGCTGAAGGGACTTTTTTTTTTCCGACTAGGCTGCGTATAATTATGGTTTAAATGACACGGCATGAACCCGGCATGAGTGGGCGTGTACAAACCACGGCTGAGATCACGCTCTCGTTCACTCACTGTATAACTGACACTCAATAGTGAGCAGAGAGTTGAGATTTCTGGCACTTGGTAATTATTATCATCTTGCTTGAAAGTAACAGGACATGCATGACGGCTATTTTTGTCGATTCACTGTGAGAATTGCGGAGGGAAACTTAAAGTGAACGCATGACATCGCTGAGGTTTGAGGTTTTGTCACCTACAGTTACGTGTGCACCGCTGATCGATATGTTGCACTTTCAAATGACCGCTGAATGTGTGAACCTTTGACCGCGCAGAGAACTGATGCTTAAAGGTCCGCTTTTGTGCCGCGAACTTTAGAAATGTGCTTGTTTTATTGTCTCCAGTAGTATTTGGGTTATGCTAAAGTCTTTTTGTCTAAAGAGGTGAGAAAAGAGTCGCACTCAAGTGGAGCTACATACAGTATATTCAGTGCTGCGTGTCTCCCTTCGGTATGTCGTCTCTAAGCCGAACCACGGGCCCTCTGAGAGTTCAACTGCTTTCAATTCCTACAAAGCCTCCAGACAGGCTTTGCTTTCCATTTTCTGTCAGTTCTCCTCCACGCTCTCAGTTGCCCCGTCTTTCTGTGTGAGTAAATGAATTCCCCCCTGATGGTAGGAGATGTGATGTGAGTGCAGCAATCGGGGCACTTTAATCTCAGAGATCCATCCTGGAGGTTTGTGCCCTGCCTCGTCACTCTCTGTTCAAACACAGAACTTCCCCACCAAGACGACAAGGATTACAGCACAAGCGTTCGCTCTCCCCCTCTCGTCTCACTCCATCTCCCACCTTTCATGTTTTCCCTCTCTCTATCTCACTTCATCTCCCTCATATCGCTGCATTTTTTTTTTTTTTTTTAAACACAAGCATACGAAAGCATTCAATTTTATGGCAATGTCTGAAAAGCTCACAGCCCAATAATATGGCAAATGATGACACAGAAGTGACTATTTCCTGATCTGATCAAGGCCGATGCTGCTCACACACACACACACACACACACACACGCTCGTCACAAACAATCGTGAGGTGCCCATTTTGCTCAGTATGTAAAGCAATACAAACACCTGGAGATATGATTACTAGGACGGCGTGGAAAACTTTTATTTTGATGTCATTTTGAAAAATGAAATCAGTGAGAACCCTGACAAACGAGGTAACACGAGTGCAGAACTGAAATAAAACCCCATGAGCTGTGAAATGATGTTTTCCGACATCTGCACCATCTAAATGAGACAGACAGAGAAAACTGTTTGTGAAAAAGTTGCCAGAACTTGGATAAAAACCTGTTTTGGCACTGATGTGTTGAAGTTAAGGCTGTTTGTTTAAATACCTGTGTGAACTTTTGCCAGTTGGGTTGCAGCTTGTTTCTACGGTTATGTAACCTCCATTCCCACAGTGGCACGTTAGCATACGTTGACAACATAATCATATGTTAAATCAAAAGGTCCTCATGATGCAATTCATGGATGAGTTGAATACTTTCATTTCAAGGATTACGTCCATGTTGTCTCAGTTTTTTGTCATGAGTCAAATGACTGCCACCAATGGCCTGATTAAGCCATTTTTTAAACAGCAGTGTTGCAACCTGACTTTGGGCCTCAGCACTGATGAACTCCTGCATTCATAGTGATGAATGAGGTACACAGGCATTAATAAGGTCATGGAATAAGTCTGACACTATTCTATTTTATTATTACTGTGTTTAACTGTTCAAAATAAAAGAAACACAACTCTGCAGACTTTTCTTTATGATTTAACATACAGACTATAGAGGGGGGAAAACACTGTGCTCTGAAAGACAAGTGGCAACCTTTGAGGTGGAAAGTCTTCTTGCATTGCTCAGTGTATGAGTATATGTTGTCAGTCAATCAGTTTAATGTCAAGCGAGACCTCACACCATTTGTCGTTATTGGCTCTCTTGCTTGACATGCGCTTTAGGGATGATTGGAGCTTCCATCTGTATATGAATGTCTTTCAATTTTATACATTTTCTGCCTACAGACAGTGAAAACAGGTGCTAACTAGTAGTCAGCTGCTGTCAAAGCTGCTTGCCGGCGTCTGCAGACTGCACTACGGATTGGCATGCGGTGTCACGGTCATACAGGAGTGCCTCTGTTGGAAATGGAGAAAGTAAAACATATGGTTGACACGTCAAAATGTCATTGCAACACTGAAAATGTTGAGACCAGCTCAGCTTGGATTGGTTGTGCGTCACACTCTTCACGCAGCGTGAAGTGTTGGGCATCATATCGCTGCCTTGCACTGAAAATGACTTGTAGCCAGGTGCTTTTCCATCTGAAGTATGAAGGCGTTAAAAGGTTTGCTGTGCTTGTTGCTTCAGAAATGCAAAGGAAAATGTAACTTGTGTTGACTCTATGAGTATTTGATCAATAAAAGAGCTTCTACTGAAAAGCTGTTTGACTCAGAAAACAGCACCATTACCACAGCGCTACTGAGAAATGTTGGTAAACCAGTCATGTCTCTACTTGCTACTGCCCAACACTGGATGTTTCGCATTTTGCACTATTTAGCTTAAAGCCTTGACTATACGCAGGCACACACACGGACGTGTACTCCATGTTGTTATGCTACTTTTCTAGTTGGCGGGAGCCCACTTACAAACACGTGCAGTGGGCTACATGTGAGTATTCAGCGCGTGCACACGACTACCGAACATGTGCATTATTGCTTTTGCAGTATAGTCACTCACAAAGTTTTTGCTGTACACAGACATGTGCAGAGGGATGCGTGCAGACTCTCGTGGACTTGAGGAGATGAGAAATTTTATGTCACACAGACCCTTGCGTTCTCACAGATGAAGAAAATATAGGCCAGTAGTGAGGCCAATTCATGTTTTTTTGTGTCTGTTCACACTGCAAGTGCACTGACTCTGACACATATTGCTTCAACAAATGCTTGTTTAGTGGAGGGGCTGTGCAAGTAGATTCACTACCATCCCCTGCCTTCATTATTCATCATTAAAACAGCTGTAATTGAAGTAGTCGCTGCATGACTTTGGAGGTGTTTTGATTTGTTTACGCCTTCCATTTGACATAGCATAAACACAGCAGGAAAATTCTCCAGAAATCCTGTGCTATGGCTGCCCACTGTGTTCAGCACACCTCAGGAATTATCACGGTGCTACAGCTCAATCTGGAACAAGCCGTTACATCCTGTAAACAGTGCAAAGATGCAGCAAGGCTTTCAGAAGCGTCTATATGGGACAAGTGTGTATTTCTGTGTTCAAAAAAGGGGCATCTGTGGAGATAAACGCACACCTGTTGTCGTATGAATAGGACCACAAGCATGTCTGCTTTCAGTCCACATCGGTCCTTGATTTGGCCTTTACACTTTCCATACTTGTGAACTGCGTGGGTTCATGCATTGTAACCCAAGTCCATGAGAGTCTGCGTGAATCAATCCACACTTCTGCATGCAGCTCAAAATTTGTGTCCAAACACTGACTACACTACAGGGGCAATAGTGCCTATGCTAATGAGGAGTTTTTGTGAACTGAATGTGTAGTTCGCCTTTCAACCAGACTCCTGCAGACTCAAAAAAGTAATATATTAGCAACAACAGCAAGTCCATTGTGTCCGCACCAGATTACAATGAAGGCTTAACACTGGTCCAAGACTTTTCCCTTTTCCACCAAAACCAGCTTCGACAGGAGGAGAAACCGTGCTCCAGTTCTCCATCTGTCAGAGAGGGTGTTATGTAAGGTCAACCCAACCGGCCTCGCTTCACTCCAGTCTGGCATTTTATGGGATTTTTGATCAGGTCTAATGTTTATTTAATCATTATCTGTATTTTTATTCATATTTTAGACCAGATATAAAGCAATATAATATTGTTAAATCCCTGCAAAGGTCCTGAAACAGAAATTTGATCAGAAAATCAGGAAGTACTTTTGTACTGCTTAGTAGAAACATAACCAAAATATGTAAATTAACTATGAACAATAGCATTAATACAATTTAATGAAAGTTTTTACTGATCGTTTTCTGCCTACAACTGGGATGAACTGTGCTGAGGGTGAACACTGACACATAAAATGATATTTAAAACCTCTCTGCAGGTGCTGAGGGTAGAGGGAGTGGGTGGATTTTGTGATTAATGCCGTATGAGAGGGGACAGGAAGGGGGAATTTACTGTTTTCAAAACAGTTTTAATAACTCGTTGACAAGCATTAAAACCAGTCATGAGCTGTGCATCATTGAGGCTCATGCACAGCTTCAGGTCTCTTTGTCTCTTTGTCCTCGTCCTGCTCTTAGTCACATAGCGATGTCCTCGCTGTGGGACATCAACATCTGATTAATGTGGGGCTGAAATTAACAGCTCGCTTCCTCAGAGAGCTAATAATAAGAATCATCACACCTACATGTGAAGTTATTATATTTTTTGCTTAAGGGCAAATATGTTATTAAGGCAGAGCCCTTCGGTGTACGGTAGGTGTATTGGGCTGTGATAATAGCATAATGTAGTCTCTGTTTCTGAGCACATGTAATTGTTTTTGTTATATTTGTTTCATTTTTACTCTGCAGTGTATTTACATAATCCGGAAATTTACATACCATTAGATAAATCAGCCATTATGAAACCGAGCGAACAACGTTTCAGCGACTTTCAGGGGGAGCGAGAGCAGCATTAATTAAGATACTCTTAATTATGTCGAGCATAGCCTCGCTTTAACTGCCGCTATGAGTAATGCAGACAGATAATGAATAAACCCCAAAAAGCACTTTGCCTCTCAGAGCGCTTGTTATCGGGATACGAGGCCCTGAACTGTGAGCAGCAACGTGTTGACATGGTCCTGTCACAGCTGTTTGCTTTAACCCTGTGTGCACCATCTGAGGGTAAAACCTGAGCCAAATTAAACTTCACTGGGATGTATATGGTATGTCTGGCAACTCTAAAAATGAGTAAACTGTTGAGGAAAGATGTAGCAATGACTGAAAATATTTATTTTTATTTTACCTTTATTTTACCAGGTAAGTTAGTTAAGAGCTGGTTCTCATTTTCAATAACGACCTGGTCAAGAGGTGGCAAGATGAACAAAAACAGGTTACATGTACAGCAAATCACACAATATTACAAAACAAATTACACAAAGACTTGTAAAATAGAGAGGCTAAAAAGAGGTTGAAGTGTTACTCGAACTGATTTTTCTAAACGACGAGAGCTGTACGTATGAGGTGAGTTTTAGGGATTGTTGCAAAGCGTTCCAGTCATCAGCGGCAGAAAACTGGAATGAGGATTGACCGAGAGTGGTACGGATATGATGGTTGCAGATACTCCAATGCAGATACATCCGCTGTCAACCCTGCCTCATGAAGATGACACTCTGTGCAACTCAACTACCTCCTCATTTATGTTTAAAGGGGCCATATTGTGCAAAGTTCAGTTTGTATTTGCTTTTGAAAACAATCATGTTCCTAAAGTCTCTACAAATGTGTTTTTTTTATTGACATCAGTGACAATAAATTAAAAATACTGACAGTATACTGTACCACATTTTTCTGTATAATTACAGTAAAATACTGGCAGCTGTGGCTTTGCTGTATTTTTACACTATTACACCTGCAGTTCACCGAAACAGTTTATTACTGTGTAAGTGATTACAGAACTCTGCTCTCTATATAATGAACTACTGTTTAATATTGCAACTACACTTTCTAACAACATACCATGTTTATGTTTCCACTGTAATCGACATTATCCGTAACTGTAGTATCCTGTAAATTACATCCATCCATTATCTATACACCACATAATCCTCACTAGGGTGGCAGGACGGCTGGAGTCTATCCCAGCCGACTTAGGGTGAAGGCAGGGGACACCCTGGACAGGTCACCAGTCTATCACAGGGCTACACTTAGAGACAGACAACCAAGCACACCTACAATTTAGAATCACCAATTAACCTCAACATGTTTTTGGACTGTGTGGAAGGAAGCTGGAGAACCCGGAGAGAACCCACGCTGCAAACTCCCAGCAGAATGATCCTGGTGCCCCCAACAGGACGCAAACCGGCGACTTTCTTGCTGTGAGGCTACAGTGCTACCAACTGCGCCACCTTGCAGCCCTGTAAACTCCTCTTTTTAAAAAAAAAAAAAAAATACATACATACAATTAAGTATGTGTGGTCTTTACAGTCCTTTATAAGGAAGGAAAGAAAGAAAAAGTAATTTTTTTGGCCTTTGTCTTTACTGACTCGTACAGTGAGAGAGAGACAGGAAAGTGGGGGAGGACATGTGGGAAAGGGCTATGAGTGGGATTTGAACTCATGACCTCCACATTGGGACTGTAGCCCTACACCTGGGACACCAGCTCAACCAGGTGAGCTATAGCAGCGCCCCATTTTCAGCCATATTGTTGAACAACAGCCAGCTACTGTTAGAATTTGGCTGTATTTTTACAGCCTTTCTTTCTTTTTTTACAGTGTAAGGCGACAATTTTGCCTCCTTGTTTAAACATATATGAGCTATCTACTCCAAGTTTCTTCAAGGTTAGTATCTTCAGTTTACAAAGTCTTTCCAATATTAATACACAGAAACCTCTTCAAGTTTTCTTATATACATGTGCATATGCATAGAAAGGCTTGATAAAGGTTTTTAATCTACTCTAACAAACTTCTAATGTTACACTTAACAAAAATGTATCCTTGGAAATAAATAAAACACACACACACACAAACACCTGCCTCAGTTATAAAAGAAAAACTGGAAACAGGAAGATGACTGTGTCCAAATCACTCCCTATTTATGGTACATATTTACCATCTGGCATTTTTTCAGCATACAATTCTGGTTGTATAATTTCCACAATGGAACAAATTGGAAATTACACAACCAGAAGTGTGAGCGACACAAAACGATAATGATTAAGGAGTGTAAGAAATCTCTAGGGACGTAGTGTAATCACTCTTCCTATAGAACAGGCACTCGACTCAAACCGAGATCACGGACACTTGACAACTGTAACAAGACGGTAATTTTTGAATTCGTGTGTAGGTTTAGTAACTGAACTCTGAGAGTGTGTCCTTGAAACGCACTTAAAACAACATTTTCAGCTTTGCAATTGTGACCGTGAAACATTCCTCAATCTAAGCGGTGGCAGTATCCACCGAGCTGCTTCTCGAGAACAAGGCTTTACAAGGTTTATTGCTCCCATCATTCTTTGGAGGAAAGCTGTTAGCTTTTTGCTCTTTTACACAGAAACAATGTTTTTAGGTGAGAGGCTAAAAAAAAAACCCACTGATGTGCCCTGAGACATGGGCGCAGAATGAAACCAGAGGAGTTTCTTTGTCTGATCAGAGCAGGAGATCTCCCACTAGTTGTCCATCACAGCATGATTACCGAAAGAAGTGGATGAGAAATAGGGAGAACATAATCCTGATATAGAGCAAAATGGGCTCAACCTGATTAAACTGAGCATATAGATGCAAATTTTCAGTGGCGATAAGGAGATAAGTGAAGTCTAAGGAGCCCCATTAGAGGGGAATCTCAGTGTGAAATAGAACAGTAAAGTGTCTTATTATCTCAATACGTATGAAGTATTGAACATCATTATCATTTCATTCCGAGCTAAATCTCTACTCCACAGGCTGAGCTGGATTTTTTGTAGCCTTGGTAGTTCTCTGCAAAGATCACAACGAACTTGAAACTGAAATCCATAACAAAACAAAACAAAAAGAAAAAAAAAAAAAAGCATGTTCCTCCATCTGGTCGAGTTTTCTAAGATGTTGGTGGAGTAGTTCGACATTTGGGGAAACACACTTGGCTTTCTTGCAGCAACTTAGATGCGAGTTCAATAACACTCTTATGTCTGTTTGCTAAATATAAGTCTACAGCCAGCAGCCAGCCAGAAAGTTAAAAAAAGACAAGAGGAGGAAACAGCTGGTTCTGTCCAAAGGCAGCGAGCTCTGCCTAAAAGCACCTCTAAAGCTCAGTTACTTCATACAGCGTGTCTTGTTTGTCGATGCAAAAACAGATGTGCTAGAATGGCATATTATGACTGTACAGGTTGGTATGCGTCAGGATATTTGGTGGTGGAGAGGCAGATGTTGTGTCCTTAATTTGGACTGAGCTGACTGACAGCTAGTGGTAGCGTCATAAGTGAGCATATTTCTGTTTATTATCATTATTATTATTTATCTAATAGATTTTTTAGAATTTATTTTATTTTTTTATGTTCATTTTATTCTCTATTACCCTTGATTTATTTACTTATTATGTATTTACTTTATTTTTTATTTTTTGAATATTTTTAGCCTTGCGATTATAGTTTTACCCTCTATTTTATTTTATTCCACTTGTTGTTCCAATTGAATTTCCCTTCTAGGATAAATAAAGTATTTTTCATTTCATTTCATTGTTCTTTCCATCACTTGAATGTGGCATTTTATTTTTTTATCTGGTGTTGTTGTACTATTTTATTTTGATTTTGAACTGACAAGGATTCTGTTAGACTTAGTACTTAGATCAACTTTATCGATCCACAAGGGAAATTGTTTTATCACAATGGCACAAAACAAAATACAATATATAATTATATAACAATATATACAAAAAATAAAAAATGGGGGAAAAAAAGTGAAAAAGCAAACAGGAAAAAAAAAGAATACAATACAAAGATTTCCATATATAATTCGCAACTTTAGATTTTTTTATTTTATTGTATTTATTTTTTTTGCCAAGTAAAGGAAGACAAGAAAAGAAATAATAAAAATAACATAAAATTAAATACAATAAAACTAAATAAAAATAAGTACTACTGTAACACTGTTGTCCACTGTTCTTTTTTTTTAAACTTCCACTTGACAAAAAAGCCCCAAATTCAATCAGCTACAAAACTATAGGGCCAAAATTAACAACATTCTATGAATAGGAGTCTCCACATCCTCATTAGCGATCCAGTTAACACTGATCCTAACTGCAACAGAGATGAAACACAACAAAAACCGACGTCCATTTGAGTCACAGTAGCACTGGGTAGCCTTTTCAGTGAATGTGCCACGTTCGGCAACCTTTGAAAAATGATTCTCGTTGTGTTTTTGTAACAGATCCGGCCTGCTTTCGGTGCAGAGACCTGCAGGGTGGACAAGGGTTGAGACCGGCACATTTACTGCGTCTGAACTTGTTGTCTGTCTGTGCCCCATTATCGAGCGACAGCCCCGAGTGCAGCCGAGCACGATTTTTAGAGCTGACAGTGCCAATAAAGTCTGGGGGGGTTTTTTTGTTATGCAAACTGCAGGTAGAAGGTGAACTTTTCAACTTTTGCAATGACCAATCTGCAGTGGATATAAAAACATTTTTAAAAAAAGGCAGAGATGTGATTCTGGAATCAAAAGGGAGAGGAACAAATTGTTCACAGAGAGGAAACTTGTTCAGAAGCTCTTTCTTCAACATTTAAACCTAGAAAGTGACTTTAACAGTGTTCAGACAAATGACCATTACATCGACTAAACACATGTATCCTCCAGTACTACAAAACATCTTTAAATATAGTCAGTGATAGAATATTTGAACCTATTCTTTCATATTACATCTAAGCTTTTATTTCCCAATCACATTTAGTTTGTTTAGTCATTCCTTTCCTGATTTGGTGGCTCGGTCTGATGTTTACCATCTAACAATTTGTTGGTGAAGTATCTTGATTGTAATTTCCATATTTTAATTTGCATCATGCGGTGCCCAGCTCTTCCTGGCTGTAATAACAGGGCAACAACTTTCATTCAAAATCTGAAGCAGAAGAATTGCCCTTCACAAGGCTGACAACAATGCGATGCGGGAACTTTTCTGTTTTTACACGACGCCTTTTCATCCAAACTCAATTCCTACCAATAACGACCAAGTTCATATTATCATGACAGCGGTATCATATTCATCAAATGAACATCACTCAGCCAGTTCATCGTCGTAGTGAGATGAACAGAGGAGAGGGAGAAAAACAATAATGTTTCTGAGCTCTAAATTGTGTTTGCTGATAGCGCTACTGCTTGGCTGGCTGTTGATGGATATTACTTTCCATGCCGTTCCCCAGGCCGCCGTGTGAAGCAGCGCCTTTTGAAATGAACGATCGTGTGATGCTCCTCTTAAACTAGTTCAGCGTGGCATCATTCATCATCTGCGGCACTGCCAGCGGGGAGCAGCAGCGTCCCCATGTTTGCCAGTCACAATGGGGTTACGGGGGAGAATTGCTGTCTGCAACCTCACAATGCTGCGCTTTGCACTGGGCCGCTGAGATAGCAATACTTTCACATTTCACATAAATCTGAAACAAGTGAACCACAGTGAAGCAGCTATTTTAGAAGTGCTGCCACCCTGCATCTATCTTGTATTAACACCAAAAGATCTTGCCACAGAAGCTTCTCCTGAGGGCCGAAGAACGGTGCAACAGTAATGCATCACCCCAACAAAAACTGGGACTGAAACATCTCGAAAAACGTCTCGCTGTTTTTGAATTTTGCCACTGTCATCCCACAGTTGTATGAATATGAGCGGGATGTTGTCCAGGTCTGTGCAATTCAATCTCAGTCTTTAAAATTGGCATAATAAGGCTTCCTCTCATTAACACCTCCTGTTAACTGCTATTCAGCTTGTTTGTGCTCCAATTTCAGGCTGTGTTTACTTTGCAGCTCTTCTTTTTTTTGCAGCACATCTAAATTCCACACCTGTCAACTCTTCAGACTGTGATTGTGTGCGTGTGTGTGTGTGTGCAAGTGTAGGTGTGTGTGTGTGTGTGTGTGTGTCTAGAGAGGAAACTGTTGGCACGCGGAGCACGCTATTGTTAGCAGTTAATTTAAGGCTGACTTTGAATCTGCTGCTACCGGGAAGCGTTGCCCACAGTGTAAAGGGCAAACCTGACCTCAGCATTTCTCCGGCACATCTGAACTCTGATTTCGAAAAACATTTTCGAGTGACTTTTCACCACAGCGTTATTCTCTCTGAATTTAATGGACTCAACTTGAAGTGCCTCCAAAGTGCAGCTGCTGCACTGCAGGTTTCTACCTGCTGTGTACGGAGAGCTACAGCTTTGGGAAGAAATAGAGTAGTTGTTGGCCATGAGAGACCAGCAATAACTTAAATAAAACTGATATTGCCCTTTAAAGGAAGCAGCTTAAAACTACTTTGCTGTTTCAAAGTGGTTAAAAAGGGACGCGGAAGCCCTGGTCACTGGAATGAGGTTGGGGTTGTGACCAAAATGAGCTTAACTTTACAAAATCAATATTGTTGATATTAAAGCCACATGAAACTCAAATTCACTGACTGGTGAACATTCTTATTGCTTTAACAGTTTAAGTAACTGTGACATTGTTGGGCTAACTAGTGGTGCTTCAGTACTTCCTGCTGGTAAGTCTTGCCTTTTTACAGTTTCCAACTTCCGTGGGATCATTATGTCTTTAAAGGCCCACATTTTGATCAGTTTCAACATTAGAAAAGAGAGCCTGCTGTTATCTTCAAGCACTTTTTGATGTGATGCAGTCAAAGCAAAGCGTAACACTCCCTCCACCATGCTTTACAGTTGGTTTAAGGTTCTTCTCCTGAAAACCTCTTTAATGAACTTTTATTTGAACCAAACACATCTACTGTCTTTGATTGATCTGTCCACAGCATATGATTCCAAAAGACCTGCTCTTCAACCATATGCTTACTGGCAAACTGTAGTTTTGATCTAACATTCTTTGTGGAAAGCAAAGGCTTCTTCTTGGCACAATCTATGTGATCCCTCTCTGATTAGACGCAGCACTTCAACACCAACCGTTGCAGAGTTACCTGCACAGCCTTGATGTCAGAGGTTACTTCCTTATGAGTTTCTCATCTTTGGCACCTAATCTGGAATCTTTGATTCTAACTTTATTGACTAGTGGTGTGACGAACGTAAGAGCGTACTTAGTATTCCCATGTGACTTTTCTGTTTTGTTTTTCAATTAAAATTTTGAAACGTGAAAAAAAAAATCAACATTTTTACGTTTTTGTTTTTACATATACCCCCATCCCTGCCTTCGCGTTAAGTCAGCTGGGATAGGCTCCAGCCCCCCCTCGACCCTAGTGAGGATTAAGCGGTGTATAGATAATGGATGGATGGATGGATGGATGGATGGATGGATGGATATACCACCATCATTGCACTGTTTCAAAGAGGACCAAACACTTGCCTGCAAAATATGTCCAAAAAAAAGTGAATGATTTTGATGGAATGCATTTATTTGATCACATTACTGTACATTTGAACACTGTCACGTGAATTGTTCTGAGCTAACAATATAAGTTGTTGTTCTTCTCAATTCTCAAGGGTGAGAACTGTTCCAGACAAAGGTAACGTCAAGGTTTAAAAAAAAGTGATATTTCAGTTTCCAGTTTAAAATGACTGCCTGTTCTGTATACTCAGCATAGTTTGTAGGGTTTTTTTTAAGCAACAGAGTTTCAATCGTATCCCTGCACTGATGCTTCATTTTTCAATTAGCAAGTATCCAACATAAATTCTCCAATATCCAAGTAAAAGAGGACATACAAAGACTTAAAATGCCACGTAAACTTTAACACAGTATTCATGAATTCATATGAATACACTCTATTGCCGATACTCTTTCAAAGCATACATTGGCTTCCTCTGAAACACCCAACACAATATTGTAAAACAACTTTGGCATAACAACTTGAACACGATGTGCAGAGAGTGGCGTGATCATCTCAAGTGACGCTCTGAACGCTTTCCACCAACTAAGTGTTAATTTATAATATAAAAGCCGGCTTGATTTTCTCTAAAGGGTTCAGCTCAAGGTTCAGGGCTCAGCTGGTGCTGGTGCGCAGGAAGCATTTGATCAGAGGGCGTAAGTGGCGTTCAGCATCTCTTATTATTAAACAGTCTCTCTCTTTATTTTTTTTAAATCACATATGCAGTAGGAAATATGTCTTTCTGATGAAAAATAGCCCAAATGGAGCAATGCTATTTGAAAAGAAAATGCCTGTAAAAACTTAGAAATGTTGGAAATCTGTCTCATTTTCAGAGTGAGATAAGTTCCTTTAAGATATAAAACACTGTATGTGAATTTTATTTGCTGCAAATGTGGCGGGAATTCTGATCATAACAACTCAAAACTAGTGTTGCTGGATTGTTTTGGGCAGAGACAGTATTTTACAGCTCTGGGCCTCAAAGGTCACTTACAACCATTTAGTATCATTTGCAAGCCATTTTGTGTGAGTGTAATGCTATTTTCTCCCAAACTCTGCAGAACATGTCCCTTAAAATACACACAGACAGAAACACACTCACACACACTCAAGTACAACAGAGGTTTTATGTCTTAACATTTGCTGTCGGTGACAAACGATTGCAGAGCTGCAGATAAAAACTTTAATATTTTCATTTAAAACTACTTTATTTCACATAGCATTTCATTTTACTGCGGCTTCAAATTCGATCGAATCAAGTCAGAAGTTCAATTATTTACAAAGGCCAGAGTCTGACAGCTGTTTGAGAAAAAACACACAATGTTCTTTGCAACATCAGTTTTTCACGAGGTGCAAAGGTGTAAATAAAGTAGCAAGATGAGGATGTTTGCAGCAAACTGCAAACTTGAACAAGCCATAAATTTAAACAAAAGCTACTCCAAGCAGGTGTGTGTGTGTGTGTGTTTTACAAGTGTCTACTGTCCAGTGGGAGTCAGAGTGACCTCAGTGACCTGCTGGCAACGTACAGCGGTGCAGTGCCGGCAGTAATGTGAGAAGGAGACATGCACAGATTTTAAGTGTAAACAAGGATTTTACGCAGACTTCTGAATTTGATAAGGAGCTGGATTGAAAATGTGCAAATTGCTACAATTTGCTAAGCAGCAAGTATTTTTTTGAAACCCAACATTGACCCCATTTTGTGATCTGCCTGAAAGTGGAGCTCGCTTTTGTGAAACACGAGTTTGGTACGAAGGCCCAATCACTTGTGAGCGATCGAGAGATGACCAGATGAGTCAAGTAAACAGAGCTGAAACAGTCTAAGTAGCAGGAAATATGAGTGTGAGTCATCATCCCCCTTTCAACTGGAGGAATAATGGCCTTAGAGCGGCACATTTGGTATAATTTTACTGCGCTTCTGGTCACAAACAGGATATTTTAGTATATACAATGAGCCAGAATGTAGGGCGGGCGGCTAATCAGAACAGCGACATACGTACTCTGCTGAATTCCAGCAGAGAGAGACCTCTGGCTCTCACCTCTTTGTTTAATCACCTCTCCAAGGGATACACAACTCTGAGGGAAGTCGGCTACAGGCATGGCACACACACACACACACACACACACACACACAAAGCAACTTCAGAAATAAAACTATTTTGCTTCTGATTTGCACATTTGCATGACATTACACTCTTGCCGTATCCGTTGCAGGTGTGTCTCCGTTTGCACATGTTTTTTCCGTAAAGGTGGTACAAAAGAAGGTGAAAGTGTTAATCAGTCTTGCAGCGTAAAATCAACCTAGCATATCAGCATTACAAATGGTGCTAGAATTTCTAAACCAAATCTATTTGATTTCCTGAAAGTGGGATCATTTTCTAACCAACCCACATTTTGGTCTCACATTAAAGCAGTGACATGGGAGACCAATTATTTGCTGTAAAGCTCTTGCATCGTGATCCATCTTTCTTGGCTCTAAGTCTCTTCCAATCATCTGTCTGTCCATTATGTGACTCCTGATGTGACATTAGTGCTGGAAGTTAATAAAAGTCACACATAAAACACCTGTAATGCTCCTTGTAACATCCCACATTACTTGACTGTCTGATGAAGCTTCAGCACAAAATACGCAACGAGAAATACCGCTAAGCAATAGAGATGTGCTGCACTAGTGGATGCAGGCATCACCCATGTGTTCAAATTAGATTATTGTGTTGACAGAAATGTGGAACAAAAGACACAGTGATTGACAATAATGTAGAAAAGTCTGCAGCGTCCACACTCAGACGGTTAACTTCTTGTGTCAGAAAGTTCTTTTTTTCAGTGTGAAATGTTTTATCACTTAATGACTTTAAGCTGCAGAACAACTTGAATACAAAGGATTTGATTACCAATTAAAAAGAATGTCAAATGAACTATTTCAAAAGAGGAATTTTCCAATTACTGTCAAGGCCTGTTTATTGTTTTCCCCCTGACATGCATTCACCATTGTGCTGAAGACCTAAGACCTCAGTCTGACTCTGACCTTCCCCACCAGACTACATATCCAAGTGTAAAAAAAAAAAAAATTCAAATCACTTCTCCAGAAACGTAAAAACACTAAGTCAGCATCCTGGGCTGAAACTGCCAGAGCTCCCTGCTAGCGTTTCTCGTGTGTTCGTCCGTATTCTCGTTAGAGAGAGCGAACGAGTTAGAGAATCTCTGCAGGTGGCAAAGCTGTTTAAGGACGATGAGCGATGGTGTGTCTTGAGCCCATCTTTAATTCAGATGCCTCATGCTTCTCTGGTAGACAGAAAACAAGAGACTTAAGATACAAGATTGATGCTCAAGTGGGAGGCGTGCACAGCCAGTGAGTCACACAGCTGAGGCATCATGCGAGAAAGCAAGCGGTGGGTTTGCAGTTCATATGTCATTCCATATCTATCGATTAGGCTGTCTGATTTTCTTGTTTCACTCATAAATCGCAATCTTTTCATCTGTCTTGCTACACTGAATTATTGCTGGAATATTAACAGAAAATGTAACTGAATTTAGAAAGTTCCGTGAAGGACATCTTTGGGTGGCACAGTGGTGTCGTGTTTAGGATCGTCTCCTCACAGCAGCAAGGTTCAGACCTGCTGGTTGGTTGGGACCTCTCTGTGTGGAGTTTGCATGTTCTCTCTGTCCCTGTGTGGGTTTTCTCTGGGTGCTCCAGTCCAAAGACACCGGCTGCAGGTGTGAGCGTGACAGTGCACGGTTGTCTCTCTGCGTTAGCCTTGTGATGGATTGGTGACCTGTCCGGGATGAACCTGCCCCTCCCTTCCCCCACCGCTCTCAACAGGATGAAGCAGGTATAGTTAATGGATAGGTGGAGGACACGTTTGATAAAGAACAAAACATATCCAGAAAATCCCACTAGAGCGCCATGAGGCAAAAATGAACTGTGGGCCGGTCTTGAAAAAAACTACCGTGACACTTACAACCCTTTCCAAACTTCAAAATTGACACAAAATCTGTCCATCATCTGTCTCCCAAAAACGAAAGCGACCCTGACGATATATATTTATAGCATGACAGTGAACACAAAACTCTTTTTCCATTGGCTTGTTTCGAAGGCCTCCAAACAGCTCGACCAATGGTGAGGCTTCCCTTACTTGTAAAAAATATATAGAGTCCTAAATCCCAAAGACACAAATCTTACTAGAAATGTAAAGACATCCCTGTACAGGAATCTGTAGCCATATTGGCATGTCAGAAACTCTCAAGCCATATTGTACACACTGGTAAATTAGCTTCTTTAGACTGTAGCTACATACCTGATGAGGCCTTGAGTCTTTTTTTTTTTTTTTTTAAATCAAACCTTTTTTCCCCCTTTTAAATGAGGAAACACATAAGTAATTGATCATGAATATCATTAAAAGATGATTAACATTTAAATAAATAATAACCCAAGAGCTTACAGCTGACTTTGTTATTACAGGCCCCAGCTAACTGCCCTTTTTTCCGCAGATAATATCATCTTTAAAGATCTGACAAGAAAACTACACTCACCCGGCACATTACTGTTTAACTGGAGCCTCCTACAACCCGAGCAAGGACGCACTTGCTGGAATACTATTGATTTGTTGTGTTCATTTTGATTGAGGCTATTTAACTGCAGACAAAATCTGCAACAAGATAAATATAAATCAAAATAAATGACTCAAAGTCATAGTTTAAACTGTAAATCAGGTTCTCCAGACTAAGTGAAATATAGAACTCGATCTAAGGTCCTTACCATTACAGGTATACTGTGTTTTACTGGCACATATTCAGAAAATATCAGTCATGAATTCAGACCTAGAGCTCTTTCATGTGCCTGCCGGAGGATGCAGTGTCAGTTGCACATCACACTGTAAAAGTGTCGGACAAAATGAACGATTGTCACAGAGTTCAGATCAAAGAGGACACAAATGCAGGCGAAGGGAGGCAGGTTAGAGCTGTGCTTACAAAAAACTGGTACAAGAGTAAAAAATACAGGCAACAGGCTGAAGCAGAAACCAGCAAAAGTTACAAAAAAAAAATAAATGAGGCACAAACTGAGAATGCTGGGGAAAAAAAAAAAACCACGAAGGTGCAAAGAGCAGACGTGATCTGGAAGCTGAATGATGGAGAGCTGGAGGTTTGTGAAGTTTTTTTTTTTTCAGGATGTGGATGCAGGAGGGCTGAGTGGGGAACATGAAGGTGGGTGAGGAAGGCAGGAGGCTGAACACGGAGAAACTGAGAGACTTCGGGAGAGTGGAAGAAGTGATAAAGATGACAGCAATTTCCACACAATTATACACAGATAGGATAGTGTCGGTGTAAATTACATACAATTTAGCCCAGCTGAATTCATAAATTGTGCTCTTGTATTATTTTAATGCATGTTCAAGGTAAGAGAAAGTCATCAACATCAAGCTTTAAAGGGCAAAAACCCAAAGTATATCCATCCAAGTGTCTATTTTAATTAGATTGTCTGAAATATTTCACCCTTTGTTTTGCACTGCATCAGGCTGGTGCACGCTGGTATACGTGCACCCATCAGTTAGCTGTCCAAAACCGCTCAAGCAAATTCCTGTGTGGCATCACAACCGCATTAAAATAGCATCAAGGGTCAAAGAGCCGCGCAATGCTAGAACTTTACAATAATAATATAATGGAATGCATTCGGCGCGTCTTTGCGAAACTCAGCTGTCAGTCTGCTCTTAATACCACCGTAACTGAACAAAAAGTCTCAAGAAGCTATAACCTCTACGGCTGCTTTACAGTAAAGCAACAAATTAATAAGTGGTGTACATACTTTTTAAAACCCAGCTCGACCTGCTGGGCTCGGTTAAAATGTAGAGTTTATCGTGCATATAAGAACGCTTTTCTGTGGACCATGAGCATCCATCCAAAATATCTTCTGCTAACACTACAGAAATCTCCCTTTACATGTATGTACGACTTTAAGATTCCATTAGAAAATTGTGTTTTTATCGTATCAAGTGTCACAAGCAAAGACGTAGCTAGATGGCTAGATCACAAGTTTTGTTTTTCCCTACATTTGTCATGCCAAGAGCAGCACCTCTGGAGCTCGCAGAGATTCACTGTCTCGCTCAAGGACAGTTTGTGGGAACTTAGTGAGGCTGTCATGAGGTATCACCCTCACCAAACAGCCACAATGGAGACATCTCATAGAGGACAGAGAGAAGTGTAAGGAGTGGTATAAACGGAGTGAGACTACAGGCACTTCAATTAATTGTACGTACCGCCGTCCCTGTGTTCCCCCAGAGACGGAACGCTGCTGAGAATCAAAAGCAAAGGAAGCACATATGAAACACAAGTGGGAACAAAAAGATGTCTTATCATTCGCCCGCTAAACTGATTTCCGCCAGCATCAGATCAGAAAGCAAATATAGTTCCATATTGGCAATCTCCTACAAACATTGTAGACTCAATTTAGTCAAAGTGACAATTCAATTTAGAACTATTTTAGAAATGGATTTTAGCAATAATAAGAGCACTGGTCTTCCTTTTTGAATTACCGTTTTTGAAGACACGAGAGACAATTGTTTCTTTTTTTGTACTGCTGTCTTTCCAGAGATTGCTTGATAATCACTTTAGCAAGTCTTGGGAAGGGATTTTAACTAATTTTAATGAAGTTAGACTTTTTCTTTTTTAGTGTATCATATCCATCGGACTGTTCAGTTGTTTTTATTCTGTGTGCTCTTCTATGGCTGCTGTTATTAAGGCAGTGGCGAAGGCTTAAGATTGGGTGAAATATTTTCAAGTAATACTTGCTTACGATAATACCTTCTCGTATGGATCTAGCGTGTATCGTGTATATAACATACTGTATATAACAGACGTACACCCCGATGCAAAATCAATTAAATGGCAAATGATTTCAAACGTCATCTCTCCATAATCACTTCTAAGTTGACAAGGAGAGTATTTTGTCTTATGAACAGTCAAAACCAAATGTTTAAGAAAGTCTATTTTGAAAATATAGGCCTAAAGTAAAACTTCACTTCAACAGAAGTGAGTGATTTCTAATCAGCCTCATTGCATTAACATGGTTATAAAATGTCCTGTGAAAGCAAGAACTCAATATCTGTGTGTGTCTGCATGCGTGCATCACCGCTTTACGCATTGCCAGAGGAATTAAAAAATTGGATTGTGAGGCTTCACAAAGATGGAAAAGGGACACAGGTAGATCAGTGGCCAACTGAAAATAAGTGAAAGACAGTTACAAAGTTTCTGTGACAACTCAGAGCAGTGCTTAATGTCAACCTCTGTAGACAGCGTTCAAGAAAAAAATCTTGAGTGTTTACTGGCACTAAACTGCAAGGTTTGCTAAAATGCATGCAAAGAAGCCTGGTGAATGTTGGAGCACATTCTTTGGTCAGAAGAGACTAAGATAAATTTGTTTGGCTCAGATAAGGTCCAGCATGTGTGACATAAACCAGCCCAGAACCACCACAGTGAATGCATAGTCCTGAAGGTTGGAGCTGCTAACATTTGAATCTCAGTAATGAAAGACATGCTGATTTTAGTTGCCCTGACGTCCTACTGTGGGCTCTGTATTTTCAGTTTTAATTTTACATTTGATCACAGAGCCTACTGTTCGACTTAGAAGTGGTGCGACTATTGTAAGGTGATACAGTTTTAAATCATTAGACATTTAAGTGATATTATTCAGAGGAGTACTCACTTCTGTTGTATACTGTCTAAGCCAAACGTGAATGACCCAATAAAATACACTTTTTATAAAAATGGATTCTTGATCTGGAGCTTGAAAGAGGAAATGTTTGTGGAACTGTTTCAATACATCCATCCATCCATTATCTATACACCGCTTAATCCTCATTAGGGTCACGGGGGGCTGGAGCCTATCCCAGTTGACTTAGAGCGAAGGCAGGTTCACCTGGACAGGTCACCAGTCTATCACAGGGCTACACTTAGAGACAGACAACCAAGCACACTCATATTCACACCTATAGACAATTTAGAATCACCAATTCACCTCAACGTGTTTTTGGACTTGTGGGAGGAAGCCGGAGAACCCAGAGAGAACCCATGCTGACTCCACGCAGAAAGCTCACGGGTGTCCTCACTGGGACGCGAACCAGCGACCTAGCTGCGAGGCAATGAAGCTAATCACCAAGCCATCTCACAGCCCTGTTTCAATACATTGGATTTCTTTTCATACCAGTAATATTACAATAATTAGATACATCTGTAAATGGCAAAGTATAGCATACAGGAAGCGTTTATATGGAGTAATTATACATAACAATCCCCTATTGTCCACACTGACATCTGCAGTAGGCAGTCTGCAAGTCACCTGCACCCATTGTAAAACTGTTAAAGTGAGATGACGTGATTTACAAAACTCAGTGACATTTTTAAAAGTGGAAATGTCAAGATGGTACGTCAGACAGTCATAGGTGTGATTGTGTGTCTGAGTTATAGACGTTTAGTGAGAACATTTTTCATTTTCCACCATAATCAGTGTTGAAATACCACCCTGTCTGTGTTTGTGTGTGTTTATCTACCTCTTTTTGTTTAGTTAAACCGCTCAGTCCTCAACACACTCCCTTATCACATTCCATATGTTGGGATCAGCTGTGACGGACAACAATTGTTGCCCCATATTTGGCTCTTGCCATCGCAATACAACTTTCACTGCCAAACTAATTTACTCCTGCCGCCAGCACTCTTCATAGTTGCCTTGGAAACAAAACTTGTGGTAGCTTTTCTGTTTAGTGAAAGTGAAGTAATTGATGCATTATATGCTAATCAGAAATAACAGTGTGGGTAGGATGATGTGGATGTTCACCCAGTTGGCATACCAAGCAGATGCAGATGAGTATAAAGCTGTCTGTTTCCTGGGCAGACCTTTGATGATGAATGCCATGCGCAGCTCTGCTGATGGAAACGTCTGCTTCCTGCTCAGCAGACCAGCAAAGACACAGTCAATGGAATATTAAAATCATTATATCTGAGAATGAAAAAAATGAGAGCGTCAGAGGCAGGAAATGGTGTTGCGATAAACAGCAGTGATTGTTCAAAAGGAACCATTTCGCCAGACTGGAATTTCTCCGACGCTGCTGTGGTCATCACTCATACTCCCAGAGCAGGTAAAATGTCTGCTTATGGAGGACAATGAAAGGCTCCTCAGAAATGGATGATTACTTTAATTGGTTACGAGGCTCATTAAGGTTTAATAGAGGAACATATGCACATACTGCAAGAGCTATCGCAGTTAAATGTGTCACTTTTATGTCACCATGTGGACCGTGGCTTAAATGGCAAAATAAATGTTCCTTTTTATCCTATTTGTTTTTTTTTCTCCACACATTTCCAGAAGGCTGCTTTATAATGAGCTTGGCTCAATGTGAAGGGAAATGCAGCAGTGCCTCATGATACAGTAGCAATGATTTGGGCTTCTCATAGTTGACAGGGAGGAAAAAAAAAAAGACAAAAATGGAATAAAACTGAAGTGCAGTATAGTAAATTATTTAGTGCAGGGGCCGTAGCAAAGATCTGACTACTTGCTCATTTAGGAAGATTAACAGATGTGGCAAATCACTCTGTTGTCAATCTTTTACTCTGCTGGGCAAAAGAACTATGAATAAATTGAGTTTCATATCTCCAATGGGAACTATTCTTTATGAGGGTCCTCTTTTCCTTTCTTCCCTCCACAGCACGTCTAAAAATAAAAAAAAGAGGATACATTTGTTATCTAACGGCACCGAGGGGCCATTGTGTTGCTTGCTCTTTGTTGCCTTATCTCACTCATTCAAATACTGCTCCGACAGCAACTTCTGAATCAGTTTTACTTACAGGAGGCAGCACATTTGTGCAAGTTCTATGTGGAGCTGCACATAATGAGAAAAATGCGGCACTGCCGGACAAGAGATAAGTGTGACCTGCCCAAGAGGAGTCATTGATTTTGTAAAACAGACTTATGTCCTCATCTCACAACATCTGTGCACGATCTACATTGCGGAGACGCTCGTGTGCCGTTACTTCCGTGATAAGCTTTTGAATTCGCTTCTTACATCTTCACTTTTTATAACCTGTCCTCTAACAGGAGAGCACTCAGACCCAATGAAGACGCTTTCACACAGACATTAATCTGCCACTGGCCACAGCCTTGCTTCATGGCCGCAAATATATTGTCCAAGGAGAATAAGAGCTTCACTTCGCCACCTATTACTCTCTCCCCCCTTTCTCCCATCTCTCGCTCCATCTCCAAGCCTCTGTTTAGACAGGAAGCCATGTGTTGAGAGAAGCTGTTGTCTTGTTAAATGGTACAACTGAGGAGGAGATGGATAACAGCCAACCTCGATAATTTTACACCGTCTTCTTCAAACAAAAGACTAGCGATTCAGTGGGAGTGATTTGCCGGAAAAAGCTGCTTTCTTTTTAGCGCTGTGTTATTAGTGCTGCTGCGCCTCATTTAGATTTAACATCTACCACAAATTTCCTGCTACGTGAGAAACTAAAGAGTTGATAAGAACGCTGGACGTTCTTTGAGGTGGAACATGTACAGAGGTTAACATGCTAACATGAGGATGCCTAGATGGTAAAACTGACCATGTTCATTGACTTGGTTTACTCTGTTAGTGTGCTCACAACTGTTAATTAGCACTGAACACAGTCTACACTCATGGGAACAATATTTGCTTAGTAGGTATTTGGTCATAAACCAAAACATCTGACAATTGTAAATCTTGAGATGGCACTAGACAGACAGTCAAAGGTAGAGTTTGTGATTTTGGAGATTGTTGCTAAAGAGCCAATTTGCATATTTAGGTAAGTAGCATGTGCCAGATTTATTGCCCCATTTCCCCCTTGTCCTGTACAAACATGCACGATCACTGAGCAACCCTGGCTATTCAAAAATATATTCCAGTACAACTAAACTATTAAATTATATTTTAAGGGATTCATAATTTAATTTTGAAAGAAACTAATTTTTCTCACATGTGACGTTGTAGGCTTCGCTCTAAGTCGGTTGGAATAGGCTCCAGCCCCCCGCGACCCTAGTGAGGATAAAGCGGTGTATAGATAATAGATGGATGGATGGATGTGACGTTGTAGGAGCTATGAGGGGAGGACTGAAGCATCTCTTCACCCAGAAGACCAGGGTTCACGTCCCTTGAGGGACCATTAGTCTAAGATTTATTTTTTGTTTTCAGTTATTGCTGAGTTGCAGTTTCCACTTGCATGCCGGTTAGGTTTAGAAAAACATCCCACTTTGGTTAGCCTGACTCACTGGATGTAGGCTTCAGGTATAAGCCAGTCATTGGCTGTTCTTGTCAGCTGGCTTTCTCTTTTCTTTCTGCTATCTGCATGCTACCAATTTCAAAATTCCCTTCGTTATAGAAACGACAACGACCTCCAGGCTAGCATCCTATCATGCTGAAAATGTCCCTCGCTACCCTGGTGAGGATGACGCGGTGTATAGATAATGGATAGATGGATAGATTTGGATTGTGCAGTACGGCAGCCCTGCTAAGTTTTGTTTTTGTTTTTTTTTTTGCATGCATTATCCATTTTAATGACAGTGCTCGTCTACCACAACAATTCCACTCATCACTATTTTGAGGCAACATTTTGAGGGATGTCTGTGATTGGTTTGAAGAAATACTAAGTTTTTTGTTCCTTATAGTAGAATGACAGTGAGGTGCAGCCAGAGCATTATGTACTACACAATGGGCTAACTTAGTGAGACCATGCTTTGGTCGACACTTTGATACTATACTACATCCATCTATCCATCCATTATCTATACACCGCTTAATCCTCACTAGGGTTGCGGGGGGCTGGAACCTAACCCAGCTTAATTAGGGTGAAGGTAGGGGACACCCTGGACAGGTCGCCAGTCTATCACAGGGCCACACTTAGAGACAGACAACTAAGCACACTCACATTCACACCTATGGACAATTTAGAATCACCAATTATAACCTCATCATGTTTTTGGACCTTGTGGGAGGAAGCCAGAGAACCTGAAGAGAACCCACGCTGCACGGGGAGAACAAGCAAACTCCACACAGAAAGATCCCGGGTGTCCTCACCGGGATGCAAACCAGCAATCTTCTTGCTGTGAGGCGACGACGCTAACCACCGAGCCCCCTTGCAGCACCATACTACATGGTTAAGCTAAAACTACTTGGTTAGAGTTTGAAAAAAAATATCAAGGTATGGGTTAAAATACGACTCTTTTACAACACATTTGAAGCTCCAACCCCATCTGATGTGTGACTGGTTGGCCAAAATGGAGAAACAGTGAAGCAATAAAATAAATGGCAAAGATATGAAAATTAGAAATACATTTGTGATATGTCAAAAATGTAATCCTGCAGATAATATGCTTCCCTGATAATGTAACTGAGAATGCAGTTTAGTTGCATAGAAACATAATTTTGTAGAGACAGGGTTGCACTGGCATACAATAGTGTGGGTCAGGGGTCAGTCTGAGCCGCTTTGTGTAATATCTACAGAGTCACGACTGTGTACAAACACCGGATGTTTTTTTTTGCCGTACACACCTGACAAACAGCTCGCAGACCGTAACAAAAAGTCAGGGGCAAATATACATCAAATTCATATTTGCCAGCATGCCAGCAGGATTCATCGTCTGAAGACTTTAAACAAATGTACCAAATTGCATCCTAATCCATCTCGGTAGCAGAGGATCACCAAAGTCAGTAGGTTTCATCTTCTGAGAATCAAGAAATTCTATACAAAATCTGGTGCACCCAACAATTGCGGAGATGTTTAATTCTGTTTTATTTTCTGTTGCAGCAGAGCATTAATAACTTAAATTAATTAAAAAGACATGGGAATGTTTGACAGTATCTTGTCTGACCAAGAAAAGTCAAACACTCACCGTTGTGGGTACTAGAGTGGAGGCATTTAGGCTTACACGGGCATTAAAGCAAAAAAATGAGAATGACACTGAGCACCTTAATTGTTTGCCAATCGGTAGTCTCACATTGCCAGCTCACTCTGTACAACATAATGGCCAATTTGCGATGACTGTCATCAGATTTGGAAAGTCGTTATTGCAGATTTGTATCCCCATTGATTTAGGGATGACTCAAACTCTCCTTTAAGGCTTAATTCAAACTGCAATTAATCAAGCAGTGTGATCTCTTTGGCACGAAATGTCAAAGAGGCACAGTGTGTCAAACATAGTGTCTGATTGGAGGAGACAACCACTGAGTAAAAACAGCCTTTTCACCCTGTTCGACACACGCGGCAAATTGGCTGGAAATTAAAACTAATGAGCAATTACCCCACCAATGAACTTCTATTAATGTCTGTTTTCTCAATGCTCTCCCACTGAATCCCATTTTTGACTTATTTAATTAATCCGAATAAATATGACACTTGTTTTTACTTCCTAAATCTTTCATTGTGTTCGCCGCCAGCCACAGAGAATGCATTTTGCATTTTTGACATGCATCCAAGAAAAAAACTCATAATCTCACAGATCCTCCTGAAAGACCGTGAATACCGTATACACAGACAAATATATATTTCTCCATAATCAAAACATGGCAACAGCGATTGCTTTAGCTTTCTGGTACATTCATAAATACTTTATTTGCATGCAGCTTCTATTATGAACCCCCTGCCCATATTTTCTACCATATTAAAGCTATTTACCCTTTTGAAAAAGTCGAGCTGCACTCTGCCTGAACCGACGGCTGGTTTCCGATTTAATCTTGTATCCCCTGCCATACGACTGCACATGAAAGACCCCTCAGCATGCAACAGTAATGACAGAGTGTGTTCACAAAACGAAATATCTAACAATACGATGAATTATTCACCCGCTCTCTAGGGCCTGAACCACTGCAGTGCTGCAACGGACACACGTGTGCGCATCTTTCATAGCGGAACTCAACAATGTAATCAATAGCTGGCGAGGTTCGAAAGTTATGGCTGTTTTGTATTGTTTTGAAATGAGCTTAAGCATTGCTTTGTGCATATTAACACGTCAAATTACAAGTTTATACATTTGCAGTCATTTTCTCTCCAACAGTGTTGAGTTTATTGAGGAATCTGCATGAACAGTTATCATAAAAACAAGCCATAACACCTAAATGAACTGACTTCCCACAGAATTGCATTTTCCTAATGTGAACAGAAGTGAGGTGTGCAGGGAAACTGGACTCACCTGAGGTCCTCTGCATTCATAAAACCGCTATTTTAAGAAGATCACTACCACCACCTGCAGCTCACGACCTGCAAAAATCCATTATGTGCACATAAAACGCAACATTATCTTTCGTAGCATCGTAATAAAAACCGCTCAACGCATTGCCACACACGGAGCCATGAATAAAAAAAAAACTCAATCTGGGGTGTCAGTCTTCTCCACTGCCATGCATGAGATAATATAGGAGCAGAAAATCTTCATACAAAGGTCTTTGTTTCGGAGTAAAGCTACTCATTGTGCATGTCCAACTCATTTTATACCACCATTTGCCTCCTCTGTGTTGTGCTATTTGATCACTGGTCTGTGTAGATAGTTTTCAATACTTTTAGGCTCAGAGTGTTGGAACAGTGACAGTCACAGATACGAGACGGCATCTGAGGCATCATAACAGAATAAAGTGAAACACCATCTGCAATATTAATGGAGTAATTATGCAAATCAGACAGCAGCTTTCATCACTCATGAAATAGTGATCTTCATGCCACGAAGCTCATTGTTCAGACCTCTCCTTTCTGCTGCTTCACAAATGTCTTTCTAAATCAGAGTTGATAACGCCGGGAGCTGATAGCCTATACATCTGTACGCTTGACTGAAAAGCTCACTTATCAAGTGGCCAAGCATCTATTCCCACAGAAGTAATCTGTGTCACAGTTCACGCTGTCGGGAGAAAAACACATTTTTTGCCGTCATGGTTTAATTCCTTATATACAACATTGAGTATGCTGGAGTAAAGACCGTGTTGTCTCCCATAAAAGGTGTAACTCACTCCTAGAATATTACTTTATAAATTGCTTTTAGATTAGTGCCACCATTCTACACAAATTAAAAAAAGTGTACTGTGCAAAGATTTCAGCAAACTAAACTGCCGGTGTTGCGGATCTCGTAGAAATCAACCTGCGTTTTATGTGGACCAATGCTGCTCCCTAGTGTGAGGAACAGGAACTCGAAAAAAGAATGAAATGCAAGTCACTGCTGGTAACACTGGGGGCTCCTGGTAACAATATAATGTGATGCAAAACTTGAGCGATCCTCGAGCTGACCTTTCCACAGGGAGGTCAGAGTGCAGATCAGGCACAGATTAATAAATATTAAAAGGAGGAGATAGAAAATTGTAATTTAAAATGAAGCCACGACTGAAAAGTCAGCCACTTACCAGCGTACCTGCGGCTTCAGCTTCTTATCTCAGTGGTATTTAACAGGGCAGATGTTTGCCATCATTACTGAGGCTCCTCTGGTTAATGGGCTGGTTTTTTTTTCTAAGTGCAACAGCAAATGCAAGTTGTAAATTGGTCAATGATTTGCTAGAATACAAATGAACATGATTCTTGCAATTGAAATCACATCCCGCTGAGTAAGAATGGAAAAGATGAACATGAGGCTGCAAATGGAGATGACTGGATGACATGCTAAGACATGATTTACAGATCTGATACCACACTATGAACAATAGCCTTTCTTCCTTTGTGTGTCTTGTTAAACAAATGCACCACTGGGATCACATTTTAGTTTTGCACGTCTATAAAGCTGAGCAACTAACAAGAGACAAAACAGTTTAAAAGCAGAATGGACAAAACTGAAGCAACAGATGCTGAGCTTTCCCGATTTTAATTAGGTCCCTAGAATGGATTAAGCAGCAAAAACATTTCCTATAATCAGTGGTGGCGGTATGGAGGAATCTGCAAAGTCACTGGTAATTGTTAAATAAATGCAATGAGGTAAATAGAACGCTATTTCCTTTCAAAATGTAGAGGAGTAGAAGAATAAAGCAACAGAAGTGTAAATACTCGAGTAAAGCACAAACACCTTAAAACTTAGTATTTAAATAACTGTGCTCTCTGACATTCTGCCACAACTGATTTTGTTGAACTCATCTGTTTCAGCCTCCACACCTCCAGTTTGCAACACGAGTTAGTTATATTTTAGACTGTGGGAAGCTCCTCCAGAGTCACAGAAGACATCAAACAACAGTTTTCCCAGGCAGACAACTATTACCTGAGATGAAAAGATCAACTTTATGCATAAAAATAATGGTCAAACAAGGTAACTTTAGGCCTTTCAGTAGTTTTACATCAAACAAACAAAACTTTTTCTTAATTTCAGATGTGCAAAAGATGGGATTAAAGACATTTTTCTATGTTTCAGCGGTTTGTATTTAAAGGCCTAATTTGCATTGTGTGATTCGACCACACATCTCAGACGGCAATTAAACACTCATTTGGGGACATTTCTAATTTGCCACCATTTTAGAGCCGTAGCTCATTTTCCATTCTCTGTTGACACGCTCATTCATCACAGATGACGCGGTCTGTAAATCACAGTTTTGACTTGGATGCCGCCTTCAGACAATCACCGCTCGCTGTACTGTACGTGTCCGTCTCCAGTTTCCGCAACGCTGAGCAACGAGGATGAAAACGTTACCTAGGGAACCAGCGACGGAGTAAATGTTCCTAATAGAAAACAGCGCTGATTACTGACTGGAAGTAACTGAAGGTCACAGGTGACAACGCTGCAGAAAGTCTGACAGCTAAAATATTCACGCAGACATCTCCTCCTTTCTCAGGCATGTGAGACATTTTCTGCTGGCTGATCACGCTCTGTAACTTTCATGCAACACATTACAGTGAAGCAGGGAAGGTAACTTTGATTTGCATATATACTTTAATTCACTTTTTTAAATATTTGTAGTTTAGCTGTAACCCCAATGTAAAAAAAATACATTATAAACTGTATTTGAGAGGTAAGATATGCTACATTATATCTGATAGTAATAGTCGTGCTACATTCATGAATGAGGCAATTTGTTCCACCAAACAGAAAAACAGATGGTTTGATCTGTTCTGTGGTTTGTTAAAAATAAAAATAAAAATTCAACTGTCTTAAAGTGACTTCCGCCTGGTGTGAAGCTTGTTCTTGCCCAGACAGAGCGCTCTGCTGCTGGGGGAGGCCGGTGACGACTCTGAGCAGGAGCTGCAGGAGGCCTGGTCCACCCTATAGGAGATGGAGTTGTAAAAGACCGGGTTGCTGTGGCCGCTTGTTGGGTCATGGTGAGGCTCTGAGGTGCTGTCGTTAACGTCCAGGCCGCAGCACATGCAGCAGAGCAAGGCACTGACTCTGCTGGGTTCAGGGAGCGCTGAGTGCTGAGGTGTAATAAGTCTGTGCTCCTCTGCAGGAGAAGGGAGGAGGCTGGTGCAGCTGGTGCCGCCCTCCATGGGAAGGGAAAGGTTGCACCGGCTGCTGTGTCCGTCTTCGCTGTCTTTACATCCAGCCTCAGGACTTTCTGTTCCAGCATCCAACGCCTCAATGTCCTCCTGCGTGTCCTTAGGCTGCGATGCCTGCTCTTCTGCCCCCGCCTCGGGCCTGGCGTCGGGCTGATCCGAGTTCACAGCGATAAACCTCAACACCACCAGGTTGAGAAAAGCTCCGACGACCGTCAGCCCAACTAAAATGTACATGAAGCTGAAGGCCACGTAGGAGGATCGCTTCTGGAGGGCGTCTTTCTTCTGCAGGGCTACAAAGTCCCCGAAGCCGATGGTGGTGAGCGTGATGAAGCAGTAGTAGTAGGCGTTGAAGAAGGTCCAGTCCTCGAAATGGGAGAAAGCCGCGGCTCCAATACACAGGGTGCCGGCGCAGGACAGCAAACCCACCAGGACCATGTTGCCCATGGACACCTCCGTCTCCCGGAAGCCCAGGCCCTGTTTGGCTCTGCGCAGGAGATATCGGACGAGAGTGTTGATCCTCTCGCCCAGGCTCTGGAACATGACCAGCGTGAGAGGGATGCCCAAGACTGCGTAAAACATACAGAAGGCCTTGCCAGCATCAGTGCGTGGAACGGCGTGGCCATAACCTACAAAGTCACAGTACATCGCAGGTCACATGATGTCAAGTACTACAGTTTTAGTCTAGAAAGATTCACAGTCATCAAATCTACAGCTGCTTCACAAGGGCAGAGACAGTGACACATCACTCAGTGCAGGTCTGACTCAAGTCTTTAAATTACTGTCGGCAAACACTATTTAAATCAGTCTTAATTCAGCGGTTAATTAAACTTGCACTAATCAGTGTTTGTTGTACTAGAATTATCGTCTGACTGTGCAGTTTACCTCAGCTGTGGTGTACTGTAATTGCATTCAATTTGTGTGAGTGCAGTAATGTAATGCATTACTCATTCGAAATTTGACATATATGACAAATTATATATATGTTGTGGGTTTTTTTGGGGGGGGGGGGTGATACCACTTTAACACTTTAACCACTTTAACAATGGAATTTTGCAAAGTATAATTTTATGACATACAACTTTATATTTGATGATAATGTCACTTTTTATGTCATACTTCTACTTTTCTAGATAGGAGTGTCACACACTTATACACATCTCAGGTGAGTTTTGTATTTAGTCCTCACAGATTGTCTTTGGTCAAAAATGGCTTCAACAGCAAAGACTGAGCGTTATTAACCCTCCTATTATCTTTGGGGTCAATTTGATCCCGTTCAATGTTTCAAATCTCTAAATAAGTCATTGACATAACTTTTCAGTTTTATTTAAAGGGCTATTTACACATAAACTTGGGAAACAATTTTAATTATGATATTTTCTGGAGGTTTAAATTGCTGGGATCAAATTGAAGTCAAGGATAAAAGATGTGAAGGTAATAGAAGGGTTAATTTTTAATTTTTAGTTTTTAATTTGTTGTTGTTGTATAGAATTATATTGATTTTTTTTTTAAAGTGAGCTTTTACAAGATTGAATTTCCCTTCTGGGATAAATAAAGTACTTTTCATTTCATTTCATTTCATTTTCATTTTAAATGAAGAAGAAACTCGTTAAACTTTGACAATGTGAAAGAAAATAAAGTGTGTAACCATCATCTATGTGACTCGTTGATCTTCAGCGTATTGTTTTCTCTCATTCACAACTCATCAGCTGACTTCGAACTAATTAACCAAGCAAAGTGCGGTTAACTCACATCTTTAAGGCAGAAGAGGGACTTCTATTTCTAAGCTGAATGCATTTAACACAGAGTACTTGCCAATCGTGGTGATCACGGTGATGGCAAAATAAAAGGATCCGGCGAACTTCCACTGCCTCCCCGCTCGGTGCGGCTCCGACTGCAGGACAACTCTCTCGATCTCCCGGTAGTCGTCCTCGCTGAAGCCGTACTTCTTCTTCAGCTCGTTCAGCTTCTGCTCCAGCGCCTTCTTCCTGGAACTCTCACTTTCCGACTCCAGCGCGTCGAACACGGCGGCTCCGATGAGCAGGTAGAAGACGATGGAGAGGATGAGAGAGACGGTCCTGATGTTGTGCGCCTTCATCCTCGCCGAGGCACGGAGGGATGGAGCCGCTCACTGGGACGCACGGAGGATCCTCCGCGGGCTGATCTCATCCTCCCGGAGTTGATGTGTTCAGGTGCTCTAGGGTTACACAGAAGGTGCTGAAACCGTAGCCTGTTGCTTTAACGTGTCATCAGGCCAACAGGAACCAAAGGTGGAGAAGTTACTTGAGCTCTGCACCAGCTGGCAGCACCTTGACTTTCCACAGGATGTTTGTCTAGCCTACTTAAGGATTGCTCGCACGGCTCTGTTTACTGAACCTAAAGAGAATGTGTGAAGGTCTTCACAGATGCACTCACTCACACCTGCCCTCATTCTGTCTGCAGGGGTCACTTCATTAAAGTCTGCTCTAATTAGAGTTACTTCACAGTGAAGGTGATGCCTCAGTCAAGGAGGAGACTTTTGATGTCCAGCAGTTGAACCACATTTCTGATGTTGACAGATTGGAGTTTAAGAATGAGGCATCAAATTATAGAATTATTGTTTAAAAAAGAGAATCTAACACATCTGGAGGCAGTCTTTAAACCACTGGAAATGCACTGAAATACACAAACATATCAGACTCCAGCCCCTCGCGACCCCAGTGAGGATTAAGCAGTGTATAGATAATGTATTTGACAGATATCCAGTGTATTTGCAGAGTTATTTTTAAACAATAATGTTAAATAACATACACATGATCTAATATATTTAATCTCTTATCTGTATTTTAAACAGGAAAATTATTGAATTTTAGTAGGTGGTTATTTTTGCTTATTCAGCAGTATTTTTGGCATCCCATTTGTCAGAGGATTACTTTTTCTTTTTTTTGCAGTAATGTAACTGTAATCTACTTTTCTAATGTATACATTTTTAAAACAATTACAAGTGGGAATCTTGATATTCTGTTGGACGACTTGTGTGTTTGAGTTAATGCAATTTATCTTTACAAAAATAAGTGGAGGGGTAAAATTATACTTGATTGCAAGCACGATACAAGGATTAAAAAATAAATTGTTCAATTCTTTTGCTTGTAAATTCACAAGGTTGTCAAATAAAAAGAAAAAAAAACACTTCGCATTTTCATCCCATTTTGTGAAGTATTCATGCAGCAGACTCACTCCTCAAGCCGTTAACCGCTGACCCTGTGTTTGGAGAGGTTTGGGATACACAACTGTCAGAGTGTCTGCATGTGTCGTGGCTGCTTCACAGCAGAAACAGCTGGCCTTTCCAGACTCTACTCTCCTGATTATTTTGCCCCGTGAAGCGTTCATGTGCAGAGTATTCACACTCCGCTCGGCTAAAGTATTACTCTGAGCGATGAAGCATTAGCCGGTGGCAGCGCTGACCTTTATCAAGCACACTTAGTCGCTGAGTGATCCACCACTGAGCTGTCGCCATTAACTAAGTCCGACACACAGGCCCAGTGAGAGACGGCGGAGATGATTTGTGTGTATGTATCAGTGCGGCTACACAGGGGCCTCGTTGGTGGAGCCTCGCTGAGTTTTCCTGTGGCATCTGCTGGGTTTTTTTTTTTTGCTCAGTGTCATGCTAATTGGGTTCACGGCAGTGCAACCAGAAAATAGTCTCGCTGCTGTATAGCTCAGTGCGGCAAGTTATTTCAGTTTCATATTCCGCACCAAGTTCCCATCTATTTCAGGAGGGCATTCCAATTTGTGGAAACTATTCATGCACTAAAGCAGGCCATAAAGAGCCTGAGATCTGTCATTAAAATCCACATTTATTGCCTCCATTCTCGACAGAACATATGGCTATCTGTATGCTGTGTTTTTATCTTCTGGAGATAGTATAGGGCCTTAACCTGCCTTAGTAAGCACAAATGAATCTATTGCTGAGCAGATGTTAACAGTGTAGGACTCAGACAAGCCTTGATTTTCTCCAGTGGCGATAAGAGCAATTATCTACTTGTGAAAGGAGTCCCTGAGAGATAATAACCTCGCCGGAGACCACTATATGAGTGCACACAGTGCTCACATCAGTATTATTTAAGATCAATTCCCCCTGTAAATTTCACATGGTTGGAAACAAATAATGCACAAAACACTTTTACACGGTCATAAACGGACACATTAATTCATCAGTGCGGCGAGCGATGGCTGCAGAAAAACAGGTCACTTTTATGTAAAGCATCCTGCAGTTTAACAACTCCATCCATGAAGTAATGATCCAGCGTTATCTGATCTCATATCTCTCTGCTCTACGGGACAGTTCATGCATCTCTTTATCTTCCACAGGAAGACATTAAGAGCAGGATGTTCACTGACTGGAGTCGACACACTCATCGGTCCAAGTGCCGTTCCCGTAGAAAATGAGGTGGGTATATATACCGCCAACAGAATGCTATCTTTACGCTGATAAGAGCCGGGAGCAGCAGTAGAGATAAGGACAGTGGTTATGATGATCATATAGTACGGACAAGCAGGATATTTTTGTCATAAATGTAAAAATGCCATATGTTTTGCATGCCTAATAAACATAACCGAGTAAAAGTATTACAGCAACTTGCAGGAAAATGTGTCTCTGGTGACGGGTCATCAGTGTGACAGAAGGAAACAGGCTTGAACTTTACAGCTAATGTGAACAGTCCTTTGAGCCTTATTAGCCAAAAGGGCACAGACGTGGTCTTTAATTCCTATACGTCATATTCAGAGAGGTTCTGGTTCAGACACCTCGTGTATGGATGACTACAAAGAGTACTGTGGTTTTTTTTATTCTTTTCTCAAATGACAGTAACGTTTAGCTGGCTATAGTCTTTATGTTGTGAAATTACAGTCATGTGTCATTTTCTGCACAAGATCTCAGAGTTGAATTACAAACCTGCTTCATTTGTGGTACCAGGGTAGTTTCTTCTTGTGTGTAGACTACAACAGGTTTGCATCGCACACTTCAGGGAACAAAACACAGCAAATTGGATGGGATGGAAAGAAACACAAGAAATTAATTTTAAAATAATTTAAATTGGCTTTCTCTCTACATATAAATGTAAGTTGTTAAAGTCTGCTGAAGTTGGGGGAAAAGACAGGTCCTTTTCAGGTTTAAGTTAAGGGAGTTTGATGAAGCATTTAAGCTATGCAGATCATTCATGTAATGAATCCAGAAGTATATACACTAATTGTACAGTTAAGTTTCATTAAAATGCCTTAAAACTGCATTAAATTATACAATGTTTTGTGCGTAATTCTCTCTGTCTTTCTCCTGATTGACTTTATTATCTACAATCAAACTCGCCATGTGTTGGTCATGTCTGTCTGCAGTTGTTGTCATGAGAGAACTGAAATATTTTGTCTTTAGATATTGGATTGATGTTGCTTTCAGAAAGTGTCTAGTTGTGGCCTCATGTGGCTCAGAGCACCACAGACTGCTACCGTTTCAGGCTCCACACAGTCTTGTTACATCAATGCTGTTCTACAAGCATCTATTTAAATGCTATGAAAGCAAACGATAAATAGCCCCATAACCAGTGGTGGAATGCAACGAAGTACATTTACTCAAGTACTGTACTTAGATTTAATGGACTGTTTTCATGACAAAGTCTAGCTTTCCTCCACTACATGAAGGAAAAGTACAAAACCCCACCAGTGAGGAGGGTTATGACTCAATTTTAGAGACAAAATGTGGAAAACAATACAACAATTATATCTAGTGTTATATATTGTACACATTTATCTATTGGTGGATAAAGTAGGCATGAGGCTAGCTATTAAGCCTCTCAGTACAGTGAGGTTAAACATCCCATCACAACTTTCATTTTCATAACTTTAGCCTTGCTAATGTTCAATTTCTGATGAATTATGTAGACTATCACCTACTACATTAACATAACAGCTAACAAGCAGTTAAAAAAAGGCATTTTATACGACTATGAGGTGAACTAGCAGACTTCATGTTGGGCTAATAATGCTATGCTATATTAGCTTTCTGTAGCGCTAGCTAGCTAGCTTCAATTCCTTGCTACTGTCGCTAACCATCCCCATTTATATGACATTATTTTTTATGTAATTAATTTAAATTTCAGTGATAACAAAGTGAAGTTATAAGGTTCATCCCCGATTTTAAATTAACTTGAAAATAAAGCGTTTAAAAGGAAAAATCTAAAATAATTTCTAGTAAATCTTAAGCATAAATTACAAGTTTTATTCAAAGTGACTTGTGAGGTTGGATTACTCCATTTTAAATGTGTTCACTTAAGCATACTTCTTGTTTACACATTGAATTGATACTCAAAAACAATGTCTGTTCTCTCTCTTGATTTTTATTTTTAATTTTTTAAAGTCTTCCCCAGGTTTATTTATACATAAATACATAAATATACATAAACACAAAGCAAGCATCTCTAAAAAGGGATAATTGTGCAAATTATGTACACTTTTAATATTTTATGTACATTTTGGTGATAATTTTGTAACATTTAAATGAAAGGCTTTGGTTTGCAACAGAGTAGTTTTACAATTTGGTTGAAGTATTGTTTTTTTTCTTGAGTAAAGGATGTGAATAAAGCCTCAAACATTTGGATCAAACCAGTGAACAAGGACGTGTGTTGTTCTCTATTTGTGGGCGTTTCTCGTCCGTAAAGTTTCGTTTGTGTGTGAAGTCAACTTCAGAGAAAGTGAAAGTGAAACAGACTTACTATCAGAGCTGACTTTTCCTGTGTGTCGGTGTGTCGGTGACTTGCTGGATGGACTATGGCCTGGTCTGACCACATGCTCTCCGCGCTGGAGTCGCTCTGGCGCGGGACCATTCTCTTATGGCGCCTCATCTCCAGGATGTTGTACCCCGTACTGGGATTTGGCTCGAGAATGTTACTCTTTAGCAAGTTTTGGAGACGTAAACCTGAAGTCAGCGACGAAAACAAAGGCCTAAGTGTCCCCGAACAAGCGCTGGAGTCTGTGTGTGAGGGTCAACATGAGGCTGCTGCGGGGAAAAGGGCCGCAGCCTTCGAGCCGGAGCCTTTCAGCAAGCGGCAGAGGTTTGAGGAAGAGGAGGAGGAGGAGGAAGATGAGTTTGACAGCGAAGAGTATCGCGTGGAGACCACGGATGAGTTGTACTGTGGATATGATTCGACGTGGGAGACCGAGCAGGACCAGGAGAGCTCGTTCAGGGGCAGCAGGCGTCCAGCAGCCCACAGATATGTGAGTAAATCAAAGGTCGTCCACAGTCTGGGCCTCCTGTTACTGCACTGGAGGCGTTTCCTCATTTGAAGCTTCAGCTGTGACTTCTGGGTTACTTCATCTCACGTGGGGAGATTTGCTAAATGAGTCTTGATTTGTTTTTATCTGTTTTTTATGCTCCAGTCCAAGTTCAGCAGCTTTGAAAGGGCAGCAAAAGACATGCAGAACTACAGGCACAACTACCCTGTAAGTCACACACACACACACACACACACACACACACTGTCCCATGTTTGAGCACAAGCCATGCAAATGTTGTTGTGCTGTTTCCCTACAGAACCAAACCAGGGTTCAGCGCTGGAGAACACAATCATCTGTATGTACATTTACTGTGTGACTTTTTAAATTTAAAAAACATGTAAAAAATCAGTGTCTTAGTGAAACTGTCTTCTCTTGAGTAGGATGACAAGCCGAACCTGAACTTCTACCTCGGACACTCACCCACTTTACCGGATGGTAGGTCCGTTACAACCACTCTGTGTGGAGTTCATGCACATGGATTACTGTGATTAGTAAATGAAGTAATTAACCCTATTCAGGACTTTCATGTTGCCGTACGTACAAGGTCTTTCGGGCACCATTGGACCCCAAGAAAGAATATGTGCAAAATATTTGTTGGTATTCAGTATAGACTTTTTTTCTATGTTAAATACATTTTCTTATAAGTTGACGTATTTTGGTTCCAAATGCACGACGCATGTCCCTCTTTTTATATTTAAAAAAATAAATAAATAAATAAATAAAAAAGCAATACCTGTCACCTAAACCAAATAGCCTGGGGTCCAAAAGACACCAAAAGTTCTGAGTAGGGTTAAGGCAACTTTGTGGGCTTGAGTGTCCTCAAACAAAGAGATTCCTTGTTGTGAGCCGTCATCACAGGTTTGTTGTTATGGATCTGATTTCGTCTCTCACGTCTTTAGAATAACTTTAGAGGTTTGTGATAGTTTACAAAAGAGCAGCTATAATATAATAAATAGATATAAATTTAATCTGTGTAACTTTCTATTTAGCAATTGATGAAACTTATCTTTGTTGTCAGGTGTCTATATACATCATTTCCACGACGACTGGTATGGAGACTATGACACACTGGAGTTTGTGCACACCTATATTCAGTGGTAAGTTACTCTATAATCACAGATGTAATGTAAAATATTCAGTTCAGGTTTAGAATAACTTCCTTCTCTCACAGGTTGTTCCCGCTGCAAGAACCAGGGATGAACTATGAGGCCACTCCACTGACGAAGGAAGAAGTTGAGGTAAATTGGTCAAACGCCACCAGGTTACAATTTCAATAGAAAGTCCATCTTACAGCAGTTCTGTATTTTTTTCAGGATTTTCTTACAAGCAGCACTGCAAAGGAAAATCTGCTGAAGTCATACAAGCTCATGTTGGACTTTTACGGCATCGAGTTGTTTGATGAGAAAACAGGAGAAGTGAGGAGAGCGCGGAACTGGAGAGACAGATTCAACAACCTGGACAGGTGAACTGTCTCTTAAGTGTAAGAAAACATGATTCTTGAAGCCTGATCTCCAAGTAATCCTTTTCTTTTTCTTACCGTTTGACAGTCACACACATAACAACCTGCGCATCACACGCATCCTGAAGTGCCTGGGAACTCTGGGATACCGTCACTACCAGGCCCCTCTGGTTCAGTTCTTCCTGGAGGAGACTCTCGTCAAGAGACAACTTCCACGTGTCAGGGAGAGCGTCCTCAACTACTTCCTGTTTGCTGTCCTCGATAAAGGTCAGCGTAGGAAACTCATCAAGTTCGCCTTTTTGAAGTATGACCGTAAAGACGAGTTTGTGTGGTGCCCAAAGAAAATCCAAATGCAGTGGTCTGATTATAAAAGAGATGCTCACGACTTGAGTCCCTCTGTGGAGTGTCTGAGTCCCCAATATGAAACCCAACTTTGATAACAACATTTAAGGTTGATTTTTGACAACATCAATGAAGCCCTAATTCAAGTCAATGAATGCTGATATAAATAATCAGTTCACACAAAGCAACCAATGATCAGGTTTGGTAAAGTTACTCCTATAATGGTTTCTTTATTTTTTCACAAAAGCACAATTCTTTAAGCAAATGTGTTTGTCTACTGTCGCATTCAGTGTCCTGGCTTTTATTCATATTTAATTTTTGTTCTTACTTTCCACAAAGAGAAATGCAAATGCACAGTGTTCTGAAGACCATGTGTTTTACACAAAGAGCTGCTGCTATGATGTGCACACGCTGAACACAAAGGACTGTAAGAACTGCTCATCGGTAACTTGTCATTAAAGACTTCTCATGTCGGAAATCTTTCTTCTGTTTTCCTTTGTAGGTTTGCATCCTGTTGTCTCATATGTAACTGCCTTTTATCCTACACTCCTGCACTTGTTCCTATTATTCAGCCTTTTATTTAAACAGCGAGCTATGGAGGCCTCATTTGCAATATAGTAGAATAAGCAACCAAACAAAAAGATGTAGGCTCGAATTACGAACTTGGATAGGAATGGTAATAATTTTAAAAAAGCAAAATTTGTACAACTAAATCATTAAGAATGATTAGAGCATTTCTAATTAAAAACAAATCTACTAAAAGAAGAGCAGCGGGAGGTAAAATGAGAGGAAGTTTAAAATCTAAATTACCCCGAGGATAAAAATGAGTCACGCTTCAGATTGTTCTGCAGGTTGTTCCAGGTTGCAGGTGCACAGCAAGTAAAACTGGATTTTCAAAGCTCAGTAGAAGCAGCTGGCATCTGCAGTGTGATCCAATCATTTGCGTATGTTTGATTATTGCAAGATGTGTGACGTAAAGAGGTAAAAAAAAAACAAAAGCAGCAGGAGTGCCACCCAGTCTCAGCATACAGCTCACAGTGATGAGTATTACAACTATTACTTGTACTAAATCTTAACACAGAATGGTAATGAGCATGTATAAGATGCCGCCATAATCTAAGACTGATAGAAAAGTTGCCTCATTAAGTGTCTTTTTAGAATGCAAAGAAAGCACTGTTTCTTTTTTAAAGTCCAAACCAGCGTCTAAGATACTCTACTATAATTATTTAAATCATCATAAGTCATGTATTTGGGGTTTTTTTCTACATAAAGTGCCAATTTATGGTTATTGAGTGGAACTTGTAAATAAGAAAAGTCATTAGTTTATGCACATCAACCTCATTAGTCGCAGATTAGAAGCAAAGTCATATCAAATGGTGGTTCTGTACTGACTGTGTTGCATTTATAGCTTGATCATCCCAGAAAAATCCACTGAGTTTTGGAGTTCTGTTGAATGATTTGTGCATTAATCCTCAATATTCACAATAAAAGGTTGTGGCATCTTTGACACAGCACTTAAATTTTTCTTAGAAATTGAAAATAGGTGATGTAATGGTTCCCACAAACATTTACTCTTGTTCTGTCTTGGTTTCTTCACATTCTGCAGCATCTGATAGGCTAAATCCATCAGACTGGAGGTTTTCAAAGTGACAGGCCTCCACATGGGGGCTCCAAACTGTCCTGGCTCAGTTGTTGTTTACAGGATCAAATAAAATAATCATGAAGCCAAGAATGAAACAAAACTATGTAAATAGACTAAGCAGGGGTGAAGGCCTGTCATCTCTGAAACCCCTTCATTATACTTTGCTCACAACATCTCTGAAAATAATTTGATCTCATCTGTACTTGAAGAATGTAGATATGAACGACAGTTTAGGTACACCCCATGGTGACAAAAGGTGCTAAATACTTTAGATGTTAAGTACTTGTAGTAGCCTGAAGTACAGGCATTCAAACACTGTCATGTGACTCTTTACAACAATTACTTCTGCATAAGTAAACAATGTGTGAATGCTTTTGGACCAATCCTGATGATTAATTCACAAAACAATATATATGAACAACAGCTGAGACAAACAAATTCCATCAAACAGGTTTAATTGGTTGAGCTGAAACAAAATCAGGACACTTTATTATCGACCATTTAGGGGGTGTATACTGTAGATAGTTGAAGCCTTTCAGTTCAAAGCTGCTGAACATATAAACACACGTTTGTGTCTCAGTGTTTCCTTAACCTTCACATTATCCATCTCAGATATATGGCTTTTATTTTCTCTACTTAGAAAAAGCATGATTAAAAACATCAGTATATACAGAAATACTTTCATATTTACATATTGCAAATGGTGTGTTAATCAGTTACATTGTTTTCATAAAAAAAATGCCTCGACAAGAGAAAGGTACATGTAATAGGAATCAGTAGCCTACATCACACATCTTGTACACAAGCAACTTAGATGGCCTTCAGTTTTTTTTGCTTTTCAAATGTAATAAAACAAACTTAGAAACCTTGAAGTGACAAAGAGAATACAAACATTGTCAAATGTTTTTTGTTTTTTTTTTCCTCGTACGAACACAACTGTGGAACTTCAACGAAATACTGCTCATCTACATTTACAGTGATGGTGAAAGAAATAAGAGTCGGTGATGTAAAGTCCACAGAACAGAGACTAGGAAACCTTCTTGTCATTGTCTGCAGCTTTATCGCTCTCCTTGGTTGTATCATGTTTGCTGTCCTTTTTGTCGTCTTTCTTTTCTTTGCTTCTGCTCTTTTCCCGCCGATCTCTGTCCTTGTCTCGATCTCTGTCTTTGTCCCGTTCCCTGTCTCTGTCTCTGTCCCTATCTCTTTCCCTGTCTCTGTCTCGGTCTCGGTCTCTGTCCCGTTCTCTGTCCCTGTCTCTATCCCTGTCCCTGCCCCGGTCTTTTCCACGATCACGGTCACGGTCTCGCTCTCTGCTTCTGGATCTTTCCCGCCTCTTGTCTCGTTCACGTTCTCGTTCTCTGTCACGGTTTCTCCCCCCCCTGTCACGGTCGTAGTCCCTGCGGTCAGAGTCTCTAGTTCTGTCTCTGTCCCTTTCCCTCTCCCTGTCTCTCTCTCGGTCTCGCCTCTTCTCTGTGTCTTGATCCCTGTGTCGCTCTGGTTCGGTCTCCCTGTGTCTGTCGCCCTCCCTCCCTCTGCTGCGTTCTCTTTCCCGGCTACACTTCTGATCCCGGTCCCTTTCTCTACCTCTGTCCCAGTCTCGCTCTCGTTCTCGACTCCAACGCTTCCCCTGCCCCCTGTCCCATGAGGACCTGCCAGCATGAGGGACCTCCCTCTCTCGTTCTCTGCGGCGGTCCTCGGACAGTTCCCTCTGTCTCTCATCAGAAGGCTGTGAGGAACCAGGACCCAGTTCTCTGTGCCCTCCTTCAAAGCGGCTGAAGCGATCTGCGCTGCGAGGCTCTGAGTCCTCACGGGTGGTGCTGACCCTCCTCCTCAGTTCAGGAGAAAGGCGGCGCCAGTGGTCGTCCCTGTGTAGGTCTGGGCTATGGGCTCCCATGCGACCAGGAGGACCTAGGGGAGCTTCTGGAGGAGTTGGCAGCAGTGGCCCGCTGTGGCGAACAGGTCTAGCCTCATCCGAGTGCCTATCGAAGCGGTACCGCTCTGATCCTCCAAAAGGCTGAGATGGGTGAGGTCTACCCTCCTGAGGTGGGGGACCTCGGTGCTCATCAAAAGATAATCGATGTGGGGGTGAGGATGGTGGTCTGGAGGACCCATACTGGCTGTGAGGACTGAAGAGCTGTCCACTCATCTCACTGCTGGGAAGTGGACCTCTTCTGTCCTCGTACTGGTTGGGTGGAGGTCCCCGGAAGGCTGGACCTGGCAGAGGGCCCTGATTGTCTTTAAACATATGGAAAGTGTTTGGATTCTGGTCCACATTTAGCTTGAAAGAGTTACTAGCAGTGTCTTTGTTATACTGCTCTGCAGGTCCTCGAGGTTGGTCTACCATCGGCGGTTGAGCCCCATGGTCACCATACTGAGATTGAGGGGGACCCCTGGACCCTGCAAAGATGGCTGGAGGAGGAAGCCTGTTATCAAAGTGACCAGGTGGTGGTGCTGTGAAGGGTGGAGGAGGAGGACCTCTACTGGCAGGGAAATTAAAAGGTGGTGGAGGACCAGTGAATCTTGGTGGTGGTAAGCTGCTCTGTCCATCAAAGGTGGGAGGCGGGGGAAGGCCTGGAGGGGGACCTTGCTGTCCAATGTGCTGAGGGGGAATAGAGGGATCAAACATTTGAGGAGGAGGGCCTCTCTGGGCCAGTGGAGGGAATGGTGGTGGTGGTCCTCTGGGTGGCATGATATTCTGAGGGAGTGGTCCAGGAGGTGGCTGTTGCTGCTGTGGCGGCTGTGTGCCGGGCCACTGGTTCTGATATGGAGGGTACGAGGATGGAGGTGGGCCGTACTGCTGAGTGTTGTCACCTTGTATTGGGGGAGGTCCGTGTACAGGGGGAGGAACATGGATGGGTGGAAGGGGGCCCTGTATGGGAGGAGGGCCTGACAATGGAGGAAGACCCTGCATGGGTGGTAGTATGGGCACTGGTGGAGGCCTTATTAGAAGATTTTGTCCCTGGATGGGATGGGGAGGGGGGAAGTTTGACTGTGGGGGAATGTCAGCTGGAGGTCTGTACTCGCCATCGAAACTTGATGCCGACATGTGATGTGGCTGCGTGTCAACTATTGGCGCGCTCTGGGTGAGTACAGGGATCGTGGAAGCTATTGTGGATGAGTTTGCAGGTTTGTTGTAATAACTTGCAGTTGGTGCATCTTGGCTATTCTCCTCATACTCTGAATCCTCACCAGCTTTTAAAATACTGGCAGCATTTGGCCAAATACTGTACTTGTCCATCTCTGTTTCAGCCTTGATTGGCTGAACTTCCTCATGTTTCACTTCTTTCTCATCCATGTAGTTGACCTCCATATCGGGTTCCACCTCCTCACCTAACAAAGGAATTGACACCTCAGCCTTGTCGGACTCTGTGAAGAGCAGCGCCTCACTTTTCACCTCCTCTTGAGGCAGTGATGTTTCTGGGCCTTGTGAGGAGTCTGCAAGTTCACCTGTATCAGGCAGCTGTGGCTCTTGCTCCATGGGCTGTGAAGTAGGAACAGAATCAGTTAACTCAGCAGCTGCCTCCTCTTTCTCCTCTGGTTCATCAGATGATTTCTTGCTACCCGCAGCCTGCCGAGGATCCCTGCTCTGTCTGGGATCTCTCTTCTGGTTGATCAGGGGAGCAACTGATGAAGACTTCACTAGTTCTTCAACCTTTTTGCCAAGTTGTAGTAGCTGACTATTGGCCAAAAGGGATTTGGTAGGTTGAGACAGGAGTGTGTTTGGAAGTGTCAATGAGGCAGCAGGCATCGCTGTGGATGGCATTTGTTGTTCTCCCTGTTTCTGCAATGCCTGATCCCCAATCTGTTTAAGGTTTTCCAGGATCTTTTGTGGATCAGCTATAGTTTCAGTAGCAGCCTTTGCTTGACCTGGCACTGAAGTTTTGACCTCTTCAAAAATGGAGTCGTCCTCTGGGTCATATGCAATATCATCAGCTTCACTGTCTACCGCTTCAGGCTGCTTTAAGAGCTCTGGTTTGCTTATTACCTCAACAGGCTTCTTAGGTATATTATAGCCCCTACTAGGGTCATACTCTTCTTCTGGGTCATATGGTCTGTCATCTTCATCCTCCTCTATTGGTTTCTCTTTAGAACTCTGTGCAAACTGCCGCACAATGGGGTCTAGCATTGTAGCAGTTGGAGCAGAGAGTTCTCCACCTTGATCAGACGGAGAGTTGGAAGCTTCGGAGTCATGCTTTGTCTTCCCAAAAAGAGTTTTGAGAATGGTTTGAAGAGGAGTGGCAGTAGCTGCAGTGGAAGCAACAGAGCTGGATGAGGATGGGGAGTCTATGCCAGTAGCAGCGGATGTGGCTGAAGCTTTGACTGAGGACAATAGGGAAAGGACGGAGGAGGGTGTCACAGTGCTGCTGGAGATCTCAGAGGAGCTAGGTGGAGGTGAACCTGGCGGCGTGGTGCTGAAGGGGATTTCAAGACTCTGTCGTGAGTTTCTTTCTGCTCTGACTGAGGCAAGTGGTTTTGGGAGGCCAGTTTCATCTGCATCTTTAGTTTGAATCTTGGACCGTTTCTCCTCAGTTTCTAACGCAGCACCAGCACGCTTTCTGTCCTTCTGGCAGATCAGCAGCCCCAGGAGGAGGTTGGGACGAGCCGGTTCAAGACCTGTGAGACAAAAAAGAAAAAAAACGGGAAATTGGAAAACACTCGCAAATATAATTTCACAAGACAGATGGCAAGTATTTTGGTAATGTCTAAAACAAAAGGTTTAAGGTGAAATGAGAGCTCTGAAAAACAATTCTCATGGTTCAGACATAAAGAACATGTATGAGGTGAGGCTGTATCAGCTGTAAAACCAGTTCTCTCAAGAGTATCCTTTTATACAACAATAAAAAAGTCAAAGGCGCTGCCAGTTTCCTTGTCTACATCTGAGCAACAAGTCAGCAGTTGTTAAAACTGCTGGCATTTGCTTGTCGTACATTTGTGCTGGTTATTAAAGTTTTAAAAAGTAATGTGTAGCTATATATACCAACCATAACCAACACTGACCACATCTAATAAAATCACAAAATAATTTACTGACTGCACTGTGGTAAAATAAAACCATCAGAGAAAGCCTGCAACAGCAGGTCCAATAACTGAAATTGTTCCAGTGATTCCATAATCAAGTACAGACATTTTCTTATAGAGATTTGATTTGGGTTTATCACAAATCTGTTTGCATTAATATCTGAAGTTGTGCAATTGTATTTTCCAGAGGTCACTCATTTATTACAGAAAAGAAAACCCTTTGCATCAAATAATGTCTCTCTGAGACACAATATGCAAAAGAACTTTTGATATTTGAGACACTCTGACATTAACATCTTTTTTTGTCGCCTCAGCTGCATATTCTCTGTGGTACCATCAATCTCTGGTTGCACGGTTTACTTCAAGTGCTGATTCTTCAGTTGGGAGGACATGTTTAGGAGCATTGTGGGTTCATTCCAGTGGTGCAGCATGTTACTATATGAACAGTAGCTTTGCATAAAGTGACTGACAACTTACCTCACAGAATGTACTGATTATTGTATTAATCATTTCATTAACGCTTAAATTGAGCCAAGTCTTAAGAAACAACAGGCTGAGACTGGCCTGAAATGGCACCAACCTGCGATGCAAACTTTCTTTATTAGAAATGTGTGATACAAAGCCAGATACACAGAAGAGAACACAGCATCTGTTACATGCACAGAGGTGTTTTCCAAGGAGTGTGAGCACCCCCTACAGTCCAACCTCAGTAAATAAACAAGCTCTCATTTCAACCTGGGCAAAAACTACATCAACCATACTCACCATGTATATATATATATAGAGAGAGAGAGATATAAAGTGACACATTTTACCAAAACAAACATTAACACAAAGAAAATTACACACAAGAAACCACAATGTTATATTTGTGTACCCCTCTAAATGCTTACCTGGCCCATCAAACGGTAAAAGTTTGGAGGGTAATGGGTCCTTTGAGCCCAGTGGGATGAGATAGAGGTCTTTGATGCGGCGATTGTTGTTGGCCACTACACCAAATCGTTTTCTGCTGCTAAAGTATGAGAAGAGAGAGACATATGCCACCTCCTCTTCCTCTGTGGCTGGGTGGAAACGGATCAGACACAGTTCCTGTGAGCGAAAAAAAGAGCAAAATAACCAACATAAGTAATGGAAGGCATTTAAATCAAAAATCCAGCTTTTGCACAAGATATTCTTTGTAAAAACAAACCTTGGAGAGTGAGGTTTTCAGCTTCCCGACATAGTCCCACACTGTGTTTGGAGATATCCGGCCCCCGACATGAATGGTATCAGGCAAATCCTGCACAACATTGACAAACCTATAAATGAGGCTTTTGCTGTATTAACCTAAAGTATTAACCTAAAACTGTGACTTTTATTCCTATTATTACCAAAAATGTTATCAAAAACATTTTTGTTTGGTCAAAATTACCTCTTTCAGATGTTCAAAGGATCCTGAGACCAGGTAAGCCTTGGTCACAAACTTCGCAACTGACTGCATGTTGATAAATCCTTTCCAAATCTTTTCTTGACCATGGAGGAAGATTGCAGTTTCCCCTTCGAGGGGAGGCTCAGATGCACTGCAAAAACAAAACAACCTTCCTTTTAGACAGATTTTCATAATGCAACATGTTAAATCCAAATTTAAAAACCTGTACAGGGGTTATAATGAGCAGATCTTTTCATAAAGAATCACACTCTACTTCAGCATGAGCCTTTCTGCAAAACTTATATTAACAAAACCAACAATAACATACACTGGTAATAAAAATATTAATACATAAGGAATTTCAGGGAGACCCTTGGTATTAGTGAATTTGAGGAAGCATAATGAGCATAATGGAGCACCTTGTTTTTGACGGTTTGGGCACAGCCACTGAGGGCGGTGGAGCTGGGGGCATCGGTAGTGGTGCCTTAGGAACAGCCTCCACCTGAGCAGTAACAGAAGCTGGGAGCAGCTCTGCTGCATTGCTGGTGGGTTTTTCTGGAGCAGGATAGGTGACAGTCACCCCAGAGCTGTGCCTGGCCATGCGTGGGTCTCTGCGAGTGATGGTGACGGAGGAGACAGCAGGGGTGACAGGTACAGTGGCCTGGGCTGGAGATGCCATCGTGTCCTCCTGATAGAGCTGTGGCTGTGATTCTGCAACAGCGGCCTCCATGTTGGACTGGTAGGACGAAGGGTGTTGGTGGGATAAAGGATCTTGGTGCTGGTGGGTCGTGGGAACCTGTGGTTGGCCGACAGGAGAGACATCCCCTGACCTGGATGAAAACGACTCTTGTCTGGGGGACTTAGTTTCAGGCTTCTTAGCAAGTCTGGCTTTTTTAGCTGCAGGTTCGTCTTCCATCTTTTGTCCTATAGGGTGAAATTTAAAAACAAGAATATAGTAATCTGTTGCATAAGAAATCACCTTTAATCTATTAAGGGAATATTAATATAGCACCTTGTATCATCCTCTTATTTACCTGTGCATATTTTACAGTTGAGGTCGAACAAATGAGTCCTGTGTTCAGCAGTGGTGTCTTTGAGCATGTTGCTGAAAATGTCTGGCATGCTGCCGCCACTGTTCCCCTCAGCACCAGAGGACTGAGCTGAGGCTGAAGGCATGGAGCCCAAGTCATCTTGATCCTGAAAACACATACAAGGCGGTTCAAGTCAAACCTTAGATAAACTGGAACATGATCATCACTCATGTAACCCCAATTCTTTACTACTGTGATGGCAGCAAAAAGCTTGAGAAAGAAAGTGACAGGAAACTCCAAAGTACAGGACAGGAAAGTTGGCACATTAACTAACTTGTAATACCTTAACTGGCCTATTTATTTTGTTAGTTTTGGAAGAAGAACAATGAAGAACCCCATGCAAGGTGAAAAGAAAGTGTGAAATTTCAAGAAGAGCAGCTTGCCACCACTTACTGTAGCAGAAGCCATGCGAGAAGATGAAGCGGTGGCCGAGATACATACATCTGCGTCAGATGTTGGTGGAGCGTCCTCCATATCCATGCTATGGGAGCCAGAGTCGTGCCTGTTGCCCAGTTTGGACTGTCCTAAATGACCTCTTGAACTTGAAGACTGAGGCTGCAGAAGAAAAAATTAACAGTTGCCACTTTAAGCAAACAGTAAATCCCAAAAAGAATCCAGATGAACTTGGTGTTAAGTTACAAAAGTTAAAAAGGAGTAACATTTACCTCAGGAGTGTCAGGTTTTCTCCATTCAGAAATCTCTTTGGAAAGCAACTCTTCAGCACTTAGTCTCACCAGTCGGAAGGGACTCACCTCACCACCAATGACCCTGTAGAACAAGCCCTGAGACAGACGGAGACCATACAATTCAACATGAAGGCTAAGTTTTTCATGCTGCCTTAACATTCACAACTTCCTAAAAACAAGATATAAACTTATCTGAAACAGAGGATGCATGTGTGTGTTGACTCACTTTGTTTTTAGGATCTTTCAGGTTGAACATGAGGGACCTGTATTTGTTCTTGTACTTGCTGTCAGTGCTAAGGCAGAGGTTAAACATCTCCTTCTCAATGGCAACTGCCAGCCGTCCCACCTCGCTTTCTGTCATTTTCAGATCATCACTGTCACTCACCCTGGTGGCAGGGAACACAATGGAAATTTGTGTCTGAACTTAGCCAACAATTTACTTTACACATTTTAAAAACAAAAACGACATCACAAACTGGGTTTTGCGAGACACTCACCTCTTATAGAGGATGTCTGTTAGTGAGCGCCGGATGTTCTGCCTCATCTGGTTGTTGGGTGGAGGTGGCATGGGAGAAACGGCAGGTGCTGAACCTGCAGAATGCGAAGTTCTGGAAGATGAAGAATGACTGGAAGACGCAGATGAAACTGAAGACGATGGGACTCTAGAGGATGAGGAGGACTGACTGTGGGAACTAGTGTCCTTTTGTTGTGGCTGCTTCTTAGGAATAGTGAAGTTGGACTTGGTGACTCTCAGTGCGCCTGTGACATGGATAGGACCTGGAGGGAATTGAGACTGGCTACGACTGGGTGGTGGGCCTGCCTTCTTGGACTTTGCTGCACTTTTAGCCGGGGGTGTCGCAGCTTTCCTGGATGACCTTGTGCTGACAGCTTGAACCGAAGGCTTCTTGCCCTTCGAGGAAACCTTTGCTGCTTTACTTGCTGGGCTGGGCTTCTTGTTTGCTTTGCCTGGTGTTGGAGAGGCAGAGGGGGCTTTCTCAGGTGCTGGGGCTGCTTCCTTCTCCTTCTTCTCACTCTGCTTCTCTTCTTTGGGAGGGGCTGGAAATCAAGAACAAGATCCAGTATTTGAAAATTAGTAGATGCAGTATTTTGCCAAAATACAGATATAATCCCAATTCTCACTTGACAGCTGTCACAAATCAATGATTACAATGCTGAGGGAATAAAAAGCACTATATTATGAAATGACGATTAAAACAAACACCAATAAAACTCCTTTCACAAAATGTAAAAACAGAACAAATTCTTAGAAATGAAGTCATAAGGCAGTCACAAATATTCCTGCACACTCATAAAAACATTTTGAAATAAACACAAAGTTGACAAAGAAGCAGATAAATAGTCCCTCTTTATTTGTTGCAGTGACAGCAGATACATAGTGCTGTTCATGCAGGTTCTTTAAAAAAGAAAGCTCTCCCAAATATCAATTGGGGGTGATGATCCTCAAGAGGGGCTAATGAGTACTTCCTCAAGAGACAGGCTGAACGACCATATCCATATAGCCGGGCAGGAAATAGGGAACTGATAGCAGTACTAGCTTGAGCAACTTTGTGCAAACTCCAACAGTTAGCTGTCCAGCAGCAGTTACTGGAAAGAAAGGACTAGAAATATTGATTCTAAATAATTATCTCATTTAACCATGAGACTAGCAGCCTAAACCAGCTATCCACTGACTATGACGTTATGCCACTGTATCACTGCTTACAAAAAATATAAATGGACGACGACATTGTTTGCAGATTTAAAAAATTAGTAGGCAATAATTAAAGATTAAAATAACTAAGTCTAAAACCATAAACATAAAAATATATTCAGGTCACAAGATCAGCTACAAACACTATCAACAGTTGGCAACTGGATGGCTTCCAAAGCAACGAGGTGAAACTCTTGTTTATGGTCATGTCATTTAAATAAATCATGAAGAATCCCACACATAATGCATTTGGTCAAGGCCTCAACATTCACAGGAATATATCAGTATATGTCCCTGCTTGAAACTTGAACTCACTACTTGTCAAATCCTTCTTCCAACTGTCACCTGCAGATGCTATAGCACCATGGCCATCATGTTCAAGCTGCATCAGCATGAGCAATAACCTCACCTGACACACTGTGCACCCACTGAATATATAAACACAATAACTGTGTGCAGAGCAACAGTATTGAGACCCAAAGCAATCAAAAGCTGTTTTCTAAAGATAAGCTTTCACACCAGTCACAATATCAGCCAGCAATATAAGGGCTATAAATGAGCAAATCAGTGAGCTCTAATGTCCTCCTGTGGACAACACAACAATCAGTGGCCATGCTGATCTTATAACTGACAGGCAGCATTTACCTAACATTAACTTGCAATCCTATCAAGAAAGTATCCTCAGAGTCCCTTCAAAGAGCCTTTTATGAAGGAGAACCGACAATAAAAATGTCCACATTTCATGTGTTCCCTTAATATGTATCAAATCTCATCAGATGCAAAATGTGTGGAAAAATGTTGAAGATGTTTCTCTCTTCTAGCTCTGTGCACTGATCCCAGGTCTTCAGTTCCAATCTTCTGCTGCTGCCTTCCTGAACTTCACTGCATCTCTCCAGGTACACAGGTCTTCATGGCAGAAGCCTTCTTATCCAGCAGCTCACCATCCAAGGCTCTCGAGCATCACGTCTCCACAGTGTGTGTAGCTTGAACAGTTGTATATGCTTGTTTGAGCTGAACTGGTCAGGATATCCTACAGCAAGCCAACACTGCTCACATAATCAATCGAGGCATCCAAAAATCTGTTTATCACCTTTTATTTTAAAGCCAGTTTCCCACGAGCAGGGTATCATCATATTCAATATGAATCAAAAACTTTGAAAAAACAGCCACAAAACTAAGGGCAGCAAAAACAACGTTTGTGCACAACAGCTGACATTATCAGCTCTGCACAGCTTCACCTTAACATTTGGGACACCTACCTGCTGGAGAAAGAGAGGGAAGGACCTTTTTGGGACCAACAGCTGAGGTGATGAACCCAGGAAATGGAGAGGTAAATAAAGCAGGTACATTGGACGCTAACTCAAACACACAGACACACACACACACACACTGCATTCATCACGTCCAAACATCTCTGCTGGAAGTTTAAAATTACTGTCCTCCTTTCCGTTTCTACTAGCCGCTCCTTCTTAAGTTTTCATACAACCCTGCAATTTAAGGATTAAATGTTTAAAAGGGGTGCTCCAGTGATTCAGCAGGGCACTTTGAAAAGACTAAAAAAGTTATAAATTATCAGGGATTCAAATAAATGCAGCAGAGGAATCCAGTAGTATCCTATATTACAGGACCCAATCCAGAAACACTGCATTTACTGAGACACATCAACACCATTTGTTAGACCCTGTAAATGTCTACAACTTAGAAAAACCCTGCCTTTAATGACACAGGCTCACTGTTAGCGGTTTAAAGTCTCCAATTCAACGCAGAGATAACCCTGTTGAAATCATCAGGGTTCATTTGTCAGACTTTGGAAAGCTCCTCCGGAGCTCCAGAAAAATTCTTCACGAAATGTGTGAAATCTGTGGAGTGCCCCTTTCAAAATAAAGACATTGAGTTACTGAATACTTACCAAAACCCACGAATGGCACTTACCTGTTTCACAGCAGCCAACATTTCATTGGATAACAAAATCTTTACATTAAAACCACAAAACCCTTCGAAATGTGTAGTGCACAGATGAGTTCATGTTCTTTCCCAAATGTACGGATCATGTCTAAATGATGTTAGCATGACAGCAACCACATTTATAATGGAAGAACAACAATGTGGTTTCAACAACAGCCCAAGACCTTCAAAGAGATACATACACTTTTTGTTTAACACTGTTGGTGATATGGGTGTAGTCTTTTCTGGTGTTACTGCAATGTAATTATGGTCGCTGGACCAGGACGCAGTGGCCGGCGGGGGTGGGTGCTCCTCAGCATGCTCATCTTCGTCGTCCTCATCTGCATCGGAGCTGTCTTCCTCGCTGTCCGAGTCCTCCTCCTGGTTCCTCTTCTGCGCTTTCTTCCCACTAGCACCACTCCTCTGGGTGGATGAAAAGAAACACACATTCAGATGTTTTAGTAGCTGAGAGAGGACCGTTTGATTAACATTATGAGAAAATGCAAAAATATTTGCCATGTTGTGTTTTAAAATCAATTCCTTCTAAGAACTACTGCCAAATGTCAGGAAGATCTGCCCTTGGCAAGAAATGCAACATAAATCAATAACAGTCTTCTGACAGCTTTAGCGTGCAGTTAATTCCAAGCAAATTAAGGGCATTTCTGCAATTCCCAGGCCTGGGACTGGAACTCCTACAAGTTTTCTGTAAGCCTCAATATATTTCTGTGAAAAATATTCACTGCGTATTTAACTATTCTAGGAAGGTATATTTTACTGGTCTCGGCTTGTGAGCCATAAAGGTAATTTCAGGCACTGCCTGCAGGGCCCAGTCTCACAAAGAAAGTACCACATTGTCATGCTTTCTTCAAGCAGCAGTTCTACAGTTTAAACTGAATGAAGACTGTCCCCCTGAACATGTCAAAGCGCATTCAGTGAAAGTTATGCCACTTTAGTGTGCATCATGGTTTACTCACTCCCTCAGCCCTTCATGGTTTAATATTACAAAAGTCCATTTTAATTCTTGAAGTAATGAGACCACAGGAGTTCATAATGAGAAATAAATCACTTCTGACAGCAAATTTAAGACTACACCTACTGCCTGTAGGGAATTTCTGTTGTTGCACAGGCAAAAATGCACTGATATTCAGCTAATAAATAACACAGAATGCCACCACAAAATGAAACACTCGAAGGTAAGAACACTGTTCAGGTATTATACAGCCCATCTATAGTGTTTAAGCATATACTTGAGATTTTTCTTCCCCACTGTAGTTCATCACTAAAAACAGAAATACAACACAGGATATGACAAATGCAAAGAGTGCTGCTATATCAAGTTTAAACACACACCCATTGTCTGGAACCAAAATATGTGGTAGATAAAGTATTAAGACGTAAACATTCTGAAAAGAAAGCATTCTTATCACCAGCCATAGTCTTGCATCTGTAGTTATAACTGCATAAGGTCACCACATATTCACTCAGGCTGGAGAACATTAGAGGCCTTAATGGACTCATGTTTAATAATAAATTAGGTTGTAAAGCTAAGAAATTCTTGGTCCACACTTACATACTAGTCAGTTTAATCTACATGCAGTTCATTTGTCAGTGTGATGATCCAGTGGGAGTGATTAAGCAGGATTATATGCTCTCTTTGAACTGTGTCAGAAGGTCAGATACCATTAGAAAGCCTCTTCCACCACAACTTTCTGACGATAAATAGGAGGCGTCTGTGTCGACTGTTTTCAGCAGATTTCAGCACTTGTTAATGCCAACATTTGCACCCACTTCACGTTCTGTTTGGCCAGCTGTGAGAATGTTTGTGCCACTTTTAATTTTTCAAACAAACAGGTTCCAGTTTTATTCTTCAAAAGAGCCTATGATAAGACAGGAGTTAAGTGGCCAAGCTGCTAAATTGGCTTATTCTGACTGGCACTTCAACATCAACATATTCTGAAATCGGAACATAGCAGCTGCTAGTTGCCATTTGTTAAGAAACTCCACTTCCAAGTGCTTTAGAGTTAACATCGAAACTTGCTCAGTCATTTTGTAATCAGGCCAAGGTTTGCCTCCATGTAACATTAAAAAGCCAAGTGAAATATTAAAACTGGACTTCCCCTTCCCTCCCAAAACATAATTGTAATAGCACTTAGGTAAGACAAAAACAGGATAGTGAAGTACTTGTCTTCAAAAGTTACACCAAACTTGAGCCAACAAGAAAAAACATTCAGCAGATAAAAATGCACTTAAATATCTCCCAAATGTGTTCACAATATACTTTTAAATGTCTCAATTCTATGGGTTTGGCAGAATGGCAGTCGTACACCGTCTCTAAGAAAGCTTTTCTCTTTGGTATTGGCTAACCTGGACAGTTATCTCAACATGTGAAAGGCATCAACATCCCTGCTTTAAGGACAGGCAAAGGCCACCATTTCAGGTAGTCCGAGTTACCTTTGGTGTGGACTTGTTTTTCTGAGCCTTGGATTTGTCCTTGTCCTTCTGCTTGGGCTCTTTGACATCAGTGATAGACTTCATGGCAGCAGCAGCATGTCTCAGGATACAGTCGTTTCCACAGTACACAGAGTCTGGCTGAGCATTATTGTCACAACCAGGACCAATACATTTTGGAAGAGAAGAGTCGTCCTCAGATTTCTGCATGGTCTTGTCCTCTGGCAGTTCCACTGTTGGAGTCGTTTTCACCTCCACGTTTGATGCAACTTTCTGCTCTGTGTCTTGTGTTGATTTCTGCTCTGCTGTGGATGCTGCCTTCTTTTCCACAGCTGATGTGGCCTTCTGGTCAGCTTTGGGTACAGGTGGCTGCTGTAATGCCTGCTCCAAGTCAGTACAAAATAAAATTAACAGCTATTGACTGGTAATGTCTTTCTGCATTGTAAACAATCAGAGAATTTTGTATCTCATACAGAATTCTCCATTCATTTTATTGATAGCAATGGAAATTTGAAAAGATGTCTAAACATGTTTTCAGTTGCAGGGTGTTGTTTGCTGCCTTTTACCACACCCTTAATGTGTTTGTCCACATAGAGAGTATCCTGCATGTTATATTGTTAATGTCTAGCCATTGGCTTCTACTTATTCGGTCATAATCTGCATTGTTAAAAAATAAGGCCACGACCCATGCAGACTCAGAAAACAACCAAAGTTGGGGTAATGGTTTATAGCATTACATAGGGATCAAATCATTAACTGTGGCATCACAGTAATTATCAGGACAGCATTTGAGATGCACCATGGAGTATTTTATAACAAAACAATGTATCTGCCAACTTAAACAACAAGGTTTAATAGCTAGGAACTCTTTAAGTTGATAACAGTTGCAAGGACCTACCGGCTGAAAGATCTTTATCTTCTTTTTTCCAGTTGGATGAGTAGCTTTCTCTATCCTGCCTTTTATGCCCAGGTCCTCTACTCCTTTCTCTTCAGTTCCAGTAGTGGTGAAGGATGGAGTTCCAGCCACAGCAGCTGACAGACTGGAGTCTGCTCCACTGACGTTGGTTCTGTCAGCAGTTGCAGCAGAGGTCATACCAGCAGCATTTACCAGAGAAGAAACATCCATTTTGGATTTCCCGATCTCTGCACTTGCAGAGAGGATTGATGTGGCCGGCCTGACCACCTGGTTTTTCTTTGCAGTGCAGTTGGGGCAAATGTAGTCTTCCCCGTTTCTCTCCATCAGACGCCCACGAGCCTCAGTGATACCAACACAGTCCCCGTGGAACCACTCCTCACAGCGGTCACAGCAGATCATAAATCTAGTGAGCACAGGACATTAGACAAGCAACTGTCAACACAAACTGTCTAGCTTTTCTTGTACTTTTAGACTTGTGTATCACAAGACAAACTGGAATCAGTGGAAGTGTCCACTAATGTGAGAACAAGGAGAAGCAAACAAGAAGCATATAAACTAGGACTGAAAGTCAACGCTTTGAAGCATCAGTCAAAGATCTGATTTAACACAGATTGTTGGAGTCGAGCATTCATTTGTGCGTGTGACGTAGGTTAAGTGTGTTGGCAGTGAGCAGCTCTAGTGTGTAGAAGCAGTAATGTTACTAGCATGTAGCCACAGCTACTATGGTGCATGCAGGCAGTCGAGATTAAGTTGCTGTATTCAGCCATGAAGTGTCCCAATAGGACTAAGTTTGTTGTGTTGGCTAGATCTAATGTGAGGGTACAATCCAATCATAAAAACCACGTTTAATGTGAAGCGTCACTTAAAGCTGTTAAATTGACAATGAGCTAACAGCAATTGTAATACACAATGACCATCATAACAACATACCTTTTGTTGTGTTTCTGTCGACAGATGCAGTAAAGTGCATTGGGGTCATAGCCTCCATCATCAGACTCAACTGATGACGACGACGACGATGAAGATGATGATGATGTGCAGGAGTCATTCTCATCATCGTCGTCCTGTGTATGGGGCTTGCCTATCTTTCCAGCACTTTGGATAGCTTTAGGCTTTGTATCCTTCTTAACAGGAGGAGTGTTCTTGATGGCAGAAGCAGGGGCTTTAACAGCCGTAGTGTTCTTACTGGCAACTCTTTTCTTATTGACATAAGTTCTTATTGGTCCACGTTTTGCTGGCATTGCTGACGGCTTGTCTACGCTGTCCTCATCCGCTTCGTTTTCCATTTTGACCTGGTCATTTTTATCTCCATGTTCATTCTTCTCCTCATCAACCTCTGTCTTCTCAGAGTCCTGCTCCAGTTGCATCTGGGCTGCATTAATGCTCACTATGTCTTCAGAGGTGGGATCACTCTTGTCTTCTTTTGTCTCCACATCGTTATCCTGTGATTGATCTTTTCTGACAGCATCTGTGCCGTCTTCCTCATTCTCAGAGCTTCCCTCATCTTTGACCGTCGCTCCACCACAACCTCTCGTCTGTCTGCCACCTCCACTTTTCCTTTGAGCCTGCTTCCGTACGCCACTTCTTGTCCTCCTCTCTGGGGACTCTGCTCTCTCTTCCCCAACCTTGGAGTCAGCGTTACCGTCGAAGCTGGCCTCTGAAGCAGTCTCTGCATCTGTTGGAGTTTGAGAAGGCGGATCTCCACTTTCCAGACTGGGAGGGGCACTCTTTCTTGCCCCTCTTTTAGTCGTCAAGAGGAATTCTTCTAGTTTGTCAGTACGCTTCGGCTGTCTGCCACTGCGCCGCACAGGACAGCGGCTTTCAGGGCTGTCGGTTGACGCTTCCACTGGCATCTCTCTCTTCGCAACAGTGGACCGACGGAAACCCCAAGTCTTCTTTACCTCACTGCTGGCCTTAGAAGATTTATCTGGCTCCTCTAGCAACTCTTTGGCCACATTCTCATCTCCTGTTTGAAACTGTTCACTATCTCCTTCTCCCAAGCCTGTGAACAAACAATCATGGCATGTAATCACCAGTTTGTAACTTAACAAAATAGCCATGAAACTATCGATTGTTTTGTGATCAGGCATACATGAGTCAAAACCTATTTAAAAATCAGGGTTTTTCCTACACAGAGGAATTTTGGGCATCCTCAAAAGAGGTTTTAGTTAGCACCAAAAGAAAATCAGCTGTACCACAATTATGAGGATTGATTTGTTTTAAAACTCATTTTGTTAATTAGTGTTTCAGCATCTCTCATTTACTTTACAATTTGTTTATCAAATGGTCAGAAATAACAGGAAAATGCACAGATTTCTGTCAATTAAGATCACACTGACTCCTTGCCTTTGCTCTGCATGGACTGATCATGCTTACTGTTTTGCACAAGCACCCCTCAAAAGACCCATTCTGAGCCAGGAAAAACCCTGGACAATGATTCCTTGATTTTAACATGATCCTTACTTACCCCTACAATTTTAAATTAAAAAAAATAATAAAATCACTCAAAAAGATCACAGAACCTAACACCAAAACTGTTCCCAGAATTACTGTAATGTTATTAACAGATAAAAGCACTTTCAAGGTACCTTGAGAGTAGCTTTCCATGCGCTCCTGGCTCTGCTCTGGCTCAGGAGCTAGAGAGAGCTCAGGGCTCACATTCTCCTCCATAGATGATGGAGTCACTACTTTCAAAATGAATGTCTACAGTTAAGAGAAGAACACAAGAGACCGACTATGAGTCACTCTTTCAGTTTATAACGATTATCGATAGGTACCAGAGTTTAGACAGCGCTAGGATTGTTAGACATTTGGAGATATACGTTTCTATTACATTCACACTCCAAAACAACCTTAAAAATAAAACAGTTTATTTGCACAACACAGTTTTGAATCTTCTTTAATGTCAGCTATTCTGAAGGTATGCCATGACATCACTTGTTGACGTGACACCGATAACATCACTGAGCAGCTCGACAATCGCACTACAGCTGCTACAAATGACAGATGCAATACTGAGAGGGGCACAGACATCTTGAAAACAAAGGCCGTCAATGCCAAGAACAGTCAGTGCTTTGTGGTCAAAGAATTGAATTTTCCTAAAACAAATATAGGACATGTATCTGTTTAGGTCAAGAACCAAGAGTACCATGATCTTGAAGGCATAAAGAAGCCTGTGTCGCACTTTAAATATTATTATTACTATAAAAGAAGAGGAAAACAAAACTTACTTTGTCTTTCAACAGTACACAGGCCCTTAGTAACTGTCACATCACATTGCTTTTTTCCTATTCCTGGTTAACCATCTGCCAGTATAAAATCATCTGGTATGTATGGATTCTTTAGTCCTGAATCTCTGAAGTTGACTGCACAGCATGTTATACTGTTTTCAATGTAAAGTTCTGATGATAGATGCTAAGTGCAGTTTGTCCTCTGCTCAACAGGAGTAACTTTGGTATACAAGATAAAGAGATAAAACCTGAATAACCTGTTTGACAATCAGGTAGCATCAGCCATTCACATGTTTAAAGCCAAATTTGTGGTGACCAAACACAATTCAGAAATCGGCTGTTCATGGCAGTTGGATTTTATTCTGCAAATGAGAATTAAGGAAGTCGTACATTACTTATGATTCTCCAGAGCTAACCTTGATATTACATTCAAGACCATCTCATAATAATAACTTTTTAAAAAGCCAACGTCTGTACCTGAAGGTCAGCAGTGCCTCTTCAAACAAAACAAAGGCTTCACATCAGTAAGTTTCAGTCTTGGTACAAGGTTAACAGATCTGCCAGAGAAAGGAAAACACCAGTTAGGATCAAAGTACTCTATAATTCACAGGAGGACTGAGATGCAGCACAATAGCATGCACTTGTAGAGATAATGCAAAAAGCAAATCGTGTATCTTCTGGAAATTGAATGCTAGTAGTAAGTGGGACATTTAGCATTTTCCCCCGTTTACCTTTCACAAGTTTGAACTTCATATGATCAAAAACTACTTTGCAGTGTTATTGTAAGCAACAGGATGAATGAATCAATTATAAAAAAATATGAGTAGGACAGCTGATTGACGTTAACAAAGCAAAACAGGGGTGAGAACGGTTTGCAACTTAGGGGGATTGCAAATTGCAAACTCTAGGGAATAACATAAATCACGCTAATTGTAAAATTAAATAGTATACAACTATATTCTAAGTAAATTCATACTCTGCAATAGCATCTGCTTTTAAATTGAGCCATGAGTGAGCTTTGCACACTGCACCGACAACACTGGGGGGTTAAAAACAAACAAACAAAAAAACACCTAAAGACTGCGAGCGAGTTAACGGGATTCCTCCAATGGTGCGCCTGTGGTCACGACACCGTGCCACGTGAAGGGGGGATGGATAGGGGGGGGACAACTGTTGCCACGGAAGGTGGGAGGGGCCCGTGGCGAAGATCAAATTTAACATTTTATTGCGTATATTCACGGATGAAATCAAATGTGTCACATGCACAGAAATTATGCGGTATAACATGCTAGCAGGAACTGTAACAGGCGGCATGGAGGTCCGGCAGCTGCTGCTCGACACGTCAGGAGGGAGGCTACACACGGCCTTGGTGCGCATGATATAACCGTATTTTCCCCCTCACTACGAACCACATAAACACACAATATTATCTTATGCAATTCAAAAAATGCTTAGCAAACATATCATGACACAAGCAGGAGTGAATATGAAACACAAGGCAGCTTACTCAGATAGCAGACTATGCCTCCTGCACACTCGACAACGCCAATGATGGCTGCAAATCAACATTCCGCCAAATCACTTCACTACTCACAGCGAGCTAACGCCAACTGTAAACCCAGCGGCACACGCCCTGTTGAATTACTGAGTGGGGGAGTTCACTGAAATAACGTTAAATGTGCCCCTTTTCTATTATTCTGCCTTTTCTTTCGTCGTTTTGACTACAACGAATAACTGCGTGTTGCACAACGTGCGCTTGTAGCCAGCAAACCTAGCTAACGATGTTAGCCACAACGAGCATGGGTAAGCTAACGGCAAACCCAGCTTGAAACGATTAGCACTCAGATAACCCTTACATATAAAACATACACAACCACTAAAACAAAAACCGTAAGCCACATTTAATCCGGAGCAAACGCTAAATTAAACAAATATGAACGGCCGGAGTCCAATAGTTGTAAACGTCGCAGCTAACGTCAGGCGCATCATGTTCAACCTTGCCTCCGACAGCTGCACTACAACAAGCCCAAGCAGCATTACAGACACTGACACACGAACGCATCCAGCAAAAATCCAACACTACGCAACTACAGTATTAAGTGGCCGAATTCTACCCACCTAAACACTTGGAATACCGATGATGTGCCCTCACTCTTTCTTCGGTCAGTCCTCCATTTTCCAATCCTGTTGGAGCTAAGTGACTGCGGCAGATGGCTGACGGTTTATAGAACGCGGTGTGTGTCTGCAGCGCCCCCACCGGCCAGGAGGAGAACTGAGCCATAAACCAAAAACAGTGCAGGGTTTGTTTGGCTTGTAGGCCCCGTGCTCAGCAGTCCAGCAATACATAACCATCTTCAGGGCTGCGAAGGTGTAACTTTTTATTTCATTGGAAAATCAAAATAGGAAACTTTGAAGATTTTAATATGTCAGCTTCAGCATGCAGCATACTGAATGTTTGTCACATAACGGTCAGGTTGCAGACAGAACAAGCTCGCAATTAAGAGCTGATATCTGCCAAATTTACTAAAGTCTAAAATCGTTAATTCTATCTGTCAACACAGAACTGCATAAATCTGATTTCTGATGAGTCTGTCATTGATGGCCTGATAAACGTTCTCTTTCAGCAGTTACATATAAGAGTACAGTGTGTAATAGTAAAGATGTACGTATACCAAAAACCAAACAAACACATGAGCAAGGTCTCAACAACTTTAGAGTCAACAAAAAGGTGAAACTTGAGATGGCCCTGTTTGTGAGCGATAGTTCTTCCAGACTGCGTTAGCTATTGACTTTCAGATAATAATTGCACAACCTATTTTCTGACTCAACCTCCAGTTGAAACTCGTTTAACTGATTGCAGACTGCTTGGTAACTATGCAAACCCCAGCGTAATCATAGAAACAGCTTGTTTAAAATGTGTGTATTGGTTATTTTCTTTGCGGTATACAGCAGGCAACATTAGAATAACAAATAAATTAACACAGAATACAAAATATGTAATTTACAGACATTTCTGTCAGCAGTCATCTAATCTACAACTGAGGTGGTCCATAAACATGGTTTACATTTTGCAGTCGTAAACTCTTTTAACTGTTGTCCTTTACACTATGTGTATATTTTGTGACTTTGTGACACTCAAGCATGCTCTTACGATCTTTATACTGACAACTCTCTGCATGAACCAACAATCTGTTTATTAAACTGCCCCGCTCTAGTGGTTACTACTATCTGCTGTCAGTCTTGTTTTACACCACTGTGCACTGGGGGCAGTATGTGAGCCCTGAATAGGCAAACATAAAATATAAATAAAAATACTTTGAAATATTAATCTGGAACAGGCTCTTGAATGGAACAATTTACATAGACATATCCTTGTAGTAAATAAAAAACAATCTATACATTTACATTTTCAAGTATCGTATGCTTGGTTATGACAAAGTGACAGCAACATTGTCAGTGCTCTTCTCCATGTCACAGTCTTTGTCTGGTGGTGCAGACACTGGCGAGTCTCTGAGAGAGTTGGGGCCACTGCTAGTTGGCGCTAAACCTTTGTTTGGGGGGTCTGCCGTCGGCTCAGCCTCAGGTTCTTGCTGTGGTGCTGTGGCTAAAAAGTGAACAGAAGTGAGAAAAATTCTTACATCTATGAAAACATCAGCAGTAAGTGAATGACAATCATAGAAGAAATGGATCAGAGACTCGAGGCATGGGTTAAGCACTGCTACAAGAAAAAAAACAGGAGTCTTTGTTTTTATAAACGTCAACAGCATGTCAATGCTAGCGCGCGCTGTTACCTGACTGAGTGCAGGACTTCATGTGTTCTGGCCAGTGGGCTTGCTGACAGGGGTAATCACAGTAGCTGGTGTTCCAGCAGCAGTAGAAGATGGCCTCTTTTCTGCAGTTAGCGCACCACTGTTTCTTCTTTGTCTCGTCCACTGCCTGCTGCTTCTCCAGCTCCATCTGTTTCTTCACCTCAGTCACCAACCTCTCTCTCTCCTGCTCCAGACTTTGCCTCATCTCTGCCATGGTCAACTCTGGATTGAACAACACAAGCATGAACAAGCACAAGTATGAGGCTGAGCATCCATATAGTGGTTCTTTTTTGAGTGCCAGCATCTTTTTTTAAATTTTACCAATTACAGGAAAACATTGCATTATATTTTTCTGAGTGCTGCACATTTTTAAGCGCTTCTAGTTGAAAATCTCTGAACTGAGCCACTACTGTTGTCACTGTTACAGCTTTTCAGGCAACCAGTCATATCTCTCCAATTATGGCAGTTAAAGTGGTGATCAACTGTCAAGATGCTGGTGTTACAGAAGCAACATAGCAGGCCTTTATGACGAAGAGATGGGATGAAGTACACAAAAACACCCTCCAAGCACTTTTCTGCCAAACGAAAGCACTATATGGACACACAACATTACACAGTATGAAGGATGGCATGGTTGATAAATAATTGATTGAGGTCTCACCAAGATTGTGCTTCATTTCTGACAACTCTTGTTGATGCAACCACTGCAATTTTTCTATTTCAATTCTCAGTCGTCTTATCTGTAGGAAAACACATGGGTCGATAGGATGAGAAAAGAGTCATCTGCGAAGTCACTGTTAAGACCTGAAAAGTATTCAGTCTCTATATAGCCACATATAAACACCCACCTCTGCTATTGTATTCCCTGAGGTACTCTTAGAAAGGTCATTGTAGATTTCAGTCATCGTACCTTTGATTGCATCCATTATCTGACAAAGAGAGACCATTTTAGTACAATGTGTCATGCAAGGAAAAAAAGAATGTTTACCATATTGACTACCAACAGAAATTTGGTTCACAGCTGTCAAAACATAAGAAGTTTTAAAACTGTCACGTACTGAAGTATCTTAGTTTAGTAGAAACCAGAACTGTTTCCCCCTTTCAAATAAATTGCTAACAGCGCTTGCCAGCAAATGATCAGTCGTAGCAAAAAATTCAAGGGATTTGGCCCATTACAAAGCAAATGTAAATTAAAAACAATTATATTTACTGACTTTATTTGTGTACTTGGCAATGTCTGCAGCCACATCTGCTGAGGCAGTGGGGATGTACAGGTCTGTTGCTACTGGTGAAGATGTAGCCGCTGTGCCCAAACTGGATGCTGCCATCATGGCAACAGACGCTGGGCTGCTGGATACCAGGGTGACAGCTGATGTGGATGTGCCGAGTGGACTGTCTTTTGCCTGAACAGCTACATCAAAAGACACGAATAATCAGCAACAACATTACAGACAACCACACTGTGGAATATGAAGGAAGCTACTATAGAAGTTTAACTGTAATATTCCAACTGATTAGTTATTGTGTTTATACCATTTATATAAACATTTGCATATTAAATTCCTGTAATTACTTTACATAACAGTATCTTGATATACACAGGTCCACATTCAGTTTAAATTCACACTTAGATACTGTGCATTTTGTGAACAAAACATTGTTTACCTTTCACAGACTGCCTGGTCTGGTAACGTGTGCTTTGTGAAGACTGCTGTGCTGAAGGTGAGGAGACTGCAGCCGAGCCATTTCCAGCTGCTTGTGTCTGGGTCAGCACTTGAGCCTGGCCTTGTCTGGGAGATGATGCCTGCACCTGTGTGTTTGCCACAGGTTGTTGGTTTTGTTGCTGACGCTGCACCTTCTGCATGTGCCACTTCTGAGAAGAGGTCTGAAACTTGGCAGTGGGATTCCACACCACAGCTCTCTGTACCACTGGTACCGTCTCTCTTGGCAGCAGAGGGCGCTGTTTCTTCAAAGCTGGTGTGGTGGAGGTTGAGGAGGAAGAAGGGGGAGTTGCAGTGGCACTGGACACGGATGTAAGGCTAATGGTGGCAGGAGAGGGAGCAGTGAAGGAGACCATGGTGACGGGAATGGCCATTGGCGACTGCGTGGAAACACTGGAGGGTGTGGAGGGGGCCGTGCTGTTTTGAGATGGGAGTGTCGACGTTGTCAAAGCTTTACCTACAAGAAAAAGCAAATGCATAATTAACTAGTTTTGCCTGTACATAGCTGCTGATGTTTTCATGTTACAGATGTTAAAAATGGATATTACACTCAGCATTAGATAATTTTCCTGGGGATCAGTGGAGAATGAATAACTCACCTTCAGGTTTACCAGCTGTGGACTCTTTAATAGTGCTGCTGTCTTTTTTGCTCCTCTTCCTGTCCTTGCCACCCTGCTCCTCTCCAAGGTCAATAACCAGCTCCCTCTCTGAGTCAGAGTCCTCTACTGGCACAGTCTGCTTTGTCTCTTGTTTCACCTTTTCTCTGGGAACAGGTGATTCTGGAGGTGCTTTAGACTTTTCTGGGTTCTCTTTTTCTAAATCAGAGCTTGTTTTCTCTTTAGGGGGAGCATCAGACACTGTTGCACAGGCATCACCTGCTGCAGATTCAGATGCTACAAGCAAATCTGCTTTACTCTCCCCTTCTAGGCTTGGGGAAGGCTGGTCTTTGACTTTAGTTTTCGTAGATTCCTTCTGGGGCTCCTCACTGGGTGCTGTGTCTTGGCCATCCTTGGTCTTTTGCTCCTCATCACTTGCGTACTCACTGTCACTGGAGTCAGATTTATCAGAATCTTCCGAGTCACTGTGTCCCACACCTTTATACGCATCCACAGAGATCTCATCAATACCTGGAAAGCAAGGAAAGAGGCAATCAATTCAATATGTTACAGGACTTATCTACAAAGGAGTGGTTCAAGTAGACCTAAAATGACAGAACAGATCATCACATCATAATAAAGGCACTGCACAAAAATGTGCTTCATTAGGAAACTTTTCAGTGATGGCACTGATATGACTGAACATCAACACACAGAAATTCTTTAGAAATGACTACAGAGGCTCTCAATGGTATCTATACTAACCCAATTGTGCCTTGCAACTCTCAATGGTTTTGTCCAGGTTTAGTTGAAAACGGCTCTTGATTTGTCTTTTTGGGGAAGTGAGGACCGGTGTGGCTCCTTGTTTCTGCTGAACTGTTTCACTTAGTTCCTTTAAGTCCATTTCTGCTTTACTCCGATCTGAAAGGATATCCAAAGATACAAGAATCCATCAATATTAGCAATAAAGAAAAACAAAGACCTTATTTCAGAAACTAAAAATGTATTCACTCACAAAGAAAGGACATTGTTAAACATTTTACAATTCATATATTATTAGAATGAAAGATTGACCTAGATTTAGGTTCAGAATGCTTCCTGTTTGTGGTGTTTTCTCCTGTTTGGAGAGGCCAGGAGCTTGAGAGTGGAATGGTTTAGGGCTGTCCAAGGAACTGCCTGCAGGACCTGGTCGAGGATGGGCAGGTGAGGCTGCAGACAGAGATACTTACTGGTAAATTCATTCTCCTTTAATCAGACACAATGGTAACAGTTCACATTAAGTCCTCCTATTTTAAATTTCCAATAAATCAATAAACATGTTGCAAATGTGTTATAACACACTACAATGTATTTATCAGACATAAAGACATTTGAAGTATTCATTCTTATAAAGTAGTTTCCAGCAATTTTAACTTCTCTTCAAAAGAAATATTTTACTACTGTGTTTTACTATATTGTCCAATATCTGTATATACACCAGTCTTGACTTACAGTTGTCTACAGAAGTAGCTGATAAAAAATATTAATAAACACTTCCATCTACTTGAATTACAGATTGCTATAAATGGTTTATACTGCTTATAAAAGCTACAGGTGGGCTCGAACTGTAACAGAAATGCTAAATAGTTCCTGGCTGAATACCTGTACAGTCCATGGATTCTTCTCCTGTACTATATTGGCTGTTTGCTGCTTTTGTCTGCGACTTGTCTCCGGCTTCCTGTTCCCCATCAGACCCTGTATGGGCAGAGGAGTTGGTGCTCATGGGGGAGCGAGGCATGTCACTGAGAGGGAGTCGCCGCCCTGCTGTACTCCCCCCTAGTCCAGCCCCTGGCAGTATGGCCCTTGTCAATGGGATCTTGGGTGATGCCGTCATATCAAAGCTCAACTTGATCTTCTCCTGTTTGTCAGGTTTGATGGGAGTCGAGGAAGGGTTGGAGGGATCCAGCAGCATCTGGAAGTTATTGTCAGGAGTGTAGGGTGTCCTGAAGGGGGCATAATTAAACACGCCAAACTTCTTTTTCATGTTTTCCACATAGACCTCCATCTCTTGCATGGCACTGTTGAAGATGCTTTTGGTCTTCTTCACAGAGAATGGGATCTCTTTGGACATGAGGTAGCAATTGTTTAAAGGAACCCAAGCCCTGAAAGATAAAGATTGACAACATAATGTGTCCAGTATTCAAACAAGGCCAGGAATGTGCCTCCAAGGTCAAGTAACAAAGGCACAAAGGGCTGATACCTGTCATGCTGACCAAAGAAGCGAGCGTCCACCTGTCCATCTTTGTCCCGCAGAGCTTTAGCAGGCCAGAATGGAAATCCTTTCAGTTTGGCCCACACTAGAGGGTGTGGGTTACTCTGCAGACATATAGTAAAACACTGGAACTATGGAGTTGTATTCTAGTGATTTATATTTGAATGGGTAAACAATTTGATGGAATCATCAACAGACACTTGAGGTAACTCAGCTAGCTTACACAAGGCTCACAGAACCAGTTGTCTCTCTTTTGGCAAGCTGACAGATAACACTCAGGACAAACTTCAATCTCATTCATCTGGAAAAAAAAGAATCAAAAGATATACCAGATAAGTTTAAGTCATGTCTAGTATGCTGAATACTGTCCATACTGAAGCTTAAATGAAATGTTTTCTGATCAAAACTACCCACTTACCTCATGTTCACAGATTTTTACAATCACTTTAGCTGTAGCTGTGAGTTTGTGATTGCCTGAAATATGGACATATATTCATATAAAACTATTTAGATACAGGCTCAACTAATTTTAACAGTTATAATACTGTATTACTAGTAGTTGTTGTAATTCAACATTATTGATAATTGTCTTTCAATGGACTTGTAATCATAAAGTTGTAACATAAATTACAATCTTAACATCGTTATTGCAGTTAACATTAATGTTAATCCTAATTATCCTATGTTCGATTTTGAATATATTAAATCTGTCATATCATAATATATGAACAGCCCTACAAGAAAATTCTTTAATATGGTTCCCAAAATATGCAACGTACCTCCATTGTATATAATACAGTTGTGCAAAATCCACTTTGCATCTGCTAAAAAGGCCTCTGTGCAGCCATACATTTTCTTTTTGATATTCTGTGGTGCAAAAAGAAAAGATGCTCAGCAGTCAAATTGTTCAACTATGCTACACTTAGTGTATCAAATAAATGTGTAACAGCTTAGCATTTTACCTTCTCAAGTGTGCAGAGATCCATTGGATGAAAAATGTACTCTGCATAATCGGGATGCTGTTCAAGAGACACAGGCTTCTGGAAGGGTTCAGTCTAGTGAGTGAGTGAGGTAACAGAAAAGAGAGTGAAGGTAAACCAACTCTAAGGCTGAACTCATTACACAATCGTCCCTTCTACCGCACACCAACATGCTACCACCATGCTATTACTAAAAACTCTAAAAGCCGCTTCAAACAAAAGGAGGAAAACCAGTGGAGGAAGAAAATCATGACGGGGTCTTGTTAGTGGTGTAATTGATTACCCAATTAAAAGTCTTTCTCTGCGTGGAAGCTGCATGGGGGGAGCGAGATGACAAGCGGGGATGATCCTGAAAGAGAGCGAGAGGGGCAGCTGTATCCTCACCACCAGCTAGCATGTTTTGTTTACCTTTATGGTTTCCAGCCATGATAGGCCAAATATAATACATGAACTATGGTTGTTAGTTTTGTTATTAGAAATTATTTGCACATGCAAATCAATATTATATCATGCTGGACTGATATGTGAACAGGTTGTACGTCAAGGTACAGATCTTAACGTCTGGCACGACTGATGGAAAACAATGTCTTTGGTTGCATAAGCAATCTAGAAATCAGGACTGGCCAGCAAGGATGCATGCCAATATCTAAGTGACATACAGATATCAGAATGTACAAATAGAACAGAAATTAAAATGAGAATAGAGAGAATATGTCGTCATTAAAAGGTTGTTTGTCTCAACACAATGTTATCCATTTGGTAGCATGAATTCCTTGCAAGGACAGAGATCACAGAATACTTACACCTGGTTGTTTCATCTTCTGCAGGGCAAACTTTAGTAGGTAAGACAGCTGGTCTATAGTTAGCATCATCATGGCTTTGCTCTGAGTCTCTATACACTCGGCAACTGTTATTTTCTAAAAGACATCAAAAGGAAATGGACACTTTGTTTATATCCCATTACTGCACAGAACATACGAAGGCTCAACATACATTTGTCACTTATGTCCATACTTACTGATGGGTCTTATGTAAATAAACAAATGTTACCATACATATTGACTACGGGCTTTAAATACGGTATACAGCGCTAAAGTGATTTTCACATTCCTGGGTGAGTACCTCACACTCCGGACAGAACCAGTCGCCCTCGGGCTCGGCTGGTAGTTTGAGACACTTAGCGTGGTACACCCTGGGGCAGAGCTCACAGCAGAGCACCTGGCCCTCGCGGTGGCACAGCCAGCAGTAGAAGTCATTCCTGCCGTCCTGCGGTACAACATCAACAGGGTCTGTGGTGAGTGCTGGCTGCTTCACATAGTAAAAGGGACCATGTCTTAGTTCTGACTGGAATGCAGGCAAAAGAAACACAAAGTTGGGGAACGTCAAAATCAGGCCAGAGATTAGAGAAGCCAAGCAGACATGCAAAGCATCAACAAAAAGCACACTAAAGTTACTGTCCAAAACACAGACTGCTCTGATCTCCCACATGTTACACAATTACTGCTGTTCAATGGGTATGCCATTCCCACTAAGATTTAAGAGTCAACATCACATATTTTTAACATTCATTGTTATGTATAGAACATCAAAGTCATGTTACTTGTTCAGTAATCTGATTTCAGTCTGTGTTTTATAACATAACTATCACCAATGTGCAGAAGGGTAAACAATGTGAACAGCCTTGGTTAACCGGGAATAATCTAAGATATTATTATAGGGACTACTAATTAAATATATAGTTCAACATAATATGCCAAGTGAATGATTACAGCAGTATAATTTATCTACTGTGAATTTGTGAACGGCATTAGGCCCAAAGCAAGCAAAGCATGCACCTAAAAAATGCAAGCTAAATCATAAGCCACAACTAATCACATAGTTCTTTTCAGATTGCACAGAGTTACACCAAAATACTGGCGGGTGTTAAAATTACAGACGCAAAGACTGCATTTTACCAGGACTCAGTACTTGACTAGCAAACAGCAAAAGGTCAGTGCTAAATGAAAATTGGAATGCTTATTGGATTGCCGTTATCCACATTAATTTGACAAACAGCACTGTAAAAAAAAGCAGTGATGCTAATAGGTGGTAGTGCATGACATAGTTTTTCTCAAATCTTTACTTCTTAGAAGCACACTAGTGACAAAAATCACACAATAACTAATGATATGCTACAATACTTCAACAACATCTAACCCCTGATTGAATTAAATAGCTGAGATTAAACAATGTTTATCAAAGTGCAAAGTTAAAGCAATAACTGTATTGCAGCAATCAGCTCAGAGCTAAAGTCACCAAACACGGGAAGAAAAACCTCAGTATCACACAGGAGAGCACCAAACCACTGATGCCAGTTTAGCAATAACATAAAGCAGGACACAGCATCCTTTGGCCTAGCCATAGAGCAGACTGTGGAGTACTGGTGAAAGTTGAGGGCTGAAGTTTGAATTTTGAAACAAAAGTCTAGAGCCACAAAAACTCACTTTTTACAGTAAATAAAATTTGTCGCATTTAAAGAATTTCACCCCACTTGCTCCAGTGGGGTCCAACAGTTCTGACTGTGGCTACACTGGGCAGATTCCAACTGTGGATATGTGTGAAATGTGAAATAGGGCGTTGCTGCAAAAAGAGTGCTCATGCTCAGAGAACCTACCATGAACAAATACAGACCTTAAAATGTTGACAGACCATCAACTGATGATTACAATCAACCAACTCTTCTCTACAGCAAAATATGTTTTTATAATGTTTATGTCATCAAAAGTATCGTTCATGATATCAAACACAAACTGTTGCTGGCAATGTTTATGAGCTCTAGCAGCACCTACACCAATGCAATAGATATCTGTGCACTTACAATTACAATGCTTGTGGCATCTTGTGATATTTTATGTCTATTGTTGAACATTACAGTAACATGAATCATAATATTAAAGCAGGCTGATTTCAACTGATTTTAGACAGGATTTCATATGCCCATTCATCTTACATTTCCTGCTGAACCAATGTTCACTGCTCTTGACAGTAAACAAGTCTTTATCTGGCAACCGCAGCTATGAAAACTGTTCCAGTATATAAAAAGTACAAAATGCAAAGAAATGAAAAATAGCTGCAGTTTTGTGCCAATATACTTCAAAGTAAACAATGTATATACTGTTGTGAAGACCATGCATGTCATGGCAATCTTGAGCTTCCAATGACTCCTGTAGCTCTTAGGTTTCTATGATGGAATCATTGAAACACATGCGACCTTCTCACAAACAACAATAAAGCATTTTGGTTCTTTCATATATTTATTAAAGGTGTTCTTGATAAATGACACAATCTGCTGGGTCAAAAATATACATACAGCAACTTGAATCATCAGTTTTGGTGATGTAGAAAGTTGTGTTAATTGTTTTAGTGGCATGGCCTCTTACCTTCTCAAGGGTTATTACAGTTGACTACAGCTGATGACTTCTCTGAGCCAATTTAAATAGATACACTCACTAAACTCAGCTACAGATGCTACAAACAAAAGTGAAAGGCAAGGCACAGTTGTGTCACTTCCACAGTCAGCTAACATAAACTATCACCTGCTGCTGAGAGACAGTTGGTCAAGATGGTTACAAGTCAACCAAGAATCACAATAAAGCAAGTCTGCAATGAATTAGAAGGTGCTGGAACACAGGTGTCCATAGTCAAGAGTGTTTTATATCACCCTGGGCTGAGAGGCTGCTGTGTGAGAAGGAAGCCCTTCTTTGAGCCTCAAGGTTCAACTGATGTTTGATGACATAGAGAAAGAAAAGGTCTTCTAGAGGAAAGTTCTGTGGTCAGATGAAACTAGAAGTGAGCTATTTGTCCACAATAGCTAGAAATATGTCATATGGACAAGAGAAGGTGAGGCCTTTAAGCCCAAGAATACCAAATCTACCATTGAGCACGGTGGTGATAGTATTGTGCTCTGGGACTGTTCTGCTACCAGTGGAACGAGAGCTTTCCAGAAAGTAAACTGAATGATGAAGAATGAGGATTGCGTCAGAAGATTAGGTCTTGGGTCATTGGGTGTTTCAGCAAGTCAGTGACCCCACACACAAAAAAAATGGTAAAGAAAAGACTAATTCATGCTAGAATTAGAGTTTTAGACTGGTCTCCCCAAAGTCCGGACTTAAATCCCTGTAAGAACCTGTGGACTATGATGAACAAACAAGATTGTGCCAGAAAGCCAATTAATTTAGTTGATTGTCAAAGATACAACTAGAAGCTTGCCAGAAGCTCGTGGATGGCTATCAAATGCAACTAGTTGAGTTGAAAATGGCTAATGGACATTTAACTAAATATTAGTATTGCTGTATGGATATTTTTGACCCGGCAGATTTTGTCATATTTCCCGAAGATCCATAATAAAAATGCATTCAATAATAAATTATGCATTATTTCCTTTTGTGACAAAAAGCAAGTGCTTGAATGATTCCATCATAGAAAATTAAGAGTTCTAGGAGTCATTGGAAGCTCAACACCACCATGATATATATGGTCTTTGCAAATGTATGTAAACTTTTGTTCACAACTGCATATAAACAGCAAACAACAAAATGAGCATACCTCTCTGTAATATCACTAAAATGTGAAATAAATCTAAATTGTGCAATATGTGTTAAGTTGCATGTTATGTTGTGTTGTGTTGAATGTAGGTAATTGATATGAATTGAAAATATGAACACTCAAGGAACATTTAATGCAACAGGAGTGATACTCTTCACTGTGAGGGTTTCATTTTGGGGGGGATTTTGTATGTCCACTATAACAGATTTGCATAAAACAGTTGAAAGATGTTCTTTCATCTATAACCTTTGATAACTAGCCACATTGTTGGTACCACTGGGTCAGAAACAAAACATGTTCGTAGTGATTTGGGTGTACTGATCCTTTAATTAAGACAATTAAAAAGCCCAATTTCTATTTTCTTAATCGTATAAATACTGCAATTACTTAAAACTTTGGTTAAAAAGCTTGACTTCTTGATGGAGAAAAGCATTCTCCATTGACTTCACCATAGAAATGTCATTACCTTATCTTGGAGTAATGGCAGGTTAAAATTCATTATTGTGGCCAAACCTTTATTTAATCACAGGCTGTGAGTTGATTGATACCTGGTCTTTGCTGCTGCTAACGGCACCTGGTTTTTTCTTCTTTTTTATTGGGCATGGTGAGGTTTCAGCAGAAGAGTGACCGTTGGATGAATGTGAAGGACTGGGCATCTTTCGCTTCTGGGCCATCCGCTCTGTTGATCCCGTGTCTGACCCTAAATGCAAAAGACAAAGATTACAGAAACTAGTGAGGTTACACTGATGCTGAGTGAAAAATATCAGAGATGACACACCTGTTTTTACAACACTGAGTGAAACTAGTAAACAGGTTGATTTATAAAATAGTATATCTAATACATAGCATTAAACCAAGCCAACCAAAACAAAAACACTTTACTTATCACAAGTACAAAAATACCATAGGTGGCGAAACAGTGCTTTGCCAGCCTATCTAAAAACAGCCTTGTATAGTATGTCCTTACCTTTGGACCGTGTTGAGATCTCCATGTCTTCTGTTACTGCTTGTTTTTCAGTTTTTCTTTCTTCCTCTGCGACACTGATACAGAAAAACAGCATTGTCAAAGATATGCCAGCCGAATGTAACCTACAGCGAAAGATTTGTCATATCTATTATTTATGCTGTTACCATTCGGTTACAAAACGTTATTAGGACAACACACTACGGTATGTAGAGGACATTAAGCTCTTAGTTCATCCAAGATCATCACTGCACTAGTTTATTAGCCCAGCGAGCTCAACTGCCTTTGATGGGCGAGTGTAACTTACACGTATATGATGCAGTGATTAGGTTAATATTTTTACCCAATTTAAAGGGATAAAATTTTGCCAAACTTCTTTATCAAATCAGAACTAAAACAATAAAATTGACTGGTTAAAGCAAAGACAAAATCGTGTCGCTGCAGTCTACATTCGTGATATGGAAATGGTCAGATTTTCAACCATGAGACATCTCTGCAGAACTGTGTTATTCAGTCTAACCTTCGTCTTAATACATTCCCTTTATTCTGCTACAATGAAGTTATTCTAGACAAGAAAAGTCAATTTCGCCAACAGACTCCCTCTTCCACTAATATAATTCTAGTTAGAGCTGTGTTGATCAGTTAGAAACAGAAGAGTTGCAAATCTCCAGCAAAAACACATCTTTAAGTCACTATTTATAGCAAGGTGCTTTGCAAAAAACGTGTTTTAAAGGCTTGAAACAATAACAATATTAAAGATTAAGTCCAATGGTGTCTGTAGTTGGTGGTGCTCCTTTACCAAACACTCATTTAAATAAATGCATTCTTTTGTCTGGAAAGATACAAAAGTACTGAAAAAACTGCGAATCACAACATAGAACAAAATAAACAAAACGATTTCACCAACACTGTGTGCCGTCGACAAAAACATCTGCTTTGCTACACTGCTGGAGGTTTCTTTACTTCATTAAACACACCAAAACAATTATTAATAAATAAATTAATGTGGGACTATGCTGTATAAAAACAAATGAAATGGAATTGGTCTGCCAAAAGCCTATTACCACACATATTGCTGATGATAAGGTACTGTATATGCTTTCAAACCAAAACAGCTTCGCAATTTTCAACACCAACATGACAGACATTACTAACAACACAGAAATGGTAGCACACAAACCATACGTCAACAGCTTTAAGACGACATATGTACACCTTTAACTCAAGTACTAATACTGAAGCTATAGCAGTTCAGTGTTTAGCTTATTCTTCAATTATAAACAGCACCTTTCTTCACTGGCCTACAGGTCTATAAATAGTAAACAAGAAAACACAACAGAACAGTTGACTACAATGTCTGAATCTTCTGATATCCAACAAGTGAAAAGCACGTCAATAGACTGAGCAGGGAGTAATATTCATTGTTAAGTAAACTACTAACAGACAGAATATCATAATAAATCACACAATCCCTGCCCTTTTTCTGGTAGGAAATATGCTGAAATGAAAGCCCTATGTTTTGTCAACCACCTTGTATGCAAAATCTGCCCAACAGGTTTATCTTAGTATGAGTCTAACATGATTCACCTTGGTTTGCAGGCGCCCTGTTGTCGATCCTATTGTTGTTACCATTTTCTCTGACGCCACAGCAGATGCAATGGCCTCACTGCTCAGATGACTTCACTTTTGACAATCCTCATTTCACTTGCACCTGAGGAAAGCACCATTTGCATGTACTGTTCTCCTTAACTGAAAACAAAATACTGCTTATATTTCGAGTATCTTGTTCACCAACCCCCACACCTTCCATCCTCCTCTATCACAACAGAAGGATAAAATGACACACAGAGACACTGCACATCTGCAGACACAAACAAGAGTGTAGTGCAATGGCTTTACTGGCCTCCTCGTTTAACCTGTCTGAACAGCCTCAGACAGTTAACCCAGCAACATCCTGTCCTGTCCAGGCCAGGAAATACAGCAACAAGACACAAAGGGAAAGATAGAGATATGGACAGGAGGAAAATCAATGCTGCCCATCCTGACAAAAACATATTTTTAAATTACAAACCACAGAATATCCACAACAGCTTGCTGTAACCTACTGATACATGCCTTTCCACACCCACCACTGCCATAACAATCATGCCTCAATGTAGGAAATTAACAGCATACCTTTTTCCTTACTTACATACAGATTCTTCAGCCTATTCTTTAATCTTTATCAATTATTGAGGACGTTGGGGGGATGAGGGATAAGATGGGTCCAGGTTTCCCAGAAGGCCTTCTCTCCCTGCTGCTCTCTCCTGCAATTGTCAATCTTTAACCTCGGCTGCAAGCTGCCGATTGGCTCGTGTACCACACGGAGGTGCCTGATTGGGTGCTCAGCTCGGTGTGCCACACAGGCTCTCTTCTCCCCGCTCTCCTCAACCACAGTGCTGCAATGCAGAGGACTGATCTTCACTGTCACTAAAAACCTCCTGGAAACCACGTCCCTCACTTCCTTAAAACCCCATACAGACATGTACTGGCTGTGTGCCTTTTAACAGACATGTAAGATGTAGCCCTACAGGCTTGACAAGGAGAGGATCAGATTCCCTCCCTCGCTGTGCTCTCAGCCAGTGTATGTGTATGGCGTCCATTTTGAAGACTCACTCTCTCTCTCTCTCTCTCTCCCTCTCTCTCTCTCTCTCTGACCACTGTGCGCACTGCACACACACAGCACATTCACACGGCACCAGTCAAATCTGCTGTACAGGACCACATGCAGCTTATTATGTGCCCCAGCATGCTGATAAGCAGCATGGGCCCTAATACTGGACACAAAGATGGGTCTGAAAATGTCACAGGCCTCCCAGACAGCATGGAAGGCAAAACCTGCTCCCTCCCTCTTGCTCTAAAGCTTCTCCAGCATGTACTGTCACTGATATACATGCTGGAGATACATGACGTGTGCTTGCTGTGGGAGCAAAGCTATATATTTATTTGCGACTAAATATAGTGTGCATTTCATCAGTAAGAACCTTAGATACATGAATCCCAACAATGCACACAATTTCAACAGTAGTACAGACAGGATAGTATAAACTGTCCTTGAAAACAGAAACGCATTGTGGGCCGTAATGTCAACTACATTCTCTACACAAAGCCAAGAAGGTCATGTGGTGGGTGTTTTAAAATCCCCTTTCACTATGTGTGTTTTGGGAAGTGTTGCTGTCTTGGATTTCTGACCTTCACTGTGCAGAACGATGTATATTCCAATTTCATACAGAAGACAGTTTTCAGATTCTCCTGCTGAAAGTGGAAAACCTACTCTGCTGTCGTCTAAAAACTGAGCCGAAGGTGTGTACCTGCAGCCATGATTTGTAATATCCTAACGAGTTTAGAAGTGTGATGTGAAAACTTGCACTGCAAACATAATAAGAATGAGCTTTCTGGGAAGATGTATAGAATAAAACTTTGCATATGCATACATTTTGGATTTCTCGATGAGGGACGTAATTCAAGTATTTTATGAAAAAGCAGTATCAGACCCAAGTCATTATTCAAAGCAGAGTATTTTAACTATATTCAAAAATGCCTGGAGGGGACCTTCAAAGACAGGCACCAAACTACAGTAAATAAGCTGTGTGTGTGTGTGTGTGTGTGTGTGTGTGTAGGAGTAATGCAGATTTAAGTGCGTCTGCACCAATCCTCACACCGTAGTGGAATGAGGGGATTAAACGCATTACCAGGCACCATTCACAAAGCAGTGAGTGCTGGATTTGCTGTTCCAGTCAATGTAGACTGCTCCTGAACTCTGGTCAAGCAACAATGTGTGTACCATCAGGCCATACTTCCCCTGGTTATATTTAAAATAGTCTTAAATAGTCAGGCATCACCCCTTAATAATAAAAAACACATATTACGTATTCTGCCTGAAACCCCTCGAAAGAATAAATGACAATATTGATAAACTGGCAGGAACAGATACAGTAATTAACTAAATTAAATTTTTTTCATATGATCCATGCACACACAAAACCATCATCACTGTATATAAATAGAATTCAATCTAACCTGGTCGACTTCAAACAGGTTTTCAAGCCTCTCTGGATGAGATGAGATTTCTATGCAGAGCCTTTTCAGAGGAAGTCCTTCCCTTCTTCTTTCCTTCTCTCTTACATACAAATACCCAGTGTGCTTGGAGCAGAGGGACAGAAAGGGGAAGCTCTCTAAAATGGCTGACACTCGGCAGCAGAGAACAACACTGGGAGGCAGTGCACACCAGTAGGCACAGGCAGTTCCTCCAACCCTGTGATAAATAAGCTGCAACAACATACTGATAACAAATTGGTATTTTAGAAAATTGTGGAAGAGCTTACAGGATCGGGCCCTTTAAAGGCATGTTTTATTTAAATCCCCACTTATAAAAGGGCATCATTCTCATGCAGTTAGAACATTTTTGGTCTGTTCATCATTGCTGTGTTCGTCTGGCAAACAATTAACAATCGTGCACTGCTGCCTTGTTCTCATTCCAGTTTGAGGCCTAAATTAAACTTGTTGTGCTGTCAGTTTACCATCTGTTAATTCCTCTGGGGACTCCCCTCTGCACTGATCCCTGGGTCTCCCATCTTGCCAGGTTCCCTCACCAGGCCTGTCAACTTGACAGCAAAGGCCTGGGACAGCCACAAAAACTCAATCCTCTTTTGATCTTTACAACAGAAAGAAGGTTTCCTCAGTCAGTGTACAACAAACATACAATGACCTTGCCCTTGACCCATGGCCCCTATTGTACATATCCACAGTGCCACCCAGTTAGCAGAGGCTGCCTATCTGTTGTACTACAACATGCTCTCCTTCCAAGCTCCACTCCTATACTGTGGGGTGACAAATACTCTTCCCCCTCCCCCAGTCTGTCAGACAAACCTGTATTATTACTCAGGCACAGATCACACACAGTGGCTGGTGCCTTATCAACAAAGTAGTATATGTGGAAAAAATGAAAATAAAGCTTACCTCTGTGGATGCATGGCTAAAAACTCTGTGTGATATGTCAATGCTTATTAAAACATGGAGGACAGCCCTGTCAGCCCTCACCCTGCTCAGAGCACAGCCACGGCTCTCCAAGCTGTCCGACTCCACTGTTCTAATAAAAGGCACACTGAGACTGGCCACACATGCTGACAAAATGTAAGGCAGCTGCTGATTGGCCAGCGCATTTCCTGGCTGCTTGTCTTTTGTTCAGCGCAGGCAAGCTGAAACGCAGTACTCAGAGCAAGAAGAGCTAGGCCCAGAGCAAAATAAACAGCCACTGCACACATATTAACCACAAGAAGACTGCATATCGCTGTTGTTGTTTCATAAACTCGCGATAGTAGAGATCTTTGGGGCAGCTGTGAAGGGTAGCCACCGGTTATATGCACAAAGAACAGGCCTGTGTATTGGTAAGAAGGAATTTGTCTTACAAGTTTCCACCCTCAAGTTAAACTAACCATCGCGGGAAAGATAAAGAAACAGCTATATAAATAAAAACCAAATGGCAAGCAGGCACGAAATGAAATGTACTCCGTTTGACCCATGAAGGTTTTACAACAATGCTAAAAATGCAGACTAAATTACAGTCATGTGATTCACATGACATTGGCCTTTGAACTGGTGTCACTGCATGCTAACAATGTGGTTCCACACCAAGAAACAAATTCAACCGTGAAGCATAATTCAACTAGATCTTCACAGGATTTTCAAATAACCACAAGAAAATGTTTGGTAGTTTGTACTAAATTGGAAGCGGTTCACCCATGATTATTACCATTAATATACGTATAATTTTTTACTGCTAGCATTTATTTAAAATTACCGATTAATTAAAAATCCATTCTCATTTTGACTAACAGAGAAGGTATTTCTTATGCATGTCGCAGAATCATAAATAATTTGGGATTTTTGTGGAATATGCAATGTGCCTTTGTGTGTGTCTCACTATGCGAAGGAAATGTATTCTGAATATCTGAAAAGCAGAACCAATCACAAAGGGATTATTTTAGTCTTTATGTTCATAATGCTTTAATTAATGTAAAGTCAAATGTAAATGTCTGTAAATGACTAAAAAAAATAACTAAACAAATTAAACTTTCTCAGTCTTGACATTACATGTAAGGAAACTTCTCGCTAATTTGTTTCACGTATCTTAAAATGTATAAAAATTAACAATTACAGAATACAGTATCCTGTGTGCTGCATAGTGGAGGTTTATGTATCTACAGGCTCTGTCCTCCCTATCAGTGCAAAATTGCAATTGGGAAATGAATGAACAGCAAATTCATCTACTAAGCATTTAGTTGCAGAGTAGGTTATGCACCACTGAGAGAAGACATAAATTCCTCTTTTGTAAATTCAGGGCAAGCATCATAGCTGGAAAGCATTATGTTCAAATAGACTAGTATATCAGATTGGATTGTTTTAAGTGGGAAAGAGGCTATTATATCTCTTCAGGAAAAATCTATATATTTGCTGGAATTCCATGTTTTATGGAGTTGGTGGTTTCAAAAGCAGAATGTCCTCAACTGTTCGTCTTTTTGTAATATATAACGCTTGGCTACTGAAAACACCTGCCTGCATTTATGAGCTGACTGTGGCCGTTTCTTCTACAGGAAGAAACACCACACTGACCTCTTGTGGGGAAACTTTATTACAACACACTACTTGGACACAGGTTTCTAAACATATTGATGTCAAGAATGATCAGACTCATATAAATAAAACCAATACTAATAAAAAACATTAAAGCCGATTTAAAACCTTTATTTGAAAAGCCCAACACATGGGCACATATATGTTATGTGTTAGTGGATAATAATGAGGTCATTATCTATATCTATCAGTGTAGTCATAATGTATTAAGTCATTGAGACAACAGGCTGATGTGTGGCATATTATTGATACACAAACATTCTATTGATTCTTCAACATGCTCTGGGGCAAAACTGACTTGTAGGACACAACTACGCCTCAGTTTCAACAATGTTCTGAGCACTGTGCATGTAATTTATCACCATTAGCTGCACATCTCACATAGTGCCCATGGGGAAATACAGAGGTGTATCTTTACCATTGTTTGCTGAGATAACACCGTAAGCTTGTCAACTAGGGTAGGATAAAGTTATCTAATATAAATGATGTCCTGAAGAAACCAGAGACACCTCCAAGGTGGAGCCGAGGGAACCACATCCACCCATGACCTCTCTAATCATTAGGGTAACTACCAAAATGTTGCAGTGGGTAGTCCAGTAACAATGAAAATACATTTTATTGCACCATGTTTGGCTTCAGTTGGATAAATTACACTCACATATAGACAGAATTATTGATATTAATATTCAAATCTGAAAAAAACAATGTATGTTTTGCATGTGGGTGAAGTTTATCCCCACCTGTATAGCAAACAGCTCTTCTTCTGGTGGTCAACATAGTAAATAAAATGAAACTTTGCTTGTATAAGCCAATAATTATTAAGCTTTACTGTAAAATAGGGAACCAATGTATATCTGTATGTGACTTCGTAACCCTCATATTGACATGCTTTCCAGCCAGCTTGTATACTACAACATCATAACAGAATTCCTGAAATGTAGTTATGGCTTTTGGTTTTAGTGGGCCACTCCAAGCTTTTCAGTGGGCCCATCTTGCCACACATGACAACACATTACTGTGTTAAAACTAGCTTATGTAGAAACACAACCAGTTGCCATACTGTGAATGTGTTTGGACCTTGGAGTCTGCAGGTACAATATCTACAGAGAAGAGTTACAGGTAACTTAGCTAGCCTGCTAACAACAGTAAGTTTAAAAGTCATGTCTAATGAAAATATCAGGATGATGTGGATAAATAAACAGGGGGCATTCATTTAAGGTTATTTTAAACAACAAGGACGTATTTCCCACATCTCTAGTCAAGGTACACTGTGCATAATTGACATGAAATTATCAACACTTAGCAGAGGTGTTAGCTAAAGTTAATATTAGGATAAGTAACTAGCCATAAGCGCGGCTACATGAACGTCGTGACAATACGTCGTCGTAAACAAACATTATCAAGTGGGCGACAAATCCACATAAATATATGTGTGTGTGTGCGTGTGTGTGCGTGTGCGTGTGTGTGTGTGTTATTTTTAGGGGTGTCTGTGTCCACTGTACCGTTTGGTGTCCAGACATTAGACGGTGACCTGTGACCCGCAAGTGTCGTCGGCTGTCTGACTGTAATGAGCCATGCAGGCCTCAAGATGGCGCCCCAGCCAGACTTTACTGCTCCGTCCAGCTGCTGGGCTGCAGCGGTGGTTGTGGGTTTCAGGAGACTTCTCCATTATTTCATCTCACTAAGTCCATTCTACGATCATCTTTCTGTAGCTGTGCTGTTTTCTGATTTACCAGTGGTAATTATTTGTTTTCAATGAAGCTTTGACATTTACCTCAACAACCACTGAAAACCGTGGAAGTTTTGCTTCATCCCCTTTTTTTCAGAGGTGTAGGCTGCTTCCTGTGATCAGCTACAAATGTTCTCTTTTTATAATATATATATTAAATACAATAAAATAAAGAGATATAGTATAGCATTGAAGTGTCTGATGCTCACAGCCATTTGGGGCATTTTAAAAAGTAAATGTTTTTATCCTTTAAATGTTTCATTTTATTACCAATTGCACTGATTACATACCATTGTTTAGAATTAATTAATGCATTTATATAGTATTTATGTCTAAGTTACTGTGTTTTAGTAACTCCATCAAATTTATCTCACACAACTGAGTATAAAAAATAGCACATGATAATATTTATCATTAATACTAACTTTCCTATTTATTATGTTGCAATGTATTTATAAAAACAAATAAATGAGTTACACTTGCAACTGATAAGACATTTATTGTGCTTTGCTAAACTTTAAACTTGTCTGAATCGTTTTCCAACAACGCAGTGTCATTAAATGTACTTTTTTTTTTTTGTTTAGCTACTAAAAAGTTTCTATCTACAGAATTGTAAAAGCAACTAGGAAATGAAATCTCAACATTTGTTCTAAGTTGTAGTTGGTGTTGTAGTTGATAATGAATGCAAAAGGGCTTGTTTTGTGCTTTACTGCATCTACATAGTGTTGAGAAGTTGGGGGATGGGAATGGGTTTGGGGCAAAGAAAGGCATGCTGCTAGCTGTTTGCAGGTAAACCAATCTGAATACATTAATGATTATGGGGCTATCTCCTGTCCTTTCAAACTGTTATCTCCTGTCCTTTCAAAGTGAGGAGGGGGCGAATAGGGAGGGGGGATGGGATAAAGTGTCTCACACTCACTGAGGGGGGAGGCCAGTTTGCCATGTTTTGTGGGGGAAGGGGCACAAACAGAGGGCCACTGGGCCCCTCTCTGGGTCTCCATGGAATGTATTTGAGCCTCTCTCACCAAGACAGACCTACAAACAGACCAAAAAACACACACAATAAAAACAAACATTTTACTTTTGGGTTCATCATGTTCTGAATCCTTTTAAAGTCCCCTTACAAACAACCTGCACAGACCACATAATTATGTTTGCATCAATATTGGGAATAATTATAGGAATACTTCATTCTGTCTTTTGAGCAATAGAAAACTTAGCAACTATGTTTCCACCATATAAGCTGTAAGGATCCTGCATACACACCCTTTCATTTTTACCAACTTCAAGTTTTTATTTAGAAAGTTGCAGAGAGAATTGTGGTTAGACAGTAAAGAGCAAGTGAGGAGCTCATTACCTATTTAATACCGCCTCATGTTCACTCCCCTCACCCTCATCATGCTGTTCTCCCTCCATCGTTGGCCCTTACTCCCTCCTCTCTTGTAAAAATTCAAAACTGGTGTGCCTGAGAGATCACCATGGAGACAGTTTCTTCCATCATCTGTGGCTTCTCAGGGGCCAAAGTGGCTCCACGCTCACTCCAGTTAGTATGACTGAAAGTGGACCAAGAGGCCGTGAGGTATCAGGCTGCACATGTTGTGCATGCAAGTAATTGGCAGCTAGTTTGTATCGCAAGGCACTAGAAGGCCAAAACGTGTGATGCAGGGACAATACAGTTTACTTAAATCGTGATTTGGCAGTTACATTTATTTATGCTTAATTAAGGCCATGCAATACTTTAAATTATAATGACAGTTTAATATTCTATGGAAATAGTATTGGAAAAGCATCCAGCTTTTTTTCACTAGGGCCTATTAGAAGCCACAAAACAGCCAAGCTTTATACAATGTGTACATGCTAACCTTAAATAAATTCAAAATGCTTATTTAGGTTTTTTCTGAATAATTTGAAGTAATCTTAAATCATTTAAATATGCGATTTTTCTGTTTCTTTTATTTTTTTATTATTTATAATTTTTTTTCTCAATGATTAATTTTTAGTTTTTTTATTTTTTGTACAGGGACAATATCGTAATATTCTATGGACATGATAGGTCATTTGTATAAGGCTGCTTTTCTGCCAGCCTATAAATAAAAATTTAAATCTCTCCCCCTAATAATATCAGTGACTGCTGCTCATATCACCTCGGGGTGCTGGTGTACGTGTAGTTCATTTTCACAACGTGCCAAAGCGGTTTGATGCGGCTCGCGGAGGTCAAACGACTCCATTACCCAGAAGTCCCGTGGCTCTGCTACAAGCTGGCTCCCTCCGCTCTGGGAGTGTTTCCCATTTAAACAAACACGGTCTTGCCGAAGATGGCGGAGAGTTTGTAGAGGCGTAAAAGAAACTGCTGTACTCAATGAAAGCGTCGAAGCCGGTGAGTTCTCAGCTAATATTTTGCGATTCTTTTAAACCCAAGTTTTAAACACTGATACTAGTTTGTGTTTGAACCCGCAAATTTGTCTCAGAGGCAGTTGGTGTTGCTTCGCTTCCGAGCAGGCTGTGTGTTTTTTTTGAGCTACCGTGATACAACGAACCACCTTACCACTGTCTATTTGTTATGGAATGTTTGTAGTGATGTTGTTGGCTTCTGAACTGTAAATAATATACTAATTTACGACATGCTAGGCTCGGTAGTGTTCCCTTCTTTTCGCTTTTCGTGTTTCTTGGCGTTTCCATTATCCGCTAGCTACAAAGTTTACGAGACATAGCCTCTGATTCGCTGGGTGCAATAGCCTAGCTGTTAATACTCAACACTGCCCATGAGTGAACTCTGTTGTGTTTTAAAACCTTCACGGTAACTTTGTGGGTCGTGTCCATTGTTCGCAACACATGTGGATGGATTCAAAGCCACTACATTTTCTAGCAGACAGTCCGCCTTTGCTTTACAGTTTCAGTTGAGCTGCGGTTGCTGGAACCGTCGGCGTTCACAGCTTATGTTAGTTACACCGTAGTAGTTGTCCTGTGTAAGAAAATCCACACAGAATGTTTGTTACGGTTGTCGAGCCTCAATTATGTGTGTGCTCTGTGGTAAACAACCCGAATTACATGCTTTTTGTTTAGGGGAATATCTGATACACAATGGACAATGCCATTTAACTAGTGGAAACTAATTAAGCCTAAATTAAGTTGCATAGAAATAACAGAATACAAAGTGCCACTTTTCAGAAAGGTTGCATTAAATTACTAGTGTTTTTTTGTTTGTTTTTTTAAATGTGTGATGTTAACCAGCTGCAGGTCAGGATCAGCCTTGTGTTTGCCAGTAGCCCACATTATTGACCCTCACTGCTGACAACCAAACTTGAACTGACGAGCTCAGCGTGGCTGCTCTGGAGAATCAAAAGCATCTGCTATTTATTTGCCTGGCTGTAGCGAGATTACGCATCCATGATTGTAATGGCCCATCACACTATGATTAAATGTTGGTTTTCACTGCTGATAAATCACATATAGGTGCATGTGTGTGTGTGTGCGAGACAGACAGACTGGCAGAGGCAGATGAATGTGTTTCTCTGCAGAGGAAGATAAACACTCCAGGGTTCAGGTAGAGTCCTGGTTTGCTTTCCCTCTGCTTGACAAGGTGTATGCTGAGCACTCAGTTTTTGAGGTTGTAGGAGGACATTCTTGGAGAGCGTGCTCATGTGTGGTCAAACAATGAGGTGGTAGGCTTAGTCATTCCACTGGAACGGTTGAGGTCTAGGTGTGCTGTCGCTCTCTCTGCCTGGGGCCATCCCTGCCAATACTTGCAGGCATTTACATCTCAATGCTTATTTACATGCAGGAGCCTTTAAAATCATCTATGTGTTTTGTCACATTGCAGTACTGTCTTGCTACTGGGTTGTTGCTTACTGATGAGTTTTCCTGCTTATGTGATTTCATGCGGGGCACTGAATGAATAGTCTGCGATATCTCAGTAATGCAGCCATGAAGTGGTATTTGACTGGGAGTGAATGGTGTCGCTGGCCGTCCGATGAGCTAACTTGTCTTTATTTTGAGTCTGATAGAATGCCATTACTCAAACCCACGTATGTGGTATTTTTGTAAGTGATAGAATGACCACTGTGGGAACCTGTCCGATGAACTGCTTCTGCTCATATTCTTGGCAAATGGAGCCCCCTGTCCCCCATTCTCTGGCCCTTTATCTACCACTTTCTTTCTCCCTCACACAGGGTGTCAGGCTGTGTTAACAATGAATCAATCTTTGGGGGGATTCTTTGACTGCAGATGGGGTGCAGAAGTGACTGCGATGCATGGCTTTCACTCTTTGTCTGCTGGCCCCTGTGCTCTCAATAATTCATTAACTTATCACTTTTTCTCATGGGTCTGGGAGAAGTCTCTGTGTGGTGGGCGACTCTGTGGTTTCATTAAACAAACATAAATTTAGTGGCATCACTAATATTTAGATCATACTCATAGGGATTGCTTGTGATGCTGAATATTTTAGAACTTGTCTATAATACAAAAAATACCTGTTTTTTTGTGAGACGGTTTCCAAGCACACTTGGTAAACAAACTTACAGAGCAGGCATGTTCCCCAGTCCACTGTGTAAGCGTATGTGTGCAGTATTTGAAACACAATAGATCCAAACTGCACTTTCTGGAGCAGTACATTGAATTAGAAGCCACAACCTTATGTTTTAAATAATTTTAAACAAATGTTTAAAAAAGCAGCAAAAAAAATGTAAAACCTCTATCCTTTACTTTTGTTTTTTGTTTTTTTTTCCGCATTTGGTCAATATTTATGCTGTGTAATTTCACTTCTAAACACAGAGTGATACTAGACAGAAGAAAGAAAAATAAGTGAAGAGCTCACCACTTTTGGGCGCCACTTTTTGATGACTGTCTAATCTGTCTTTGTCAAGCAGCATTTTTGTGTCAGTGATGTCTGAATAGATGGCATTCTTTGAGCGTTTCATCAGTCTGTGTGCTTTAAGTGAGACTGAGAGTCATAGATAATACGTTTAGTTTCGAGTAACTGCCAATCAGTCATGTGGTATGTGTTCAATTCAAGATTAATTGGTGTGTGGCTAAGCAGTGGATCTGAGAGTACTCTTAATGACACAGAGCTGCAAGGACAATCTGATTGTTTCCTTTAATTGAAATATGACTCCTTGGTCTTAGTACCTTTTTGTGAGACAGCAATATGGAGAGTGCTGGGTTAGCCAAGGAAAACAATTTCTCCCTCTAACTAATAAAATACAACCAGAACTTGTAATTAAGGGAATTTGTGCATCTTTAAATTATCCATCATAATTATTTTTGATAGGATGTACTGTGTGCTGTTTTCAAGCCAAGTTAAAGTGTTCCATTCTCTGAAGTCTAACTCCAGACTAGTTAATCTTCACTTTGACTTGACATTCAAGGCAGTTTTACAACCAGTTTTAAGAATTCAAAAGTTTCCTGTGGTCATCCCAAGCTGTGCAAAACATCCTGTTTAGTCCGCACATCTCAAGGTCACTCATTCAGTGACAATGATCTGTATTTGTGTTTGTTGAAAGTGCATATACTGCACACTGGTGTGTTGATGTGGGATAACTCAACAGGTAGGTTTGCTTTTTGTGCCTACCTCTGTAGAGCTAAATATAGAACCCACTGCTCAACAAGACAGTCATGTTTCCACTGCTAAGATAATTGCACTTACTTTGCCCAAACAAGTGAGAGTATGAAATGGGAGCTGCTGAAACCAGATAAACCAGAGGAAGACAGACTGCCAGCTCACAGAGACCAAAGTCAAGTGGTGCAGTTTGCACTGTGACTCTGTTTGAAGTCACATCTCATTCATCCCCGTGGTCCCCTCACTTCTTCAACTCTGAGGTAAAACCCAAGTGTTAGGCTAGCCGAGCCATATGTGAGCCATGCACACTTCTAAAAGCCAAACGGGCAGCCTGAAGCAATCATTGCACCCAATTCTAGTTTATATCCAGCAAGGATTTGGAACATTTCTCTCTCTGTAGTCTTCATTGATTGGATGAAGGCAAGAGTTTATTAGGGAAGGGAGTGCCAAGAGCTTTGTCCCCCTCCCCTCTTTGCCCTTCCTCTTTAACTTCAACTCCCCCTTTAACTTTCGCTTCCCCAGCTGAAGAATGCTCGTAAAACGGGTTCACCTGAACAAGCCAGTGGGAGGGTAGAACCCTGGCCTAGTTTTGTTACTATTGTAAAATGTTAGCAAGACCTTGTTTGTGTTTTGTTTAGGGCCCCCTTTTATAAAAATGCTTTGGGGAGAGACAGCAAGGGTGAAAAAAAGTTTGGTTTGTGAGATAACTGCTACCAGATGCTCGCTCTGTCTGTTATTTAGCATGAAGAGAAGGAGAGAGAGACGCTGGTGAAGAGAAAAAGAGACACTGTCGTTTCTGAATGAACTTTTCAACTGCTACATGGACACTCTCCATCTTAACTTAGTCTACAAATATCTTGTCCCATGAATACTCTGCCTTTATCAAATACAAACAAACAACAAGAAGCTTTGGTCTGGGCTGCTGTAAAGTGTCCAAGTTCTTTGTCCTAAATTTTCACAAAGCTTGCCTTTACTAATCTCAGTCCTCCACTGCTCATAATTCAGCAGTGTCGATTGGTTAGTTGTGTTTCTTTGTGTTTACATTGTGCTCCCCTTTCTCTGTACATCCACAAACTGAACCTGGGTTGATGTTGAACTTATGTGGCAGTGGGTGTGGTTTCTGGGTCTGTCTGGATTGAGAAGCAGCTGTGGCTGGCATGGCACTGCAGTTGCAAGTTGTAAGAAGATATGTGACCATGCAAGCAACAACTGAAGGGGGACGGTCTTCTAGTTCATCTGCAATTTAAAATCTCCCTTTATTAAGGAGATGAGAGCAGGTTGCAAAGAGTGAGCCCACAGCACTCGGCTCAACACCATTTTTACTTTCCACTGCGTTTTTTTTACTTTATTGCAGCTTTGAGTTCAAACGAAAGTCAAGGCATGAATGACAGACTTCCACGCCATCGTTAAAGGCTCCAGACTTACTACAGCATGTCAACGCTGGCAAGGCATGTGTCGGATAATTTATTACACTTATTTTTTAATTGGGCTGATTTTTTTCCGCTCCTTTTTGGATAAAGTGGAAAATGTTCCTTTTACCATTACTGTTCCTCTCTCTGCCTGGTGACGTCACCCCTGTTTATGTGGCTTGTCGTTAAGGCAACACTCTAATCAAAAGGTTGCTGCTCTGGAGCTTACTGTTGTCCTCAGAATAGCAGAGCTAACACTTGCCTCCCGGCATTGCCACATCACAGCAAGCTTTGCATTGAAGTCTTATTTAAAATACGAAACAACATTTCCAAAAGTTGGGCATTAATCCGATCTAGTTTTCGTATAGAGAGGGTTCTAGGTTGGCAAGTGATCACCATGTTTCCATTTGGCCTGTTCCATGTTTGCTCATATATGCGCATCTGATTGCCAGTGCCACACTGGAATAAGTAAGTCTGTATGACTGTGGTATGACAAAAATAGGAGAAGTAAAGGTCCCCATTCAATTAGCACCCATCTGATAGCCGATGCTATTCTAATCCTTTAATGTTCCATGTGGCCATCCTTGAAATTGAATGAAAGCTAAACATTATTTAAAGCAACTTATGAGTTTGGTTCTAAATTGCTATAGCAGGGTCTTGACAGCTGTGGGGACCAAAAACACAGCACTTTATACCATTTCTTAACTGGAATAGGAATGGTATAGGAGATTCCATATTCATTCTGCAATACACATAAAATGCAGGTTATCTTACGGTTTGTGTAAAAATCATTGAAAGAATTAAATAATTTAATATTTTTTGCAATCTGTTCCTTGTATCGGACAAAAATGTTCTAAAAAATATTTCAAGAACCTACTTCTCACACGTCCACCAATGTGGCTTGTCAGACCGACTGTGAACACTTCGCTTCAAGGTTTTAGTTAAACACACACAAAAAAAACCCAAAGTCCTGTCATTAGCAGTGAAGCATATCAATTTAATACTTATTTGTACTCTTACTGCTATTTTTCACCTTGTCATAAATGGACATGAGGTGAAAACAGTAGCAGCAAAAGGTTTTGTTACTTTACCAAAAATACACTTTGGACAGACAAATACAAAAGATTTTAAAGAAACATTTTATGGCATTGAGGAAACCCCATAATTAGACCGAACTCAGTAAACTTTTGGTCAATAGACCATTGCAGGAGAATTTTGATTTGACAAAAGTTCAATCGAAGGCTTCTTACATTTTTTCATGAAGACATCACAAAGAAAAGAAAAGACTGCAGTATCCGTCAAAGTTGGTTTCAGTTAAAACAGTGCGTGGCTCTGCAGGAACATTGAGTCTTTATGTTCTGTGAAGGCAGGATGAAGCGAAGACTGGTATGTGTCCGGTCGATCAGCCAGTGTTGTCCTTTGCCTGCTCCCTTACAGTGCAAAGGACTTGATTAGCAGTGCAGGCTTAATCACTCAGCAGATGGGACAGAGTGCAGTGTCACCAAGACAAAAACAAACCCACAGTTGGATTATGTCTGTGTGTGTGTGTGTGTGTGTGTGCGTGTATACATGTGTGTCTGTGTTCAATCAGACTGAGCAGCTTTGATTTGATTCCTAAACAGATTCCCAGGTGTGGTGATACAAACCCAGCAGAGCTCCTTGTTTCTTTCCCTCCACTTGCTTTCTCTGTCTATCTTTCAACAATTGGTCCTTCTGAACACTGTGCCCAGCCTGTCCTCATAAGTCTTTTAAATACACTTTTAATAGTGTGGAAGCATCACCGATGAAAAATCATCAAAGAAATACAGTAGTAGACCTTATCAAGCACCCGAGGATTAGGGTTATATCATATGTATTTATAATCCATACGTCTGTGGGAGTTTTTATTCCTCACTGGGATTGAAATGAAGCACACTACAATGGTCTCTATTTACATGTCCGGCTGTAAAATGATCCTCATGTGATTCTTAGGTTTTTTGGGTAAATTGTGTGTTTTTCAGAGGGATCAGATAAAGCAGGTATTGATAGTTTCTTCTGCTCCTGCTCTCTGTTTCCCCTTGTACCTCATTTCTGGAATCTTTTTCACCTAGGCTCTGTCAACACATGAAACCGGCCAGTTGAGAGAAAGGAAAAGGAGTAGTAAGGGGGAAAAATGGGAGATGGGAGGGGCTGAAGTTGTGAAACTGGCGTCAGACCATCTTTTGAGTGGAATTCTTTGCAGGGGTCAGAGTTCAGGCGCTGCAGTGTGGCGCTGTGATTGGCTGAGGAAAGGTGAAATGAAAACCACAGTAAACTTTTGACCCCGGCGCAGGAGCGCTGCAGCAACGCCCAGGCTCAGCTCTGGCGTGGTGGAACAGAGCCCGCTCTCTTCCTGTGTTTACTCCACCAATCCAACAGGGACGGTGGGGAGAAGAGGAAAGGGGGAGGGAGCGCAGAGAGGGAGGAGAGAAAGACACAAGAGCGAGAGGGAGGGAGGGAAAAGAGAAAATCGTCAGCGGCACAGTTGAAACGTGCGCACAAAAAAACACACACTGCTTCTGAACGGCAAAGTTAAAAACCCAGCACAGTGTTTTATATCAGCGTCAGGCCATTTAAAAAAAAAAATATTGCCAAAAATAATTACAGCGGTTAGCATATCTTCACACTGAATTATCTGTGGCTACATGAGATTCAAATGCTCGCTGCATCTGCATCAGTTGCTAGTGAAGATGTGTGTGTTATCAGACTGGGCAGCAAGGAGGCTGATCAAGCCCTGGTGTTCTGGCTCCCCAGATAAAAGGCTGTTTAGCCATTGATTAATGAACTAATTTCCATAATATTAGCCTTGTGTGATCACAGCCGACTGCATTTTGTTTGGTCACTGTGGTCCTCTCTGGACAATGCCATGTCCTTGCGCTTATCACCTCAGCATATACATCAGCATGTCAAGCTTATAGAAAATGAAGGGATTATTTGAGATGCAGAATTACAGTGGCGCTATGCGATGAGTTAGCTGGTTAAATCTGTGCCTGCGTGGGTCCTATCCTGTTCCTTTCTATTCTTTGTCTGTATTAATGATGGATAGTTGTGGGAGATGCATGTGTGACGCACACACACACACACACACACACAGTGGAATCTGCCATCTCTTTGTTTTCACCTTCATTTATTTTCCCCGGTTTTTCTACACGTTGCAGTTTGTGTGAGAAAAATGAGGAGATGCACACACAGCCTGTTCATGCTCTTGTGTGTGCTGTGTGCGCTGGACAAGAGTGGGGGATGTTTTTTTCTAGAGGAAACAAGCACTTCTATGAAGATAGTTTTCCCTCTGCGTTAAACTACCCCATCTTCACCACACTCATCTATGGAAATAAATGTTTTTATGAGGAAATTCCCAATGCAGTTTACATCAACAGTTTATTTTGCATATATCACCACATTTATTTTTTTTATCTGCAAAATATGTATGTGACTACCCATTTGACTGTTCAGATGTATAGAACGTAGCTTTATTACTGTGCATTATACCCTCATTTTATTTCCTGACTGGTAAATAAAATTGAACTTGAGGTTAGTTTCCATAAAGGCCAAGGCTTCATTTTCTCACTGATGGACAGTGTTTCTGAAATGCTTCCACAAAAACCTCCAGTTTGTTGAAGTGAGGACGTGTTTCTGTCTGCTTTTCCACACCCACCTCCCCGTCCTCTCTCACATTTGCGTCACTACCACGGTTTTGAAAGGTGTGCTTTATTATGCCGTGACTGTTTCTTGTCTGAATACTAACTCTGAATCAGTCGTGCTTTTTGTAAACGTAGAATTTGAATAAAATAATAATAATTTTGACGGTCTGACCTCGTTTAAACAGAATTTGAGAACATTAAAAGTGTACAGAGGAATTGAGAGAAATGTGTCGATTCACGACCAGCTACAGTACAGACAAATAAAGGGCCGAGCCTGTGTTTTCAGTCTGGGTTTAAAGCCTTTTCGGAATTTCACAGCTGCCTCTCCAACTAAATGGAGGCTTTTCCTTAACAATTTACAGCTTCACTTTTTCAGAATCCACACTTGTACACATATGCTTCACATATGTCCTCCTCGTCCCCATTCCGGAATCTCATTGTGTGGCAGCACTCTTGGTCTTGCCATCCAACCCTTTGGCTCCAACTCAGTCCCATTAGCCCGAGTTTCATTGAAATCATGTGTAATGTTGGCAACAAAACAACAAAGCAATATTCACCAACAACAAGGGTGCATTTGGAAGTTATCTTCCCTTACAATTAAGGGGGAATCCCCAAAATGTCAAAGATGATAGATGGCCACTAAACAGAGTTAAATTTGGTTCTAAATTATATGAAGCAAGAGCAGCAATGTCATCCACGATTCTCTTGTTTTTCCCTGCCATTTAGTAAGGATAAAAAATCACTGATTCCAGCACAGACTTCACAGCAATACAAGCCTGCATGCGTCAGTTACCACGTGTATGTTATGGCTTTTTATTCAAAATGGGAAGATTCCTTTTAAAAATCTGCTTGAATTGTTGCTGCACAAAAAAATATTATTGGTGACTCATAAGTTTCTTTTTCCTTTTTCAGTATATTTATATATTTTGCGTACTCTCAATTGTTGTACTTCTATAAAGCGTTTTATTGAAATTGATGAATTTATTCATCAAGTGAACTTTTATGGAAGTTTTTAATGGTTGTTTTGAAAATTAAATTCTAGCTAAAGTTGTTTTCTTTTGTTTTTTTCTGTTGATGACCAGAAATACATTGGGTACACGATTAATACATTTCATAGGAGTAGGCAATCTGATGATCTTATACTGTCACATGATTTGTTTTTCAGACTAATTGTACAAATTGTGCCATTAAGGGATGCTATGCGTAACGATTTTTTTTAGTCCTTTCTAATAAGCTAGTCCTGGTCTTTCCTGTCTCGTGTTTCCCATGTGCAGATGACTGTTGGGGCAGTCCTCAATGTCATCCTGTTTCTCCAGTGAGTCTCTCATCCCACAGATAGTCTCCATCTCCACCATCCTACTGCAGATGGTGACTGTAGTCCTTGTTCTGCTCTCTGAGAGATGTGATGCGATCTGGTAGGCTACTCCAACCAGAACCTGCAGCAAATGGAGAACTTCATTTCCCCCCCAAAAAAACAATTTCATAATGTCCTCCCATGATGAGATAGCAGACTACCTTTGCCAGCTTTAGTCCAAGATAGTGGAGTTGGAGGCTGACTAGAAACTCACTGGACAGGCAGCTGAATGTTATCAAGGACTGTCACAACTTGGTCAGCCTGCAGGTAGAGAAACAAGATGGGGTGAGCCTGGGTTATCAGATTAGGCTTTGTATCCAGGCAACCATAAGCACAACTAGTCATGTGATTACACGACTCAACTAAATCTGTGGGGAGAATTGCGATTCTACATTAAAAGACTGTCATACGATCGTTTGGCCAGGTCATCCCCCCCTAAACTGTCAGCTCACAGTTGTCAAAACATGAAGGGGAACAACCCATTCCCTGAACATTCATCGTCCAGTCATAGCTTTGTTTTCCTCTATGAAAACACAAGATCTAAAATGCAAATTTAGGCTACATTCACAGTAGTATGTTTTAGTGCTGTTTTAGAAATATTCTCTGTTCATATTAACATGACGGGTATACATGTGCCATTGTAAACAAGTAGCACAAGGTTGCTTGCTTAGGTGTAAAAAAAATACTACAAGAGATAAACATCAGTGGCATCAGTGCACAATGACGAGGCAGAATTCACACTGAAAGTAACACGAGTATAAGGTGATCATGACGGTGGAAAACAAACTTTGATTGGGAGTCGTCATGTAATGGGGCGTGGGGAATCATGGAAGGACATGAGGTGACTGATGGGACCCAATCAGAAAGCAAACATGAGTGTCAGCATTTCTGATAGTCTCGATTTCTGCCCATCCAGACTGTAGTCCCAGAGTTTTCTAAGTAAAACAGGTTCAGTAGCATTTTAAAAACTTTCTGTTTTAAAGGTCCAAAAATGGTGAAGTAGCAAAAGAAGAAGCAAAAGGTATGCAGTTTAAAAGGAAAACGTATCAGTGTGGATGCAGACTTGGTTGCATAGGATGACTTTAGAGCTGTGTTGTTAATGAGCTCCACAGGATACTGCTTGTTAAGGACACATTGTTATGGGCAGTATTTTAGTAAATGTCTTAGTACTCATTCCTTGGCCTTTCACACATCAGAACACTGAAAAGTTGCAGGCCATTTGCCTCTCCTAAAAGTTACAGCTTTGTGTGTAAATGACAGATAAGCTAAATATCAGTGCATAAATACTTGGAAATCCTCTTCTACAACACAAGGTTTGTCCTTAGAAACGAAAGAAAATTATGCACACGGTGCAAATGGTATACTATGAACTGTATTCTCCAATTTTATGGTTTCTATCATTTTTTGTTCATTTTATTTTGCAAGTGTGACTTCGGTTGTGAGCTCCCAGTGGCTTCAAAATTGAATTTCCCACTGAGACAATGTTGAGACTGGGGTTGGTAGAAGCTGCAGTTGCACTTAACCCAGTATATGGCTGGTTTTTATGCTCGGCAGGAGGTGGAGAAGTTCTTTGAAGAAAAACAGGAAGTCATTCTGTCCTTTTGTTTCCTTTTTTGCACTTGATGTCCCAGAGTCTAGTGGACACCTTTTGTTACTTTATTACCTTGCCTCTGTGGTGTGTGTGTGTATGTGTGCGTGTGCGTGTGTGTTTGAGTGAAGTAATGATGCTAAATGGTTGTAGTATCCCAGAAATGCCATGACTTCAGATGAATTAAAAATATACTGATTACAATGTTGCTGTTTTTTAGACATGCACACCCTTCTTGCAGTTCGAAGCCTTGGATGTGTTTTTCGGGGTGTATAATTGTGTCTATGTGTGCCCCAGTTTGTCTGATCTTTGTTTTGGGTGGGCCAATGTTTATTGTTAGGCCTGCCACTCTTTGTTTCGGGGAGCTCAGATTGCAGGCTTTATTTCAGGCTGAGCAGGAATGTCCTCACTATTCTGGTCCTGACTGACTGACGCTGCTGCTGCTCTGGCCTTCAGCCAAATGACTGTATATCAAATCCATACATTTTTAGAATACTAACTGAAAAGATTTGATAACGCCGAGTGCAGAAAAATACAGTGACATTCTGTACCAAGTTTACCTGACAGATGTAGTCTGCATTAAATCTATAAAAGAATAAGCATGTTTGTAGATATCTACAAGTTTCTAGCTCACAGGGAAAAGCAGCCTGTCTGTATTTGCTTACATAATTCCTTCAAATGCATTAAATTAATGATAAATGTTTGCATTTTAAGACCAGGGAGTCATTTCAGTCTGACTTCAAGGAGGCCACAAAGTCAGCCCAGCCATCCACTGGGCTCAGACAGTAAAACGATAGCAATATGTGACAGTGAGACACCAATAGCAATGACAAAATAGGCCAATAGAATGTCTGATTGTTTCACTTAAATGCATTAGTTGCAAACTGTAATTAAAACACAAAACGTAAAGTCCCAGTATGGTATGAACAAACCAAAAGAGTGCTCCTCCCTGTCTTGTAACAGCCTCCCTAAGAGTGGAGCATGCTACGAGTGGCACGCAAAAGGTGTGTTGTTCAGTTGCACAATCAACATATGACACAACAGCAGAAGCAGACTGGAGTGAGACAACGGGCGCCACAGCATCTCTCACCCGTTTCTCTTCTGGCGGCACACAGCAGAGGTGTTGGCTGGTCGTTGGCTTACCCTCCATTCCTTCAGGTCAGGGGTCTCTGCACTTTACCCTCTGGCACTTTCCCTGTGGCTTCTGCACAGATCACCCAAAGCACCTGAGTCTACCTCCGACTGGGTTTCTTGTCGTCCCCTGTCTGCTCCCATAGACTTTCTGTTCCTGTCCTTGGTCCCCAGTTATTTTTAATTAATTTGCCTCCATGTATTTATTTGTGTTTTTCTTTGATTTTCAACTACATTGAAGATATACTCTGTGATAAATAATGCAGTTAAATTTAAAGTGAGGGGGTTACATTTAAAGTGAAGTGGCTAAATTCACCTTTTTTTTTCTCTCTTAGTGTTTATTAGAAACAGGCCATCAAAAGTTCAACAGTTCGTCAACAATTTCAGGGATTTCTGGTGATAACATTTTCTAATTTACCAACCACTAAGCATTACGCTCTTCAAACTTAGCCACCGAATCCTGTTAACATAACGAGGTAGCTAATTCATCTAGCTAAAATTAGGTGCCTGGCGTGTTTGTGCTACTCTTCAGTCATTCACCGAGAGTGCAAAATTGCTGAAATGATTTAAATGAGACCCGTGTGAAAGATCAGGACACAACAGTCAGCAGACAGATTGGCTGTATCTTTGAAGCTGCTCATCATACTCTCCTGATTTCCACAGTGTGAGTGAAGTCATGCTTGATAGGCGAGCTGTGAGGCATGCGATACTGGTGCCCTTGTAAATAATCAGGTCACCGATGACCTTTAAATACTTGTTTTATAATACATTAGTGGTATGGGAGTGGTTGCATTGTTAGTGGGTGGTTTAAGAGATATGAGGAAGCAAAATCCCTCTCAGTCAAAGAGGTTTGTAGAAGTTTGTATGAGAAGTGTCTGTCCCTACACTTTTTACTGTTATTTCTGACAAACTAGACTATTCACTATTGGCAAATATTGATATCCTCACTCCTTATTAGCATTGACAGTTATCTGTACTGTTATTGATATGCTTTGGTAATTTTGTGGGATTAAAAATTTAAATAAAATGCGCCAATGCTTAGTGTGCTCTTTGTCCATGTTATATAAATTGTAATGTGACTTCCAGTCAATTGTTTTCGGTGGGAAAGAGAATTAAAGGCTGATTTATGTTTCTTTGTTTAATTTATTTAGAACGTATGAGATCAGCCAGTAAGTATCTTACATATGGTTAGTTTTAGAAAATCTGTCGAATAGGCAGAGGCTCATGTTGTGAGTCAGTTTGTGTGCACAGATAGTTTGGATTTCAGGGCAGTGACTGCGTTAATGTTGACTCCACTACAGCCAGTCAGGTTTTGCTTTTCTGGCAATTCTGACCCACAATCGTCCAAGTAGTTATATCACTACGTCAGTCTTGTGCAAGTACAAACAAGCTTGAGCTCCCAAGATGTCAGACAGAGGGTGACTAATTTCACACTGCAGACTGCGACCATCAAAGTTTTGGGATGCATATGACAAAGTAGTATGTCCCAGTTACATGAATGCTGCATTAAACAGTGTGTACTTTGCAAGGGCAGCAATAGTACTTACTTAAAGTACAGAAAAAGTGTTTTGAATGTGGTCATAGTTAAGTGTCCGTCTACACATGTATTAAGAGGGAAATGGATGAGGAAATTGCAAGTTGGACCTTCAGTTGTATTGACAGGCTTTGTGTTTAGAAAACAATTTGTACAACTAATTATGTGATCATATAAGTTAACTAAACCCTTGGGTAAAGTTATGGCCAGATCACCCCCCTTAAGTCACATTTAATAGAGTTTTTGTTTCAGTATCTTGTTAATATTGAGCTTTGCAAACTACAACACTTTTTGTGAATGTCTGACATTGAAGTCAGACTTAAGGCTGTCTGTACTGCAATATAAGAGCATCAGACAAGAATAGTTAATGAACCAAATTAAAGAAAACAATCAGCATTGATAACAGTATAAAAAACTGACTTTTACCCGTCACCATTTAGCTCAGTGCACTGACTCCTTTCTCTTCCCCTCCCCCCTCCATGTCAACCCTCCTCCTTCCCCTCTTCATTCTGCTCGGTCTGCTTTGACTCCTCCTCCACCTCCTGTGGTTCATATTCACATGCTTATATCTAATGGCCTGAGTTGCATCTCTCTTCCAGAGGCTACTCATGTTTGTCTGCTTGTGTGTGTCAGTAAACACAGGGGCAAACAAAGTTGTTGTTGTTTTTGTTTTTGTTTTTTTTTGGTTTTTAAAAAGCATTTTAAAATGAGTTTAGAGTAGGAAAAATAATGCATAAAACTGCAAAATAAATAAACAAAAACCTTCCCAGGTTGATTTTCAGTCATACTTGTGAATTGTCATAATGCTGTTACGGTCTTATTGACATTTTCCTCAGAATTATTAAGCCTTGTTTGGACACTTGACAGAAAGGGGAAAAGGGAACGCTTTTCTCTCTTTCTCTGTGTTTAAATTATTCAACTGCAGCATTAGCTCAGTTGCAGCTCTGCGTTTAGGACTGATGTGATCAGTGGTCTGTGGTGGAGGATCACACACACACACACACACACACACACACACACTGGGGAGAGTAGCATGCTCACAACCCACACACTGCCTGTGTGTGGGGCTGTGATGATTGTGAGTTACACATATGAATAGAGAGACTTAGTCTGAATTGATGTGTTGTAGTTTTTTTCCCCTTAGTTTGTAACTTATTATTTTTAAGAAATCTGTAGTTTCTGTTAAGCACATCCTTAGAGAACGGTAGTAATTCAAAAGTTATTTTTCAGTTAATTTTAAAGTAACACTTTACTGTAGCTGTATTATGAAGAATTTGTGTTCGGTGTGTGATTATTTTTAGATTTCATGACGGAAAGAACATCTGACAGGCTTATCTGTGGCAGTAGGATGATGGTGCTAAAGGTCAGTGGTTTTGGGAGTAATTTGTACCCAAACACTGAACACCAGGCACTCCCAGTATTTGGGTTAGGACCCTATGACAGGTCCCTTGATATGAATTTGTGGCTAGAAAAATTGTTGGCAAACATGACGATATTATATCAGTAATATTATAACTACTATTTTGAAATAGGACATCAATGCTGATGGCAAGCCCAAGAGAGATTTTTTTTTTCTGTCATGTTGATGAAAGCTTATACGGTTATTCTGATGAGAAAACACAAAACACCACACCAGAGGGACTTCTGTAGTGTAGTAATATGATTCTGAAGTACCAGGTCAGGGAAGCTTTGACAGAGCACATGCACACGTTTATTGAAAATAAATGGTAGGAACGAAAGATGGCATCATTTTGATCAGCTCTGCAGGAATTGTTGTCCTTTTGTGAGAATCATTTGGACATTGCATTGTTCTCTTTATGCTGAATAAGCTATGCTTTGGACATGATGGCCAGAAACAATTGTACAAGGTGTGTAAGAAATAGGATGACAGTGAACCCGAATGATAAAAAGAATATGTAAATAGGGTGGATGAGTGGCCACATTTCCAGGAAAGGGAAGTGATGACGCAGTGGAACTGGCTGAGGGGAGGACGCAAACAGGATGCTATCTGCTGTGACTTCCTGTGCAATTTTAGAAATCGGTTTTCCCATGAATTTCTATGAAAGAAAAACATAAAGAGCCCATGTTATTTTCTTAGCAAGCAGAGGAATGCCTTAATGTTTTCATGCAGAGACATCCAGACCCAGAAACACAGTCAATGACCTAAGTTTTCCCCTTTCTGTTTACAGGAGATGTGGAGACATTGAAGTGACACTAGACCCTGAATGGAGTTTGACTGGGGCTTGTACTGGCCAAGGTGAGCATGTGGTACAAGTAAAAACAAACACACACACAGACACTTGCTTGTACTCCCCCTGGGTGGAAAATCCATTAAATATTCAGACCACTTTGTTTTTAACTAGGAGATGTTATATTTCTCACTTTGGCAGCTGCTGTCTGTGTACCTGATGGTTTGTGACAAATTTCATCTTGTTCCTGAGCAAGTTTCACATTGTCAGATGAAGCTGATTCAGGTTCAAGGGAATACTGCCAGGCCTGTTGAGACTCATCTGTGGTTTTGGTGGGCTGCTGCTCATAATCTCTTACTCTGCTCTAGAGGTGTTGTCTACTCATAGGGTGTCTCAGTCATGTGCAACTTTTAGCAAGTTTAAAATGTCAACATGAGTCTACTAATGAAACATATGAGCATTAAAACGTTGGTAAGTTATGAGTTGATGCTGTCAAACGCCTATGAAAACGGAGTTGTTGTTTTCTTTACATTCACTGGTTTTTAGCATAGCTTCCCTGTAGTACTACCCTGTTATGCATTCCCTGTTCTCAAAAAGACTCCCAGCAGCCCGCAGCTCTGCTGTTTGTCCGTTTCAGGATGTGAGGCTGACTGAAGGCTGATGTCATCTTTCTCCACTGCTGCAGAGGTGAGCTTTAGGACAGAAACCAGGAAGGAAGGAAGAAAAAGAGAAGGGAGGGCAGCAAGAGTCACAGCCGGCGCACGACAGGCAGATTTAGAGAGGGGTGCTGAAAGGTAGACAGACAAGAAGCATGCGATGCAGATTTATGGCACAGAGTGCATGTCTGAGACCTGGTGCTCTTCTAGTAGTAATAGTAGTAGAAGTAGTGGTAGTGGTGGGTGACTGGGCTGCATGTCCTAACCTGCAGTTGCAGAGCGGGAGTTGCATAATGGCTCCCATCCGTTCTACACTTTTCCTCTCTGGAATGAGCTCACTCTGGGCGCTTATGTGTGCACATTCACACATGCAGACACAAAGTCCGGGATAGGGTTGTAGTAGAACAATCTGGTTATACAGCCGCATGCTACAGCTTTTTGTGCATCTCTGGGTGGGAATAGGAAAGAGCAATGACCTTAGAACCTGGCCACAGGGTTTCCTCTAATGTGAACTCTGAGGGGTCAGACACAGGGCAATGCCAGAGCAAGAAAACAAGGGCAGGGTCCCCAGCTCAGTACTGCTACTTCCAGGGAGGGAGGGAGAGAAGGGAGGGGTTGTCTGAGGATGGTATGGGGGAAACAGAAGTTAAAACCCATTGGAAGAAAGAACGGATGTAGCCTAGTAGACTGCAGAGTAAAGAGAATGCGGAAGAGTGATAATTCTTGCTAGTCATTGCAATACACTGTGGAGCCTCGCCTGGATTGTTTCAAGGCTCCACAAGCCTGAGCAGTGTGGATTTTTTACTTGTGCAGTCTTGGGCAGTTAGACAAAGAAGCAGACTAGTGAATATATGCCTTGCTGGGACAGTAGCTACCAGCAATCTTCTCTCACAGACTGTGCTGTGACATGCCTGAGCATGCAAGTGTACGGGAAACGGTTTGTATACGCAGTGTGTATGTGTGTTGCTGCTGCTTGCAGAGTGGTATCACTCTAGCGGGCAGGCTGGCTGAACGCAGGATGACCCATCTCCCCCGAGGCTCCAAATCACTACATCATCATCAGTCGCTCCTCGCAGTGGAACAGATGAGATTTCACTCCCATCAAACACAGAGCAAAAACCAAGGCTGCTTTACTAACTGGATGGTCTGCCCTTATAAATCTGTAGTAATCTACAATCTACTGTTCCCCTGGAAGTCACTTCTTTTATAGCCATTCATTTGAGTGGACTTAACAAAAAAAAACCACACACACAGCTCATAGCATGTTCCAATCTACACTTATCTTTTGATTTGATTGCACCACACACAGATGCGAACATATGAAACAATCTTTAAGTTAATTCTCTCTGTTTGGGTCACACCGCCTGTTTGTGTGTGTGCGTGTCTGTGTGTGTGTGTGTCTCTGTGTGTGTGTATATGATTGTGGGTGTTTACCTTTTAGGTGCTGATATGCGCTGAAGATGAGTGGCGTAGGAGACAACTCGTTGGAGCCACTGTGCTCCGACCGCAAACGTAAATTGTCCACCTGTGACACACCAGGCTTAGGGTGAGTGCTATAACTTCTGTTACTTGTGTTTCATACATCAGTCTGCTATGTCTGTTTTTACTGTGAATGTCAACAAGTGCATGAGGTCAGTATGCAGCCTTACGTAAACATCTCTGGTTCAAAAGTGTGTCTGCTGCTAACAAAATATCAGAGGCATCTGAGCCCTGTATGACCGTATGGCCTGCATACGGATGGGGCATGGGGAGGTGAGGTTGTCATGGCAACATGTCTAATCCCCTTGGCGCCCCAGCAGGTGTGACAAGCGTCGGAGGGAACAGGAGAGCAAGTACATTGAGGAGCTGGCTGAGCTCATCTCTGCCAACCTTTCCAACATTGACAGCTTCAACGTCAAGCCTGACAAATGTGCCATCCTCAAGGAGACCGTGAGGCAGATCAGACAAATCAAAGAGCAAGGTACCACCTCTGTACAGTTTACACCCATACACTCCTGGTCATGATCAGAGACACATATGACAAAGTTTAATGCCTTCTGTCTTTACGTGTTTGGGGAGTAAACAGTGGATAAAGTTAGTCTTGTCAAGTACCCTGCTGCAGGACAGATGATGCCAGTGATGAAGTGGTGTGTTTGGTTCATGGCCAGGCCGCTTCAGACCGACAGCCAGTTTGGCTGTTTGTATCGCTGGGGGTAAATGAACACCAGTAATTGAGACCAATCCTTGGTGGTCATGGCTCAAGGCTGTCACTGACAGTGTGTATCTGTTAGTGCCAAACCCTGCTTCTCTCTGGGAGACTAATGACACTGGAGACTCAGAAATCAGACCTTATAGAGAGTCGCTCCTATCCGTAGGCCATTTTCCAATCATTTTGCAGATTTGACATGATTAAATACGCAAAGACAGACATTTTCCTCCACCTGTTTTTAGCTCGGTTGAGATTAGATCTGTGAGGATAAGTGGCTAAGGAAGAAAGAGGGCAATCATATTGGAATCTACCCAGAGGGTCACAGCTGGCTACTGTGGGTCCTGGCGTTGTGCAGCCAGGTTACCATAGTTACATGATGGGAATGATGGAGGGCCTCTCTGTTTTCTTCTCTTTTCTGTCTGTTGTCTATTTAGCACACCTTTTCCTACCCTCTGTTTACACATCTTTTCCTTTTTGCGGTCAGTTTCTTGTGTGTGTGTAATTGTTATTGTCAGTGACTGCTTTCTCCTTTATGTTTGGTTGTACAGCTTCTATCCTTCAAAATGGCATTAAATCCACTGTCATACTGTTTCTCATCATGCTTAGTGTCTTGCGCCACGAATGACCCCGCTATATAGAGTGGTATCTAACAAAGCCTCAGACACATGCTGATCTTAAATATAGAAAGGCATGCTAACCACGCATTCATGACTTGTGCTGCCATCTGGTGGCCAGAAAAAGTGTTTGTTTTTGAGAGGGTGTAAAGCAAAGAATAACTGACTAGAAATCAAGACATTATGACAGATGGTATCATGAAGGGAAATACAAAAACTGTCTTTTTGTGCAGTGCCGGCAAATACACAGATGATGCAAAGGTGCAAAATTGTAAAATTGTAATTCTTTTCATGAGCAGTGTCATGTGTTTTTATCTGTTCTCAGGAAAGAGTTCTTGCAGCGATGACGATGTTCAGAAGGCGGATGTGTCCTCCACTGGTCAAGGGGTCATTGACAAGGACCATCTGGGGCCGCTGCTCCTACAGGTCAGCTTCAGGACACTTGGGGGGGCAAAAGACCAATTAGCTGCCCTTCCATATGCTGGACTGGTGCCTCACTGTCATAGCCCTCATGTTGTTGATGAAAATGTCTCAGTTGGTTTCTAAAGGAACGAATTTGCCATAATAACCAAAAATTAACATTATCTACATTGTTAAGTTTTCATCTCATTCAGTTTTTGTGCTCCTGCTGTTCCCAGGCCTTGGATGGCTTTCTCTTTGTGGTTAACCGCGAGGGCAGCATTGTATTTGTGTCAGACAATGTGACACAGTACCTGCAGTACAAGCAGGAGGAGCTGATTAACACCAGTGTTTACAACATCATCCATGACGAGGACAGAGAGGAGTTCCACAAAAATCTTCCCAAGTCCAATGGTGAGATATGTTTGCTTGTGTTTGTACGAACACATTCAAGTTAGCACGTACTACTTAGTAACACAGAAATGGTCACTGGTTTACATAAATCTGTTTATTCTTCACAGCGCCAAATGGAGCATCATGGAGCGGAGAGGCACCCGGTCAGAAAAGTCACACCTTCAACTGTCGTATGCTGGTGAACTTTGTTCATGGTCAGAGTCATGGGATGTCAGAAGAGAGGCCCGGGGGCCAGCGCTATGAGACCATGCAGTGTTTTGCCCTCACCCAGCCTCGGGCTATGATGGAGGAAGGAGATGGTAAAAATCATTTTAAGAGTTTTGAATGGTTTTTTGTTGTTGTAGTTCTCAGATTAAGAAATCAATGTAATATTGCAATGCATAAATATCCGTTCACATTTAGGAGGATATGAGTTAACTAGCATTTGTGCCACCAAACAGGATTCATTGTGATTATTTGTGCAGTTCCATGTAGTGTGCAGATATGTCTTCTTGTATGCTTACTGCTCAATTTGTTTTGCTTTAATTTAAGTGCTGCATTCACAAAGAACATGTTGACTGTCCAGTTTCTCACAATTGTCGTCAAATAAGGACTTAACATTCCACTCCTTTTTATTCAGATTTGCAGTCATGTATGATCTGTGTGGCACGACGCATCACTGCAGTAGAAAGGACAGAGAGGTTTAGCACTCGCCACGAGCTGTCTGGTAAGTGTCCACTGTGGTGCATCTAACAGACATGAGTAACTCAGGTGGATTTATTTTGTGTATAGCTGTATAAAAATGTTAGCGTTCCTAAGCAAATTTCATATTTCGTTGATTTTTTTGAATAGAAAAGAAGTGCATAGAACCCCTGCAGCAAACAGGCATTAAAAATGAGCTTTTCTTTAAAAGCTATTTTTAATTCTTTGTTATTTTAGTCTTTTTATCATCAATAAAAAATAAACAGCAATTTTGGTATGTTCCAAAGTATGGACACCTTTCTACATAGTAACTTCAGTGGCTGCGTATACATGGACTTAGATATCCTGTTTTTGTGTTTGCACATGTAAACAGCATATCCTGATTTCAGAGACCCGAATAAGCCTTTATCCCGTTTTTGAGAAACTCACCTATGCCAGTTGAAGTACTCTAAAAGAAAACACAATACAGTTGCATGTATACACATATCAGAGTTTTTAGCCACTGTGACTGGTCATGAAGTGGCAGAAACACAAGCCATCCATTGCTTTCTCCTGGCTTGTGACTTTTATGAAGTGGCTCATAGTTTTGTCCACCATACCACAACAGAACATGCAAACCGATTTTTTGACTGGGCTTCTGTGAATCCCAAACTGGTTAGCAACCTAGCAGTGTTCCCCACAGCTGCCCTGTTTGTACAACACTATGGCCACTCTCATCCATAACAGAAGTGGAACTTGTTTTGATGTTTTCTCTGGTCTCATAAATGGTTCAACTGTGTCTCACAGCTGGTAAAACGATGCCAGACTCCTACAGAGATTTGAACTCTGTCATTATAACCCTGTCCCTCCAGTCATGCCTGCATGTGGAGGACATGTTTAATATTCCCTGTCTCTCTCTTCTCTCATTGCTGACAATAAGGTGAATTAGCCAAATGCTTTGCAATGCCAAATGAAATTGTAAATGCGCGATGTAAGGTGATGTAAGGTTAGGCGAACAGTTATGGGAATGTCAGAATAAATTACCATCTTATGTACCAAACATCACAGGCTCAAACAGCAGCAGTAACCAGTAACTTGGACTAGGATTAATCATGTATAATGGGACACGAATAACCAGATAACCAAAACTTTGATGAGCATCATAACTTGTGTACATGTAAATACAATCATTTACTCTTCAGGCTTTAAGTTACTTCTTGTTACATATAAGACAGGTCAGGAATTGTTAGCTCATAACACTTCCAGAGCTTAATAACTTCTCTGACACTTAAAACCTTGTACTAAGATTCAACAACCATGGGCTTCTTTGAGCTACAGCCAATGTGGAAATTAAGCTAATTGATGCCTAGAAAGCAGATGAAGGCTGTCAGAAGATATCAAAGTGCTTGCAGCTGGAATATTTTACTGTTTAAATTGTCATTAAGAAATGTAATTAAGAGGAACCGTGGAAGGTCTGTAAGACCATGAAAACTTTCAGATAAAAGTCCTCGTCTGCTGAGCAGGAAGGCAGCAGACTCCTTTATGAATGCAAAGGCGCTACAGTACGGCTTAGCTGACACAGGACTAGTGGTCTATGCAGCATTGATGCACAAACAGGGTCTCCAGTGGCGAGTTAGCAGGAAATCATACTGCAGGGGTTGTTTTTACATATTTGCACTTTCAAATTAAACAAGATCTGAAATTTGCCAAGAGAGTCCAAGCATGTGCATAGCAGCATACATGTGACATGACAGTTGCAAAGGTTTTTGGTTTGGCAAAGTTAAGTAAGTAAGTGGTATTTGTTAATGCTTTGTCTTTGTCACAGGTGAAAATAAATAATATAATCTAAATTCCCCATTTATACCCTCATTAATTGTACTAAAATAAGGTGTCTTTTCAAGCCATTTTATTCTACATAAATGTCTTAATAGAGATGTCTTAATACACTGATGGTTTTATTTTACTACGACAAGACTTTATCTTTTCTGTACCTTTTCTGTAATACTAATTATGCATCTTCTATTGTAGGCAAACTGATTGAAATTGAACAGCAAAGCTCTCTTCAAACAACGATGCGTCCAGGCTATGAGGATCTGGTGAGACGCTGCATGCAGATGTTTCTCAATCGCAGTGAAGGTCAACCCTGGTCCTTCAAACGTCACTATCATGATGGTATGTAGCTCTGCACCTCCATACCAACTAACCTCACCTGTCACAGTCACTCCCTAAAAGGTCCTATCCTACATAAACAGATGTGTGCTATAGCAACTTCATTTCTACACTTGCTTCACTGTGATAGTGCAGTCAGTCAGTTGGTTCACAGCAAAATCTTTCCACTGTTGATGACTGGACGGCTTGTATTGCTGTCTGTGTTAGTAACAATTTGTTATCTTAAAACATAATAAGTAACGCACTTATATCAGCTCATCGGTTTACATAAAAGGGAAATGGTAAAAAAAAAAAAAAAAAGGTTTTATTGATGTTTTGACTTAAAGCATGGTATCCATATTGTGACTTTGTGTTTTGTAAAATAAGAACTTCTGTATTTGTGTCGCAACCTATGACAGATGGTTTATTGGCAACTCTTTTTAACTATTGATGGTGTGTTTGTTTTATTTGTTGTTGGTTGTTTTGGGGGGCTTCAATTCTCCTGTTTTCTGCTTCAGCATTCAATAATGGCCACGCAGAGACGCCACTCTACCGCTTCTCGCTCGCTGATGGCACCCCAGTTACAGCCCAGACAAGGAGTGACCTCTGTAGGAATCCGAACACAAATGAACCGCATTCTTTCCTGTCCACACACTTGCTACAAAGGTATAAATGCTCTAACAATTAAAACAAACTAAGAATATGGTTTCGCCAAAGTTGAACAACTGTCTTACTGCAGTCTAGAGCTTAACTTTTGTTCTGTTTTCCATCATTGCCATTTGTATTTTCTTGAAGGGAGCACAATGGTTATCGTGGGAACCAGGGTGGCGGCATGAGGCCTCAAAATATGGGTGTGAACAACCCCAACCAGCAAATGAACGTGGGCCCAGGAGGTGGCATGGGCATGAACCGGGGCTACGCCATGGCTGAACAGGGCAATATGCCACAAAGAGGAGTGCCTCCGTACACTGGGGGCAACCGCATGAACCCCATGAACCAGATGAATCAAATGAATTCCATGCATCAGATGAATCCAATGCATCAGATGAATCAAATGAATTCCATGCATCAGATGAACAACATGGGTCAAATGAATCAGATGAATCAAATGAATTCCATGCATCAGATGAACTCGCCCATGAACTCAATGAACCAAATGGGATCCATGAACCAGATGAATCAGGTGGGACATCACGGCATGCATCAGCAGCAGCAGCACCAACATCAGCAGATGGGTCAGTTCCATGGATCCGGAGGCGGACCTGGAGGTGGAGGGTACGGGATGGGAATGACCAGCCCTCCTCAGGCCAGTCCAGGGATCAACGGTCCTCCACACAATGTCATGGGTTCACCCAGAGTCCGAGGAAGCCCCAAGACAGGTGCCAGTCCATTCTCTCCTGGAGGTATGAGCCAAATGTTGTTTTTTATGAACTCTCAAAAAGCAATGTTTAATATACAGGTTAATTAGCTGTAGATAATCACTCCTTCTTAAATGTTTTCTGACATTTGTTTTACTCACTTCATGGATTGTCTCTGGTTGTGTCCTTTGCAGGTATGAACTCTCCCATGAGCTCCACCAATGCTGGTAACTCTGGAGGAGGAGGTACCAGCTTCTCCAGCAGCTCATTGAATGCTCTCCAAGCCATCAGTGAGGGAGTGGGCAATCCAATGCCCTCCCCACTCACCTCTCCTCCTCCTCCTCCTCCTCCTCACAAGCCTGACAGTTCCCCAAGCATCAACTCCACCAATCAGACTGCAGGAGGACCCTGTAAACCAGGCCCCCCAGCCTACTCTGACTCCAAGAGCCCAGGCAGCTCACTGGGGACTGGTGGCGAGCAGCAGTCTCAGCAGCCTCCACATACCCCCACCAGTGAGGGTCCTCCTGACAAACCAGACAGCCAAGCCAGCAGAGAGGCAGGTCTGGGTGGCGGGGAATCCAACCGACGGGTCCCTGACAGCAAATACCACAAGAAGCTTCTGCAGCTCCTCACCTCCCCTACAGACGAGCTGGTGCCACCCAATCACCCGCCAAGCTCCGGGCCGAGTTCCACGCCTGAGGCTAAGGATGGAACAGCTGGTGTCACCAGTCCCTCCTCTTCAACAGGAGTCTCGTCCTCCACAAGCGGGAACCATGGCGCTGTGTCGTCTTCTGGTGGGACAGGACATTTACCAAGTCAGTCACTGCAGGCGAAGCACAAGATCCTTCACAAGCTCTTGCAGAATGGGAACACACCTGATGAAGTGGCTCGCATCACAGCTGAGGCCACAGGAAAGAGCAGCTTGGATTCAGGGGCACCGGAGCCAGGGCCTGAGGCCGCTGGAGGGGTTAGAGGATCAGAATCAAAGCAGGAGCAGAACAGTTCCAAGAAGGAGAAAGCCCGCGCCCTCCTTCACTACCTCCTCAATAAAGACGACTCTAAAGAAAGTGGTGATATGAAGCCAAAGCTGGAGGATTTGGATGGGAGAGGAGCTCAGGGGGCTGGGGTCACCAGCTCCGACCCCCACTGCATGGATGGCAAGGTCAAGCTGGAGCCATCTGATGAGGTAGGACTTAAACTCAAAATCTGTTTTGCATGCATGTAGTTACAGGTGTATTTTAAAATAGCCAGTTTGACATTGTATTTGATCATTGTTGTCTTTTGATGGTTCAGAATGAAACCCTGGAGACCATCCTGGGTGTCCCGAGGAACAACTCTGGCTTTTACCCCGAGCCAGACTCCAGAGGTGGAAAGGAAGTGGGAAGCAAACAGGGAACTGTTTCAGACAGTTTACATGGTAAGTCAGTCAGATCACTTGCTGTGCGTGTTCAAGACAGTAAAGAATATTTAAATCTTCTACTAGGTTTCACACTGTGGATCTTCTTCAGTCACTGGCAGTCATCAAACTTGAGTGTGCAAAGGTATTTTAAACCTGGTATTATGTGTTTTTCAGATGGGGAGAGAGGCCCAATGCTTCCAGCTCAGCGTAGTGCCTATCAACGAGCCTTGTCCATGGATGCTAAGCCTATGGGTGGAGATGGACCGGTAGGAGGTGGGCTGGCTACAAGACGGAACGTCCCCTGTCCTACGCTGGTCAAACAAGAGATCATGGATGCTCCTATTCGACCTGGACCTATGCCCAATGGCTTTCATGGGGGCATGGTGTGTCCACCCCGGGCCAATCCAACAAGTAATTTAAACACTTACTTCTTTTACTCAAGTTTGCCGCGTTTTGTGGAGACCTGAGTTCCACAGAATAGATTGCATAGAAATACTTGCTTTAAAAATTTTGCAAACACTTAGGGTGCTGTTTTCACTGTGTTACTAAGCTTACTGATAAAACTCTAAATGATTTCTGTGTTTTTCAGGGGGTATGATCAGAGGTATGGGTATTCATCAGCGCCCTCCTATGGCAGGGCCAGGGGAGTGGGGGATGCCAAGATCTGGCAACAGCCCAGTGGCTGGACCAGGAAACCCAGGCATGGTTCGCTCTGGGCCAATGGGAGGACCCATGATCAATCGCTCCAACAGCGCACCTGGAAACACCAGGTCAATGCTGCAGCAGCAACTCATGGATATGGGTACGTCACATATTTCTGCTGTCCAGTATAAATGTATGTTTCGTGATTTAGCTGTTTGTTTGTGATGTAAATATCTGAATTGAAATAAGGAATCAATTGGTGGAAGATTGTTTTTGATCATACATCTCCCCCTATTACCTCTGTAGGTACCAATGAAGCCAATATGGGAATGAGTCCATTTGTTGGACATGGACCCCCACCTCAGTCCCCCTCCTGGCCAGACTCTGCCATGGGAATGGACAGACCACAGAGTAACACAAACAGGTAATCTCTTGGCACCAGTTCCAATAGTGTCCTTACGGATCATTTCTAACGTGATAGATCTCAAGCTAAATTCATATTCTGATATTAACAGCCTGTGACTGTGGTCATATTTCCTTGATGTGACTTAACACGTCCTGTGTCATTTGTTGGATTAGAGACCAGTTTGCACACCCCCTGGATGAGCTGCTGGGGCCCCTGACCAACAGCGAGGGCCCAAGTGACGAACGGGCACTTCTGGACCAGCTGGACTCTCTGCTCAACACTGCAGATGTCATAGCTCTGCAGGAAATAGATCGAGCTCTAGGCATCCCTGAAATCGTAGGCCAGGTATTAACATGCTTTGTTATGCACTTTGTATTTCCATTACCAGTGTTGTAACCATTAGACTGTTAGCTCATAGTAAATGTTCTTAAATTCCAAAAGTTTGGTAAATGCTTGTTCTGCAGTCAGTCAGCCTGATTTGATACTTGTGCTTCTGTGCAGTTGATTTAGGTGTATAATGTGCTGTTGTACAGACTTTATAGCTTAATTAAATGCCCAACGTCTTTGTACACCAGCCGCAGGGACCTGAAGGCCGTCAGCAAGGCCACGATCAAGGCCAGGGCCAGTGTCCTCCATCAGAACCTTTTCCAGGGCCAGACTCCTCCATAGGCGTGGACCAAAAACCAATGTATGGCCAGGGCTACCCGGGCCCCCCAGGGCCCCCTTCCATGGGCATGCAGCCCGGTTATGGCAGCAACACAATGCAAGGCCAGACTCCAGGAGGCTTCAACCCCATGATGAATCAGATGGGCCAGACAGGGGGCTTTCCAGGCATGGCAGGCATGGGGGGTATGGGCAACCCTCGCGTAAACATGACAAGACCTCGCATAATGAATGCAAACAAACCTCTTCGGCTGCAACTACAGCAGAGACTACAAGGACAGCAGGTGATCACACAGACAATATTCACCCTGCAGGGGCACTTCCATATCGCAAAATTGATAATACAGTATGTTATTTCTTATAAGGGTGTGTGTTATTTAGTACTGTAGTTAACTGTAAACATGACATAATGACCCGTCTTTATCTGGTCTCATCTGACAGTTTATGAACCAAACACGACAAGGCATAAAGATGGAAAATGCCCCTGGAGGAAACCCTGCCATGCGTCCAGGCATTCAACCAGGCATGCAGCCTGCAGGCATGAGTGGTCAGGTGTGTAGTCGGAACAGAACATATCATTTAAGGAGCATTCACTTGCCACTTTTTTTAAAGGCACTCTGATCTTCATTCACCTGATTAACATGAAGTGTTGTGTTTATCTGCAGCCTGGTTTCACGAATGTTCAGATGATGGCTCAGCGCAACAGGGAGATGATGACCATGCAGATGAGAAGGCAGCGCATGATGATGCTGATGCAGCAGCAGCAGCAACAGCAACAGCAACAGCAGCAGGGGGGTCAGGGTCAGGGGCCAGCAGCAGGCTTCAGTCCTCCCCCTAATGTCACAGCACCAGGAGGCATGGACGGCCCCATGGGAGGTCCCCCCATGACCCAGCCTGGACAGCAGGGTTTCAACTATGGAGCTAACTATGGTGAGTTGGCGGAGACAGAGTCAGCTGTATCATTTCCTTGTGAATGTCCAAGTTTCACACTCGTGACTGTTCCCTCATTGCTGTTGTTGTTTTTGCAGCGATGAACCAGCAGGGGGACCCATCATTTATTCCTCCAGGTAGCAGCCCGCCAGGGAATATGATTCCAGGACGAATGGGAGGCCCTCCACAGAACAGCATGATGCCAGGGATGCAGGGAACTCCACAGGGAGGACACATGTACCCCTCTGGAGAGATGAAAGGCTGGCCACAGGGCGGCATGCCACGAAACAAGTATGTAGCATCAGGCTTTGTTGGACAAAATAAAACTGAGTTATTCAAGTGTAGGTTTGTAATTTTTGATGTGTGTCAAAACTTCTTTTATTTTTGTGCTTTTCTAGCTCATACCCCCAGCAACAGTTCCCCCAACAGGGCAACCAGGGCCAGTTTGGACCTATGATGATGAACAACTCCATGGGTGGACCAGGGCCGGTCAGTGGGGCCGGTGCAGGACAGATGGCCCAAATGCCAGGACAGATGCAGGGCCAAATGGGCATGAACCCTATGGGAATGGGCAGAATACCAATGGGACCCGATCAGGTAGCTGGTACTTTGACTTACAGAAAGTCAGCGGACTTTAATGAGGCTGCATTATAAACAACTATTGAATTATATTTCAAAAATGACAAATTCTGTTTCAACAAACCTCTACAGGGGCTTACACATCTCACTGTTTCTCCATCTCTGCAGAAGTATTGCTGAGGATCTGTGGCTGACTGCAGAATCTGGACCCTTTCAGCTGTGGCAGTGCGTGCTGGACACACAAACATGTGCACACACACACACACACACACACATACACACACTGTAGGAATTGCCCAGCTTAAAATGTGACACAGAAGACTCAGCACAACACATTGTTCGCCCTGGAGAAGGTGGAGGACTAATATGTGCTCGGTTTCACCCCTTTGCTGAAGCCTTGCACAAACACACACACACACACAATCATAAAATAGCAGTGTGTGTGCGTGTGTGTGTGTTTGTATGTGTTCAGGTGACTGACTTGAAGCGGTCGGGCAGTATTCAGCGTCACAGCCAGGATGCAGAACAGGACTACGGTACAACTGGCTGTGGCTGCACTTTACCTGGAGGCTTCTGTGTGGGAAAAAAAAGATTGATGCAATATTTCTTCATCATTACAGCCTTACTAGAGATTCAATGCCTTCACAACAATGGGTTTCTTTTCTTTTCTTTTTTTTTTTTTCCTCCTTTTCTTATCCTTTGGATGCGCCTCATTCTTAAAAGTCAGTGGAAGCTATAAGCACACAGTTTACTATGTTATGCAGATTGGAGCAATAACTCTTGCCTCTATGCTTTAGACTATAACTGAGCATCATAATCCCTGATATAAGCAAGCAAATGGTACTGCAGTATTAGATGTCTCATGTCCTCTGTGAATATGAATTGTAAATATTCTACAAAATATATCAAACATGCTTTTTAAAGGCCCATTCTTGCACAAAGTATGAGACCTGGTTGTATTTTTGTGTCCCATAGGTCAATACTGATTTGGTTGATTTACTGTTTTTTTTTTTATGCTTTTGCAAATATTGCAGGCGCGTTCGGGTGTCCGTTCCCCTCGTTTGTCATTTTCTGAATGCTTTTTCATTTTCCAAAAAAAAAAAAAAGTTATGTATTTCATGTTTTAGAAAGGCACTTTTTACTCGTGGTGAGGGTCGGATGTGTTGAAGGTTGAAGCTTTTGACGCCATCAGACGCTTTAGTGGAAGGTGGGGAACGTTTTATTCTGTCAGGACACCGAGACGACATCGACGAAATGATTTTGTCGGGAGGTGAGTTGTGCCGCGTTTGTCTGCAGTACGGCGAAGGTTGGAACACGGGATTCGTCAGTTCGCCAAGAAGCCCGGTCCTCGCAGCGTTCTCCCACCAGCTCAGTCTGTCAAGTGTATCTTTATTCTCATGTTCTTTTGACTGTTATCAACTCGCTGAATCTACCTTTTCAACATGCGCAATCCAAAGATATTTTTCCACATCTGTGTATAGTTTCTGAGGTTTCTGGTGTACATTTTTTATGATATGTGTTATATTATTCTGATGGTAAATGGGTACACGTGTACATCTGTAAAAAGCGTAGGATGGTTATTGACATGGGATAGTTTGTTCCACAGTGGGAAGCTATCATTGCAGTGTGAAGAGGACTGGAAACTCTCAACCCCACAGCAGAACGTTTTTTTGTTTTGTTTCTTTTTTTTTTACACTTGGAAAAGAAAGCATGTTTTGCTGTGACAGAGGAATACCAATGGAATGAAATCCACTTTAAGACATATCAATATCTCATCTGTTTTTCAGGAAAACAACTTCATTTTATGTCCAGATTTTTGTTACTTCAGGAAAAAAAAGAAACTTTGTAGAGTTTGAATGAAGTGCAAAAGAGGCAAGAGATCATTTGGTTTGTTTCTGTTTTTGTTTTTTTCCTTGGAGGTAAGATAAGCTGTCATTTTACAGGATGTATATTACAGATTTTTTTCTGTTGATGTTGAAATTTATGTAAATACAAATTTCTATTTAAACAGTCTTGACTCTCGGTTTCCAATTATCTTTTGACTCTGATTATGAGCAATGATGCCTCTCTGGAATTTACTCAGTTTCCAATCTGGTAACGGTAAATATCAGCCAATATGCTGCAGTGACAGAATAATTAGTTTGATCAGGCATAACAAACGAGGGCTTCTGCTGTCAGGTTATTGATGGAAACTAATGATTCATTACCATTTGTCTAATATTCTGGCAGAAGAAAAACTGCCTGTCTTTGATTTTCAAAATTACACCATTGAAACTTGAGAAGAGTTGCCAATTTCAGCTCATTATAAAGCTCGTCAGATTACACATTTTCATACAGCAATGCCACAAACATTATCTTAGAGATTTTTTTTTTCCTTTGCTGGAGGTTAAACTACCCTCTGGTATATAAAATGGTTAGGATTAGCTAACTCTTCAGCAACAATGTACACAGTACTGCTGGTAATCAAAAAACCAAAACACTGACAGGGACTGAAAACTTCACTTTAGGTATTAAAGGAAAGTATCCCCTTTAAATCATGTATCATTTATTCCATGTTTAAATGATTAATACTGATCATTAGTATTTTTACTGGAGCATCTGGTCACGTGGAATGATATTTCAACAACACTATGAACAAAAACTTTAATATTCTGATGGCTGGGGCAACAATAAAGTGTTGTAAAATAATGGAATATAACCATATATATTTTTAAAAATTCTATCCTTTAATACAGTTTGTAGCTCTTAAGTTTCAATTACATCATGTGTGTTGAGTATATTTGTACTCAAAAGCAGAAATAGATATGATAAAAACTGTATTTTGACTGATTATCAGTGCTTATAGATATTATACACTGATGAAAACACAATTAGTCAACATCTTGTTCTGAAAGCACATCTCCCATTTAACTAATGAGAAACTACAGAACGGTTACAACTTCTGGTTGTCACTAATTTTAGAAATACATTTACAGTATTAAACTTGAATTTGGCAGTTTCATCTATTATATAATAAGGACATTTTTTTGTTTGTTTGTTTTCTTCCTGAGATTATGGTAATTTTGCGTACCTCTTTTGGCAGTCCTTCATATCAAAGAATTTCACTTTAAAAAATAAACGAATGAATGAAATTGTTTTTATTGATATAAACAAGTGAATTTCTGTACTTGTATGCAGTATGTGAACTATATAAGTCTATCCCAGCTGACTTAGGGTGAAGGCAGGGGACACCCTGGACAGGTCCCCAGTCTTTCCCAGAGCTACACTTAGAGACAGACAACCAAACACACTCACATTCACACCTATGGACAATTTAGAATCACCAATTAAGCTCAACATGTTTTTGGACTGTGTTGGAGGAAGCCGGAGAACCCGGGGAGAACCCACGCTGCACGAGGAGAACATGCAAACTCCACGCAGAAAGATCCCAGGTGTCCTCACTGGGATGCAAACTGGCGACCTTCTGGCTGTGAGGCTACAGTGCTAACCACCGAGTCACCTTGCAGCCCTGGAGTTTTATTTCACCCAAAAATCCCCAAGTTACAAAATGTAATACTGAATTCTGGGCCCATAAAGCATGTAAATTGTACAAAACTTAGCTAAAGCTATAGCAAAAACAAATAAAACTGAGCAAAGAAAACTCAAGTGACCTCAAGAATTCTGAACAAGGGAGTATATATACACTGGTTGATCAGACTAAATGAATCTGAGAGGGGAAACATAAAACATCAACACCTACACTAACAGCAAAGGCTGTAAAACTGCACAGTTTGTCTACTTAATCAAAAGAAACAATATTAAACAAATTCAAAATATATCTAAAGAGTCAACATACGTCGAATGAATAATCAAATTTTTATATAAAATAAACTCTGTCATCCCCTTAAGGTGTGCAGGCACTTGGTACAGCCCGATTAGCAGCTCTGCTATATAAGACCGGTGTTTTCCCGACGCGGGCTTTTGCCCAAAACCACCCAGAAGGCCTGAGCCCAAACACATGGATACCAAAGTAGAGGTAAAAACAAAGATTCGTACAACCTAAAAAACAATGTTGAACATACAAAAGTCAACTAAATGTAGAACGTAGGTACTTCAGCAAATGCTAAATACGCGAGTGTGTTGTTTGAAATGCTAAATTGTGCATTTTTTTTAATGTACAAAATGAGTGCCAAAAGCATTTCAACTTAAAGTGACTCATGGAGTTACACACATTTATGGTTGGAAGGCTGCAAGTGAGGCCTTCGCAGAGTGGAAAGGGATTGTTGTGGAATTGATCAGTCAAAGTTTATTCACTTCCAAACAAAGGGAAAGGTGCTTTAAAGTGCTCTAGAGGCAACTGGAAAAAAGATTAGATGGTAAAAATGGAATAAGATCAAAAAGATAAAATAAAATGCAGTACAATCAATACAAATGAATTGTTTAAATTGCTGTAAGTTATTGAATCCTGGCTTTCTCATCTTGCCTGTGTATGTACAGCAAAATGACAATAAACTTGATTTGATTTGATATGTGTTACTTTAAAAAAAAAAAAAAAAAAAAAAAAGCACACAACATAAAAACCAGACTGGATTTAATATATTTTATTACTAATGAGTGTGTGCAACATTTGTTTAGAAGAGTTGGGGGCAGTTTTTGAGTCCTATAAGAGCTGCTGGGTAGTTTAATTCAGAATATTTCTGCAAACATTTTTTTTAAAAGTGTGTTTTGTAGCTATGGAATCCAACAGTCCTGAGGAATTCAGATTTAATAATACATGCATGAAGTAACAGTATGCAGAAATGCAGCAGGTAGACACATTCCTCCTGACACCGCCACCACAGGGGGGCGCTGTTGTCTCTAAAGTCCTCACACACTCATTCTTTGGCAGCGCAAAGAAAAATACTGGCTGCTATTTGTTTGTTTGCTCGCAAGGGGGCGCTAAATACCAGAGGGTGCTGAATGAGGGGATGTGTGGTTTGATTTATAGACTCAGGGATTAAAATAATATTAATTAAGATTGAAGCAATTATAGAATCCACGTTAGAGCCCTGATTAGATTTAATGGTAATAAAATATGGAGGACAGACTTATTACAGAGACAATAACACACTGGTCTGTATTTTCTCTGCAGCTCTGTATTATTACATAAGAGACATTCTTTATCTGCCATATAGATAATAATGTATGTTGAGAGAAAATTAAAAACATGATTTAAGAGTATGAAGAAAAAACATAAAGGGATTTATATGTGTGAATTAATTCTATTCTTATGGACATTTATCCAACAGCAGCGTAGGTTTCTTTCTATATAAATATATTGTGTCTTTTTTTTTTTTAAGTGTATATATTAATAGCAAACTTATGGCATACGACTGTACTGTGGGAATCTCTACCCGAGAGCAACTCTCTCAGTGCTGGCGTGGTTCCCGGCCCATCTGCGGCCTGGCCCGTGGATTACTGTTTGTTAATGTTTCAATCAGCTGTGTGTTGAGGAATGTGGAGCTATTTAACCTGAACTTCCCCAGGTGTGCCGAGGCGCCGCTCAGTCTGGGCCCCGCCGCCCTCCCCTGCCCTTGGCACAAAGCTATCACACAAACACAATCACACACTGGCCACGCCGGGGCTGCAGCTGTGCGCATCGCACCGCAGGGAAATGGGAAAAACATTGCACCAGGGAGACAGAATAAATCTTATAACGAATCGCCTCGCCAAAGCCATTTTAACCCCTGCAGTGCCGGCAGGAGAACGAAGGGGGGAGAAAAAAGTCGCTGATTTACACGATAACATATTGAAACGCCATTTTTAAATGGAAGTTTTATGAAGTGAAACAAGCCTCTTTTTTAAAAAAAATAATTAAATAAATAAATAAAAATCGTATTTATTTCCCAATAAAACACAAATTACCTGATGTTTGTAAGTGAATATGTCAGACGCGTTTAAATATTAGATCACATTGAATAAAATACATTTGTCAGCACTGCCATGACTTTATTTTAAAGTTTATTTCGAACCCTGGCTGCATTTGTCAAAATCTTTAAAGTGAGACTTCCTCTTGTAATATGATACGTTAATGACCCATAGAGAGGCAAATTACCGATTTAACTGGCTATGCGCCATTATGTTTACCACCAGCCTTGGTTTTATGTTACCTGAATGACTTAACAGCTTCTTGAAGGTGTAGCACTTTTTAGTGACAACCAGTTTACACTCCCCTGGCACTAAGCTACACGATAAGCTCTTTAAATGCATATTAATCACAGTGATAATAAAGCTGTAACAGCCCATATTAACTTCTTTTTTCCACAGTTCCTGAATAGAGATCTGTACTGAAGCCCCTCAGAATCATGTGATACACCACTTTATGAGTATCTTCGTCTCTCCCCCCCACACAGACACAGTGACACAGAAGGGTTCTTGTTCAAAAATAATTGTCTTGTTTTAATAAAAACACCAATAAGGTACATTGTAAGAAAACAATATCTTCACATACTGTGGCATTGTAATATACAATACAGTTTGTCGCTCAGGAATCTGAGAAAATAACTTTTCTTCTTTTACAAAATGTTGAATTCTCTATATGGTTTACACAAGATACAAAGAGCGTAACAGAAACATAAGCTTTCTTTAGAAACTCTACAAGCAACAAGCGATGCTGGTTGCACTGAACTTGTCTTGGTCCGCCGGCTAACCCAGTCTATATCTGGACACCGCCGGTCATCTTCTTCTTAGCTCAGGGCCCTCTGATGAATCGAGAGCCGCGAGTGACAGAGACCCTCGCTGCCGGAGGATGTCCACACAACGGTATTTTTTTCTAGCTTTGGGAGTTTGAAACGTCCCTACACAGTTCAAGGTTTTATTTATTGATGTGGTCACATCAAGTAGCCTTGTTCGTTCTTCGCGGTGCTCGCTGTGGGGTGATGGGGCGATGCTCCACGAGCTCTTAACGGCACATAATCCTGTCATCTGAGCATCCATTCTGCGGGGAGAGAGAAGAGGAGCTTGATTAGTACATTTGCTTTACATGGACATCAAGCTGGTACAGTCATGCGTAAAATGAGCTTTTACGCACGGACTTTGCAACTTTACGCACGCGTGCTGACATTCAAAATCAGGTCTTACAGGGATGCATGCATCTCTGTATGACACTTGGCTATTAACAGATTCGTTCTGCAGTGTGCTTGACAAGATATTTACCTCCACTGTGATGCCGGTGAGCTCTGCGTTTAGTGTGGTCAGCGGTGTGCGAGGGACGCTGCCGACGGAGTGCTGGCGGCTCTTTTCCGGCTCGTCCAGCTCGACCTGCAGGTCCCAGATGTAGTCGATGACGTGCTGCAAGATCTCCACTTTGCTGGCCTTCTTGTTGGTGGGCAGAGTGGGCACCAGCTCCTTCAGCTTGCTGTAGCAGCTGTTCATGTCCTGGAGAAAGACGCTCATCTGCTCGTCCAGCAGCGGGATCTTGCACTTGGATATGGTCAGGCTCTGATCGGACAGGCACCGCACCACGTCCTCGCCGCCGACCTTGCTCTTCAGGGCGCAGGTAGATCCGACAACCTTCATCTTGATTAGTGTAGGAGGTGTAGCTTCCAAAAAAAATAAGAGAGTAGTTCAGCAATGAGGCTTCTCCTCCTCTTAGGGATGTTGGCAATTCAATGTTGACAGTTCGCAACATCCACATGGACAAACCTCCTCGGCTTTATAGTGCAGAGGACGACGGGGGCGTGTTCGGGTTGTCCCGTTTGAAGGAGATGGACCAATGAGACCGATGAGTTTGTATTGATGAGGCGGTTCAAAACTTGCCTCTCAGCCAATGAGCGCGCTCGGCTGGTTATCGGGATTTACAATCTGTTTGAGGGATGGCGTTACAAATGGAAACAAATGTGTGTCTTTTATGGGTAATATGTGGGAATCCAGCTGTCCATGGCTTGGGGACTCTGCAGGTGTAGATTGCCTGGGGACAGTCAAGGGGTGGTGAATGCTTGGGTATGTACTGTGAGAATGTGTGTGGGATGGGACAGGATGAATAGGATGAATGGCTAATGATAATTAGGCTACCACAGTGCCCTAGATTTGCCTTTCACAATTGTTGATGGCACTGCAGATGTTGATGACAATGGTACAGTAAAGTTAGAGAATGAATTACACGGAGGGGCCCAAACAATTCTGGGAAAACACTCCGAATTTTTTAGCTGTAATTAGTTCAAGATGATAAAGTTTGTTTAGAATAACTGTGTGGAATGGTAAAGAGTGTAACAGTTTATCCGATCATTACTAATTTACAAAACCTGCTGCAAGTCCTTCCCCACACCGCTGCTGCTCCCTTGGACAGAATCTGAAACTCTTTAAAACACTCAAAGCTTTCTTTATGCGCACAGAAACTGCACTTTTCTCGAAGCACAGAGTCTCTTTTTCCTGGCTCTGTGTGCTGAAGGAAGCCCAGTGTGAGCAGCAGCTTCACGGATTCCTTCACATGTTTCTGCAGTGTGTGCTCAGCCTTGTGTGCACACTCAGATCGCATCGCTCTGTTCTGAATCTTCCCCCCAGATTGTCCAAACAAGCCCGAGCAGACTGGCAGGCGCCAGCGCGGTGACGTCACCCATTCATCGGAGCCTTGACGCCTGTCAGCCTGGCGCCGCTCGGGCGGTCTCCATGGAGACGTCAAACAAGAGAGCTTCGCACTGCGCGCGGCTCCATTCACCTGCATGGCGCGCGGAGCCCTGAGAACAAACCGGCTCCGGAGCTTTGTCGTCCATTTATCACCTTAAAGCAGCGGGATGAGATTACCGCCCAGCGCACCTGCAGAGCAAACGCTGTCAGCCGGTTAACAGCGGAGCAACAAAGGAGGGGAGGCTCCTCATTATGTTGTTACCGCATTTTAACGCAAAATAACTGCTGCATTCCTTCAAACAGCCCACTTTCACTGCTCTCTGTCCCTGTGGTTGCCATAAAAACCTCTTCTGAAAACTCTTTTTTTATTTATGCATTTAAAAAAGAAAAAAAAAAAGCTGGAATTCAGTTTAGACTAGAACAAAAAAGGCATTCAGAGGACCTATTCCCACCACTTAATTAAATGCATGGTTGCAAGATAACAATTGATTGATTTAGACAAATCTTTGAAGTTGCAAACATTGCTTTTGATGAGTTGGACTGACATGATAATACTACTAATTGCATCAACTAAATATTATTTGTAATTTAAACCCACATTTGTTGGGATCAGTTGCATTTCGCAGTAAATCAAGTTAACTGCCAACAACTTTGCTCTTGAATGAATCAGTTTCTTAAAAGCCTCTACATGAACGAAAACATGAAAAAGCCAAAAACTTTTTCTCACAATCATGGTAATTAAGTACATGCAACATAAAAAATCCTTCAAAACAGTGTGGAAGTAATGACAACAATTGAAACCATCAACTTGGCTGTTAGAAATATGTTTGATTTTAAAGGAGAAGCTAGTTCCCCCCAGTACTGGTTATTAGTGAATTTTATTTAAAGTTGTATTAACACAAAGATTAATGAAAACTGTTGCGCTCTGACTGTTTCATGCATCACACTGATTTAAATTTGAGATCGGATAGACATATTTTTAAGGAATAGCAAAAAAAAGAGTTTAAAAAAAACAAATTTTTATGAAAGCTTTAAATGGAACATGTATAATCTTTTACCTCATTTAAGTTCCCCATAATTTTGCAACATTTAATGCCACCAGTGAGGGAAATATTCAGATCCCACAAGTAAAAAACTGCAATGCTAATGAAAAAAAGCCTCTCATTAAGCAAAACAATGGCCCCTGTCAGTATTATATTCTATACACTTACGGGCCACTTTATAGAGAACACCTGTGAACTTTAATGCAACCAAATACTAAAGTGCTGTTGTAAATTTTAACAAACCTTCTGCATTCTCAGTTTTTGTTGTTAAATAGGTGACGATTCTACTTTATTACTGAAGGGATGGTGGTGCACCCGAGTACATTATATTGCATTCATGTTTGTTGATGGACAAAATAGTGGAAACAGGAGGCTTTGTTAAAGTAGACTCTGGCAGAGCTGCTTTCGAAAGTGCAACTAATATAGTGATCAATGGGTGTACAGGATTATCCTTTTTATTGTGCTGGTGTGTAAGCAGTGGTTTAATAATGCAGTCTGAACAATGTGACTTTTCCCCTACTTTGTTGGATAGTTTATTCTAACATGCACCAGGTTTTAAAAGCAGCTCAGATATTTTATATGGAAATTCTGAATATGTAAAGTGACTTTTAGCTATAGATGTGAAATAAATGAAATGGGAGCAAAGCAGAATGAACAAGTAAACTCAATGACTTTTGTGAGGTTCATGCTTAGTTACATTACCCTACTGTCTTACACTATATATAATATATAATTTAATTATGGTATACTTCCATTTATGATGTTTATAATAACTTCTATTTGATTTTTTGCACCATTCTATCATATTTTAATGCATTTTTCTGCAATTTTAACATTTCATTAGGAATAATATTTATATTACTGAACAGACTGGAGCACACTTTTACATCAACGTTTAAATCCTTTGCATAGTTTTAAAGTTACTACAATAAACAGCCTGTTCTCTTCAGATTTTAGTGCTATTTAAAGAGTCACTGCTTATATCTGCACAGATGTTGTACCGTACCAGAGATAACGTCAGTATTGCTGTAACAAAGTTAACTACCACCGGCTGTTTCTTCTAGCTGTTGCAGTAGCCTGTAAAAACTTTTTTTTTTTAACTTTCTTTTTTTTTTTTTTTTCCCTTTTCTTTTTTTTTTTTCACCCTCTGTCCTAGGTCGCAGCTGACAGGGCGGAGGGAAGGCCGGGTGGGCAGAACAATGGGAGTGCGGTGCAGGGATTGTGGGAGAGAATCTAGGCTGGAGCCACAGTGTCTGGAGCGCCCCTCCACTCCCCTCATCCAGCTTTTGTTCAGCTGCAAAAGCTATCAGCACTTCCTACTGACACCAACAATAACTCCACACAGCTGGGCCCTTTTTAGCCTGTTTACAGCACATCAAGGCAAGGGGAGAGAGAAGACAGAGGGAAGACGCAGAGGAGGGGAAAGAAAAGTGAAACATATTAGCTCCTGATTTTAACTGACAGAATGGCAGTGCCCTCTCTCAGCTCCCCTTCCTTCTTTTCGTCGCTGACACAGAATTCATTTCCCAGTGGACTCTTTATATGTGAGCTGATTATCACTTTTATTTGTGTGACTATTTGTGTCAGCGCTGTCGCAACATCACCCATCTATCAAACAGCAGAAAAGCAACACTTGTCCTTTTTTTTTTTTTTCTTTCTTTCTCCGGGACATCGTGTATCTTGGCTATATTTGTTCAAGCAGCCACAAACAGTTTCCCAGTAGCCTTTTTCAGCATAAATTGTTCCATTTGGTGGAGGGGAAACGTATTAGCTAATACGCCCTCTTTATCGCTACAGCAAATAGATCTACAAAAGCACACTACAGGAAGCCACAAGAGGAAAAGTTGGTGCAGGAATTCACTCAGAGGAAATAGGACATTCCACTAGCGCTTTGAAACTTTTGCTGCTGTTATTATCGCTGCGAGGACAATAAGTCGAGCTCGTACTACTTCCCGAAACATGAAAGTGACCAAAGTACAATAATGGCGGATGAGAATAAACGGTTTCTTAGACAGAGGGTTTTTACTTCAGTATGATTATTGAGATACACTGTTGAAAAGAAATGGGGAGGAATTTGATTATGAGAGGAGAGCAGCACATGCAAGTTTTCAACAATTTTTACTAACTTTCACACACACACACACACACACACATACACATACACATAGGCCATCTCCTCGCAGCTGTGGGATTAGTTTCCAGTTCCCAGTCAGGCTCTTCCTGTTTGCTTGATAATGATCACACCTGTGTGCAGGTGTGTGGAGAGGCTCATATGGGACTGGGAGGGGTGAGCGTGGTGTCAGATACAAAAACTGTTACCACACCACAATGTCACATCTGTCCTTGGCTGACTGATGATTGACCGGTGGCGCTTGCATCAGGTGCAAGAGGAGGAAGTTTGTGCTGAGTATAAGAGTTTGTGTCACACCTTCTGTGGGTGTGTGTTGTGCATGTTTCCGCCTGTGCTGCCCCGGCGTGGCCTGCCACCTCCCTGGGCAGCCCAGCCTCGGTAATGACTGAGGAGCGGTGGTTAGGCCTCGCTTCCTGTGGGAGTCCTGGTTCAGAGATGTGTCATCAGCAGCGCAGACCGGCTGGAGCCTCGCCGCCTGTTGGGTGTTTTTCCTGTGTGCAGGCAGCAGACTGGTGGGTAGACGGTGCCCTTCCCTGAGAGCCAGGGGCAGGTTGCAAGAACACTATCTCCATCTGATAGTTGGTGTGCGGCGGAACCTCACAGAGATCCTTGAAGCTCCACAGGTGTCCACTGCTCTGCGTCCTTGGCCCTGGAGGAGCCACAGGGACAGCTTGGTCTCTCTCTCTATCTCGCTGTCTCTTGCTTGTGTTCGTGTGTGTGTGTGTGTGTGTGTGTGTGTGCATTCACCGGACCCAAAGCTCACCCCTCCTTTACACCCCTGTGGCCATCTCCCTCCGCCTGGTTCCCACACACACTATCAAAGCCCTTTAATGGCTTCTAATTAGCTCCCCATCTGCTGGTGACAGCGCACTGGTGGCATGCTAAAGCACCCATTGAGAGCATAGGCATTGTGCTCTGGAATACTTTCCACTCCAGTGGCAATTGCCTGGAGAGAGAGCTTTAGCTGGGAGTGTCTGTGCATGTGTGTGTGTGTGTGTGCTTGTGTGTTGGGGGTGTTCAGGGGGGACTGGTAGTCTTCTCTACGGTTAGGGGCTTGGGGGAGGGCAGGGGTGGAGGGATACACAATGGGAGACAGTGTTACGGCTTGTTGCGAATCTAATAACGCCAGAGTCCCTTTTCCGTCCGGTGGTCATCACCCCCCAGCGCCACCAGCAACTATTTCACCATTTTCCCACCTCACCCCTCCCTCTGCTTCTTTAAGTATAGCAACAGTTTGCCACTGACATCACACAGTGGTCAGTTGGGCGAGTTAACACCGACTAGGTGCTGAGGCTGTGGTAAAACTGGCAGCTCAACCTGATGAGGTGCTCCATTGTCCTGAGGAGCCCTGTGGCTATAGCTCCCCTCTTGGACCGAACAATAGATGCACCTCTATAGAAACTGTAAATGTAGCCTAATGAGGCCTCTTCATTAGCAGAACCTGTCTATGGGGGAATATTGCCTGTTTGTCAGGTCCTATAAGGTCCTCTCCTTTCCAGGACTTCCAGCAGGGCTCAGGTCCACTGGTAGCAGAAGGGGAGACCAGCTGTTCCCAGCTGGTAGCCAGAAGATGCCTATGGGGGACAGGCCTGATTGCTGCTGGCCAGCTGCCCTCTGCTGCAGGAGGGAGATGGAGAACAATAAATAGCTGCTTGTATCCTCACTCTGTGTCCACTGTTTCCTAATTTACACTTCAAACTGGATGAGGGAATTATGGATAACTGCATACTGTGCGTGTATTTAAATTAATGCATATAGCAGGGTAATGAAATCATCAATATCAAACAGAAACGCAGTAAAAATGTCACAAACAAATTGCCCTAAAAAGTATTCCTCTTATGTCGTAAACAAAACAGTGAGCCGTAAAAGGTGGGAATTTATCGAGATGACTAAATATGAATAAGAATTTATTCTCTTGATGGTGATTTATTAAGAAACCGCTCCAGGGATGGGAACTCGTTCTGTTGTTTCCGAGGTTCCATGGCAACTAAATGCGGCACTTTGAAATGACAAGTAAGACCCTAAGTTAAGCCACATATTTGTGTGTGTCTCTGTGTGTTGTGAGACAAATGGCCTGTCACCTGACCTCTCCCTGCATCCCACACACACACACACACACACACACACACAAACCCGCACATCCCCACAGCTGCACAGAGGCGTCCAGTCAGCACGGCCAGGGGACATGGGAGCCAAAGCCCAAAGATGGAGCATGGACAGTGGCAGCTGGGGAGCTGACAAAGCCCCATTCAGAGGGCCCAGGCCCGGGGACAATGGCTGGGCCAGGCTGAGCCCTCTCCTCCACTCTTCCACCAAAAGATTAATACTTCAGATGGGCTTCCCGGTGGCAGGCAGGGCTAAAAGGAGAGCCCTCCTGTTTGTCACTGGGCATTGTGCGAGTCGCCTGAGAACCAACCTCTTGGATGGGCTTGACAAATGAGAGCCGCCATTGACAGTGAACAGATTGGGCCTGCCACTTTTGTTTTGATTGTGGAGCGGGTATAATCAAGTTATTTGGGCCTCGGGGAGTTTTTGTTTCTTTCTCCTGATGCTCTTGACACTAAAGTCCCACCTTTAACGCTCTCCGCTGGCTCAGCTGTGATCTGAGCCTGCTCAAGTTTCCCCTGTTGTTTGTTGTTTCTATTTATCCACGCTGTATAGAGGGCGCAACAGCAAGAGGAAGTTAATTTCCTTGGGTGTGGGAATCTGGCTGTCCTTTCATGTGCTCCGCAGACGGCAGCGCAGGTGCAACAGGTGGAGGTGTGTGTGTTCTTGTCACAGCGGAGCCTTGGTGCGGGGTTATTGTAATACTTTCTATGCAGATGTCCCTCGTACACCTGACCTGAATAATGTGTATAAAGAAACAGCTCAGCCAGGGGACTACAGTAACCAGAGACCCCCCCCCCCCCCCCCCCCCCCTCCACCTCCACCTCCACCTCCACCGCTACCTCCCCAGTCCACCCTCCTTTTTCCCTCAGTGAGCGCAGCGCAGGTGTTTAGCCCCCAGCAAGGCAGCATTTCAGGTTAAACTGTAGGAACGCTGCCCCACCTTCACACCGGGAACTAGAAGTGGCCACAGAGTACACAGCGTCACACCTACACACCTGTGTTTTGCTACTGTGATCACATCACCCGATTGCACAACAGGAAATATTTTACCACAGAATCTTGTCAGACGAGGGAGCGCGCAGTCAGTCAGAATTTCATATGCAAATACCATTTCGAAGCCCCGTAGCCAAATTAAACTGACAAAAAAAAATTATTTATTCAACCTCTGACTGTTTTACAAAGCAGCGAGCACAGGACTGAAGCATTGTTTTCCTGAAGACGGCCAGAGACCATCTGCCCTGTCTGTCCCGGTGTTATTGCTGCGCATCCACCAGCCATTCTCACGATAAAGGAATGCGCCCTTCTTGTAAACATACATTGACCCCCCGCAAGTGCCACAAGCTTCGTTCCCTTTCCACGCTCCCTCCTCTCATGCTCGGGTGTCCTCTCATGTACCCCAGTGTGCATCACCCTCCTATCCACCCCCTCGTCCCATCCCTGGCCCAGTCTGGTCCATCTACTGCCAGTCTCCCCTTAGCTGCCCACTGAAGATACCCTCCTCTGGTTCCCACGTAGAACCACAGCTAAGACAAGCGGCCTGCTTTTCACCCAGGGCCCTCTTCCAGGAATCTGCCTGTGTGAAACTTTGATGCGGCAGAAGGTGCCCTACTTTTAAACTTCATTCTTCTCCCTGGGATTGTTTCAGGGAGTTTTAACAAAAGGGGAGAGAGCCTGTGTGCGGGTCAGCAGGGGTGTGTGCATATGTGCATCTAGGTTATACTCATGTGTTGGCGTGCGCGTTCATGCGATGGCGCGTATGTGTGTGTGTGCACGTGAGGGGAGGGCTGGAGGATTATAAAGAGGAAGTGAATGGGAAGTACACACTCAGTGACAAACTAAGAGGGAGACATTCCTTTGCTGCCCCTCCCCTCCTCCTCCCGGCTCCCTCTTTCTCTTCTCTCCCTCTGCTGTGGCAGGGCCCTGGGAAAATCAAACAGGTGGTTTGTGCCTGGCAGGAAAGCTGGCTGGGCCCAGGGTGGGCAGGCCTACAGGCTGCTGGGGGCTATCAAAAGCTCTTAGCCCCAGCTTTAGGCCAGCACTCTGAATGGCCCCGGGCTTCATTATCATGTGAATTCTGGGAACTGCCCCGGGCCCCCAGTAACACCAGTGAGCTGCCCATATGGTGTTCGCTTGGCAACTAGGGAGACCCAGCATCCCCCCCCACCCCTACCCCGCCACTCTCCCTTCCAGTGCTACTCCTCCATTCCAGCACTCCTGATATCAAGGGAGGACAAGGAGAAGAGGGAGGCAGAGGCCCAGAGCCCTCAACTCTCTTCTGGGGGGGCTGGACCACACAGAGCAGCACTGGGCAGTCTTTAGGGACACTCGATGACACCGCTGCCCCACAGGGCACTACGGCTAACCCGACTCTGGGCGGATTTAGCTGTTGAATTAGCATTAAAAACACATTCTAAAGCTGTCAATTTAGCATCATCGGCCAGAGCTTTGACAGATAAAGATGTTGGCAGCTTGAGGATGCTCCTAATCAGCTTCCCCCCCTCCCATCATCCCGTTTCTTACTGAGAAATCTAAAGGGTGAATTTCCCTCTGAAAGATTACTATTAAGGGCCAATCACAACAGACACTGTCACACTAAATTTTCGCCGTGCATCTTTGTGCAATGTGGCTCTACAAGTTAAGTGAAGAAGGGATTACTTACAGAGCCAGCTAGTACTGCTGTGGTTGGCAAGCTGCTGGTAACATAGAATAAGTCACTCACTAAAGGTATTTGACCTTGGTTTGGTCTAACCATTTTCTGTGCTGGAAGGTTTGGTCGCATTGCATTCAGGATTGCACATCATTCTATTCAAGGAGAGACCATCAAAATTAAATGAAATCAAAATGTTTGTGCATACAGCATGTTTAAATCAATCTGAGATAACCAAAGTGCAGCAGCAGACTCAAAAAATCAGTTTGTACAAGCGATAAAATAGGATCAAATCAATTTCTACATTTAAATAAATGAGAAGTACTCAAATATTAAGACCATCAAAAGCAATTACTTGATTAGGTTTGCATTGGGTGCATTCAGACTGTCTTCTTCACATATGCTTAGAAAATATCAATAATTTTATCATTTAGACTGATTATACTGTAAAGTGACCATGTCGGCATGTTCTTTATGTCTTTCTATCATCTGTTGCGTGGCTAGTTGTGCTTAGAGAGGGACATTTCCTCTGTTCCTGTTTGTGAGGCTCCTTCGGGTTTTGCTCATAGGTGCTGTTAAAGGGTTCTTTGTTCTTTATACTAAACTGAGAGTCTATGGACAGAGGGGATGCTGTGAAGATAGTAAAGCTCCATGAGACAAGTTGGTGACTTGTGATATTGAACTATATAAATATTTCTACCACTGACTCATGACTCATATAACTTGCAAATTATTCGATTTTTTACTCTGACAGAGGAGAATTGATGGTGCAAGCTCAGCAGACCTCTATTTTTGGAATTTTCACCCGTCAGCGATGTCAAGACGGCTTGGAACTGGTCAACAGTGCTGATTTTACCAGGATGTTAGTGAGCTGTCGCAGCCAAAATGCTTATACTGATAATTCCTTCCAGTAATATGCTGTAGCTGTGCAGAATTCCAGTTAAGTTAGCAATGTGAAAAGAAAAAAACAGTCAAGATCCATCTGAAGTAAATAACCTTGTGAGTCATCTGATTTTCCTGGATGAGGACGAGGACTCTTCTACAGAGGAGATGTCACTTAACAACAGAGCAGGAATGCTGCTCCGGCTGCCGCAGTCGGCCACCTGCGTTACAGTGCGGCAGGGGCAGGAGGAGGAAGTGTGTGAGCAATGTGCGTTATATGTGTCACATGATCTCATGCTGATGAAGAGGCTTTGGATGGCTCTGGCATTGTTCATTGTGATCACTGAGGTGTGTGTGTGTGTGTGTGTGTGTGTGTGTGGGTCCCTACGTGCGCACATGTGTGGGATTGGACGGTGATCTTATACAGCACATGTGGACAATCTAGTCTGCTTACTTCACAGCCTGCACCTGTGATAAGAAGGCGAGGTATGGAAAACAGAGGGGAGAAAAAAACAGGCAGGGAGGGAGATGTGCATGTGTGTGTGTCAAAGAGAGAGAGAGAGGTAGAGAAAGAATTAGAGAGGGAGCGAGAGAGCGAGCCGAAAGTGTGATCTGACTTCTGAGGAACTCTACTGGTGATTCATGCTGTTACACATGGAGCGATTCACTCCCTCTGCAGCTGTGCCGACCACATGCGCAATATGATTTCACAACATCTTCCCTGTACTTGGAAATTCCTTTTTTTCATGCAGCCTTCTCACCCCCTTCCCTTCTGTCAGTGTTGTCTTGACAGAGAGGCAGGTGCACGACTTACTCATTCTTCTCAGTATTTCACCGAGGCGTCAGTCAGCTAGAAGGGCTTGACCAGAAAGCCCTGTCAGAGTCATATGTTTATGATACAGTAGGCTGCGCAGTGCTGCTGCTGCTGGTGTTGTTGTTATCACTCAGCTTACCACTGCTGGTGTCAACAGCCTGCTGGGAGCACAACTGTCAGCCTGCAAAACTTGAGTGACTCAGCACTTCTAGCTTTCAGTTCCTGCCTCTTTTTTTTTTTTTTCCTTTTTGCCAACATTGCCTGTTTGTTCATCTTTACAGTATCTGTCTCTCTCTCTGTCTCTGTCTCATTGTGTCTTGGATTTGATCCGCTCCATGTCCAGTTGTGACCCAGGGGAGCATCTGTGGGATCCCACCCAGGATGACGTGTGCGCGTTGGGGCTGTGATTCATCCCACAGCTGCCCCCCTGACTGGCTCCAGCTCTGCAGGAGCAACACCGCCAGTGCTGGGACCGCTGTTTACAACAAACCAGAGCTCATAGCGGTGGGGAAAGTAAAGCCGCTTTCACACTCGGAAGCCATAATGATAGCATGTTCAATTATCCAGGTAACGTGATTGTTCCGCACAGATTAGGCCGCGCTCACGTGAGACTTGAGTTTCTACAAGGCTTGATTTTGTCGAAGCTTTGATGTCGTTGCGTGGTAATACACTTCAGTGCAGGGCCTCATATAGACGGGATAAACAACTCTCCCGCTGGGACGTCAGTAAAGTCGATCTCACAGCATTTTTCATTACAGAGGCTCATAAAATTATATTATTGTACTGTGAAATCCCTCTTCTCTTTGATTTTGTTTATTAATTTACCAAACAGTCAACAGAAAAATGATGGAGTTTGCGATTCTGGAGGAAGATTGTTAATATTTAGTGAGTTTGGATAGTTAGCATGCACCAGATTTATCATACCTTTCCGCCTCTTCCGGCAAGCAGCTAACTTCGAGCTGTGGGATTTCTGCAAGATTTTTTAGCCTCAATATTGATCAAAAAACACCACAGAGAGCAAAAGACGAAGTTTATGTATCAGAATCGCAAAGCACATTTTGTCACTCACTTTTCTTTACAATTTCATACAACAAACTGAAATGTCAACAGGTCAATTTAATGAGATTCACCAATAATGAATAGAATCTGTTAACAGGTGCCGATGTTTAGTTTGTTGCTTCCAGCTGTTTGTGGAAGTTTCTCCTCTGAGGTGATTAAATACATGCAGCATCAGACACAAGCAGGATCCATACAAGTGTTTTCAAAGAAAGAGTCGCACATATTTACACATGTGAAACAACAGCAGTGACTTCATTAATCAGATTACTTCCAGTTCTAAGGAATCCTTGACATGGCGACAGGATGGGTCAGGGTCTGACTGCAAGTTACACTGTGAACTTTCCTTCACACAGCACGGTCGAGCTGAACAGACTCACAGTTTATCAGCTGCAGTTAAATCATTTGCTACATAGTGGCTGCTGTCATCCAGAGCGCCATTACAGGACATTTATGTTTTGTTGTTCACAAAGTAGTTGTTGGATTATCATCCCACATGGGCAGAATTTTCAGTCTTTAGGAAATCATGAATAAATTCGCTTGAGTTTCTGAAGTTATCTTTATTAGCTGCTATTAGTTTAGATTCAGTCTTTTGTTTATTGGTACATTTTTATGAGTGGCATGGTAGGACAGTGGTTGGCACTGTCACCTCACAGCTCGAAGGTCCTGGGGTCTGTCTGTGTGCAGTTTGCATGTTGTTCCCAGGTGCTTACCTCCACAATCCAAAGACAGGCTGAGGTTACTTGGTGATTCTAAATTGTCTGAAGATGTGAATGTGAGTGTGCTGTGTATCTGTGTAGCCCTGCGATAGACTGACTTCACCCTAAGTCAGCTGAGATAGGCTCCAGCCCTCCAGAGGATAAAGTGGTGTATAGATAACAGATTGTTATGCAGTATGTATAAATACAGTACAACACCTAATGTGCTGTCCAATCTTGTGTGACTGACAAATGTCACTCGTGCACCCGAGTTCTCTCCATCACTGGAGTGTATGTCTGTATCCAAAACAGCAAACTTCTGAGTTTCCGCTGAATTACTTTCTCCTAAGTGGCAGTATATCAAAGAACACACTAATCCCTTGAGAGCTTTAAAAACAAACATTGGTGCTTGTATTTTTCAGATGAATTACTACCTGACAGACACAGTGCCATTAAAAAGTGTTCATCCTCCTTGCAAGTGGTTCCCTTTTATTGCTTTTCAGTATTGAATCAGTCCATCCAATTAAATTGAGCCCACCCAAAAAAAAGACTCAGATTTAAGTAATTCAAAATTGGAAGAAAAAAAAAATAGCTGTCAGACTGGACGCTAATTTGACAGACACCCAATAATGAACACGATCATAAACATCCCATCCCAGCTGTGAAGCATGGTGGTGGCAGCATCATGATGGGCGGATGCTTCTCGGGCAGCAAAGTACAGGGATATCTGTAGGACAAACTGATCACACATACATTTAAGGAAATGGAAAGTCTCTCAAACTTTTTTTGGTAACAACTGGAGAACTGACAGTTGGCAGGAAACATCTGTTCAGATTTGTAATCACTAATTTATCACGTTTCCCAATTTATTTTTAAAAGCTATGTTTATTTTATTTAGTCTAAGTTATTGTACATTTTTATATTTGTATATTGTTGTTGTTTTTTTAAATCAGTAATCAGGATTGTGCTGGGATTTTTCAAACAAAATCTTCAATATTTACGTAGGACAGAATTTGCCCCTGTACGCCACATTTCCATGGTTTCATTGGATGTGTGTGTGATGTCTTTCTCTGACATCATCTTCAATTGATGTACCTGACTGATATAGATATACATTATCTATAAAGAGCTATATGCATTGTTTAATGAAGCATTGCAATTCTTAATCCTCCTTTCCACCCACCCACATACACACACATGCACATCTCTTATCCTCTTCGCGCCTAAAGAGCCAGCAGGAGAAACAGAAAGAAAAGAGAATGGGCCTTCGAAAGGCGAGGAATGAGAGTTGAGTTGAGGAACAAGTGAGTGAGTTGGAGAAAGAGAAAATGAGAAGGACAGACAGCATGGATTCTTTTCTTTGGGGCCTTAAAGACATGTTTCCCTCAGATGTTGGCTCTTCTTCAGATGCTAATGGTTCACTCTTATTCCCAAGCTGGGCCTTAGCATAACAATGCAGTGGAAGTGAAAGAGCTAAACCTCTGCTTTCTTTAAGAAGCCAAAGCTGGGCTTTTCTTGTGGACTAATGCCCCTCTCTCTCTTTGTGCTCCTAGTGAAAGGCCTGTGGAACGCAAAGGCAAGGTGATCACAGAGTTTACTGAAAATGAGACTGAAACAACACATGTGCCTGGGCTGAAACTGCAACGGTGAAGTCATTGAAAGCCAGGAGAAATGACCAAATATAGAGCAGCGAGCCGGCTGGCCTCGAGCCAGAGTACTCACTCTCTCAAGTATGATGACAGCAGTAATTTTGAATATTATCAGCTTTTGCTTTTAAAGCTGTGCTGAATTATGTCTGTTGGAAGACTCCAACCCAAATGTTATGACTGTGTGTCCCGTGCTGACTCCAGGACAACAATCCCATCTGAAATGCAGTTGTGAGCCTGAAGGGTTTTTGGATGAAGCGCAATCTGACCTTGATGAGGCCCTAGTAGATACTGTTGTAAGGCCCTGATAACCTCCGATAACAAACACAGAACATATGGTTTTTTTGCTTTATCATTTATCAGTCAAGAATGAACGGGATCGGAGGTAAAGGACATGCACACAGATACTGTAGGTCGCACTGGCTGCGCCGAGATATGATGACTTCAACTTATCCGTGTTTGTGCAACGTCAAACTGTTCCTCCTTATTATATGTAACTCAATTTTCTGCTTTTGCGCAAAAAGCCGTTCGTCGGAATTTGGAGAGATGTCAAAGAATACATTATGAGATGTGGTTTTAAAACTGGCTGACATTTTACGATTGAAGGTTTATGACATAGCAGCACATATAAAATACACATTACATGGTACCCCAATGTCTCCATGTTCTCCCCGTGCAGTGTGGGTTCTCTCTGGGTTCTCCGGCTTCCTCCCGCAAGTCCAAAAACATGTTGAGGTTAATTGGTGATTCTAAATTGTCTGTAGGTGTGAATGTGAGTGTGCTTGGTTGTCTGTCTCTAAGTGTAGCCCTGTGATAGACTGGTGACCTGTCCAGAGTGTCACCTGCCTTCAACCTAAGTCAGTGAGGATTAAGCGGTGTATAGATAATGGATGGATGGATGGATGGATGGATGGATGGATGGATGGATGGATGGCAACTCAATGTGAATTCATATTTTTTTATGGAAAGGCAGCAATTAAAAAAATGGATGAATGCAAACAAAAATGAGGAAAATAATAGGATAGACTCAACCAATCCCGAGCAACAACAACAACAACAAAACAATAGCGTCACTGCAGCAAAGGAAGACAGATGGTGTATAAGAAACCTTAAAAACCTTAAAAAATATACTTTACATAACCCACATAGTACAGATACTATATAAACCATACATTAATATGAGTGCTTCAGTTTGGACGAAGAAAAGAATTGTTGGAAGAAAAAAAACCCAAAAGACATCTAGCAGTACAGTCACTGATCTACGTTAGCAGGTTATCAAGTATAGGGATGTGTTAACTTCAGTAAATCAAATGGGGCTTCATCTGTTGTCCATCTGACTTCACAGTGGATACAGCTGTTTAAGAAGGCATCCAGTTAATTTCTTTTTATCTCAACCTCTTTTTCTGTCTATTTCAGCCCTCCGTCAACACTAAAGTTGCGTTTCTCTACCTCTGAAATGGAACTTTTCTAAAGGTCTTCAGAGTGCGTAAACCTGAGTATTTTAAGTGCCCCGCAATTACAAGGTCTTAACCCACTGACACCTCTGATGTTCCCCTTCTTTCTGTCCTCACAGCTCCCCTTTACCCCCCTCTCTCTCTTTATGCAGATGAGCAGTCGGTCCAGGTGCAACACAGAGGAAGTTAGCACCTCCTCAGCACAGCGACACACTCTATTTACATGCAAAACACTGGGCTCAGTCAGAATATGTGTGAACACAGGTGTGTGTGTGTGAGCAGGACACGATGGGGATGTTGTTGCTGGAGCCACTAATCTGTTTGTCCTGACGTTCTCCCGTGTTTGCTCTGATACTGTTGAATCGCAGTATTGTGCAATTAGATGCTTTGTGGAAACACAGTTTGGTTTTCTATTGTAGGAGACTGCAGAAGAAGCAGCTGAACATGTGCCTCTCACAAGCCTGCATTTACTTGTGCTGAATTGAGCTTTTTGTGCTCTTTCATTTGTGTGCATATATATGTGTGTAGGTTGAGAGGAAGTCGGTGGTGGCACCCAATGTCATTTGAAGCGGAGCGCCTGGCGCCACAGCATCAGGAACATCATTCCCTGGTGCCAGGCTCATTTTTATAAGCACTCAGTAAATGACACACAGCTGGCGGCACAGAGACAGCTGTCACTGCCGTCACTACGCCCTAATCTGCCTCTCCCTCCCTCTGTGTGTCTTTCCCTCTCTTTTCCTCCTCTCTCACACTCTGGTGTTCAGCTGGGCTGCCTCCCTTCCTCCTCCCTCCTCCCTCCCTTCAGGGTCCAGACTTCGTGGAGCCGAAGCTGCAAAAACTCTCTTCCTGGAGCTGGTGCTCACTTCCGTTTCTTTTTGTGGGTCTTCCTGTGCTGCCTCTGTGATCAGGCCGGTCAGAGCTGACTCTCTGGGAGAGACTTCCTGATGCACAGACAGCTGGGGAGATAATTCTCTCTTTCTGCCTTTGTCAGGACTTTTTTCCTCCCTCTCTCTCTCTGGGTCTCCAGAGGTCGTTTTTCCCTCTGTACTGTTTTTCCATTTACTCTGCTTAGCTGCAGGTTTATTTTGATACGATGCAAAGCGAATCTGATCCCCCAGAGACAGATCATCTTCAGAGAGGGCAGCCCTGTGACGGACAGCATCACAGGAAAATGAGCCTAACAGACATCATACAGTCTAATGATATCAGGCCGAGGCACAAAACGCACTTTATACCTGCTGATCTGGAGAAAATATCCCACAGTATCGCGCCAGGCAGTCCCATCCATTAGGAGAGATGTTCACCTCAACAAGCACCTCACCCTCCCCTCTGGCTGTAACTGGAGGAATGTACTGGGTGTGGGTGTGTGGGCCCTGGTAGCGAGCAGAGACTGGCTCTAGTCGGTACGCCAAGCCCAAGAACAGGCCTCTGATGGGGCAGACGGGACAAAGCACAGACAGGCTGCAAGGAGGAGGCCTCGGACCAGTGGGTGAGCAAACACAGGCCCACAGAGAGAACCAGGGAGCAACAGAGTGTGAATGAGCCTGAGGAGTGAGCGCGTAGGAGGTGGAGGAGAGAATATAGTTTGGGTTTAGACGCCTTTCTGTCTGAGTTCTTGGTGTATCACATCCTGCAACAAATCACACATAAATACTATTTTATCACTGCGCATACTGCAACATTTTTGTCTTTGGCGGTCATGTGTTGACCAAATTGGAACAAATAAACTTCCTGTCATAGTTCCCACCTCTTTTTTTTTTTACCAGCATATGTTCACCTTATGCTGCTTCCTTTCTCTATGTCCATGTGGCCACCTGGGCCGCCGGTGACAGCAGGGTGGAAGGTCCGGGGTCAGGCGAGAGGAGAGAGGGCAGCAGGGAACAGGACTAGCCTGGGGATGGAGGGCTGGATAATGGTGTGTTGGCCAACCCAACCTGAAGAGAGGCTGCAGTATGCCACCTCAGCATCCTTCTGCACAGAGGCCAAACTGTGAGCTTTGAACCGGAGGGATGTGGTCCACATATGGACTCCACACAGACCCAGTGTGTTGTCGACAGGCTCGGTGCTTTGTGCAACGGACAAATGGGTTTAGTGTGTTGCTCCTCTGTTTGCAGCTGCTCTCAAATGTTTGAGGTTCTCTTAGGGGAACGGCCTGGCGGGGGCAATAAATAGTTGGACTTGATAACTGGTGTTGTTTCACCTGAACACTCAATCTGTAGTCAAACAAGCCCAGGGGATACCTATTGAAGTGTCCGGCTGCTTAAGGTTTATATTGCCTCGGTTAACATCCACACAGATAGCATCAAGTTGTGCAGAGTCTGAACTATGCAAAGAGAGCTGAAAGTGGACAAGTGATACTGAACAGTGATGGTTCCTTTAGAGAGATAGCGCCGTTTTGTAGCTGTATCTGTGACAGTTTCACTTTTCCTTAAACCAAAATAACTGGAGCGGTGATACAATCTCCTTCCTAATCCATCATAATTAAGGTGATGTAGATTCTGGGACTCATCCTAAGGGATGGAGGGATGCAGGGAGGGGGAGCAGAGCAGTGGCTCCTTCCCAGGATGAGACCTGTGTTCCGGGCATGTTCCGACGAGAACCCACAGCTCCATCGTGCTCTGGCCCTGGTCCGGTGCCTGTTCCCTGGAGTGCTGAGTGACAGAAGAACACTGCAGTCTCTCCACACGTCCTTCGCTTCCTGAGCTACTGCTGGACCCGGCAGGCCTCAGGAGCTCCACATGGCAGCAGGCTAAGTACACACACACAGAGAGAGGTGACATCTGAAATAGCAAATGCTGCAACAGTTTGTTTGTCGTCTCTGCAAAGTGGTGAAAGTTTTGTGTGTGCATTGTATCCCCGGGCCACACCAGAGCATCTACGAAAGAAAATTATCCAAAATTTGTAGCTCAACGTGAATTAAAAGTTTTATTTCATGCAGCAGAGCAAGTCCAACAGTTTGTTCGTCACTTCTTGAAAAAAACATATTGGTTTCTACGACAAATATGGCATGTTTTCACAGAGTATTAAGTATTACCAGTTGGCCTAATTATCTAAAATCCTCCATATAAATCTCTTTTTATCCAGGAACATGTCAACAAATTTTACAACTGCTGCAACAAAATAGCAACAGTTAGATTTTCTGCTGTGCAAGACTTTTTAAAAAAAATAAAAATGTTGCAAAATCATATGAACTTGGTTGACAGGAAAGGAAAAAAAAGCTAATAATGAATTCAAACACTTCCAAGGTATTAACCAGCTTAGCTCAGAATGTTTTTTTCATATAAAAGGAGATGCTTTAGAAGAGCTCAGGGATGAATGTGTAATGAGCTCGAAATAACCTAAAGCCCTTTTTTCTCTCTTTTTCTCTTCTCTATGTCCTCCCTCCCTCCCTCCCTCCCTGTCCTTTTTTTTTTCTCCTCTTTTGGGAAACATGCCTTTCCCAGCTGCACAGCCCCCACAGCGCGAGGCCAGGCCAGGAGCACAGCTGGCCAGACTTGGTGGAGCCAGTCGACAGGCGCATGGAGCGCAGCCCGCCCAGGGCCCGCTTCCTCCGCAAACATGCCCAGGTGTGGGGCCTCCGAGCTGGGCTTCTGATCTCCACCAAACAGCACTGTGTGTGTGTGTGTGTGTGTGTGTGTGTGTGTGTGTGTGTTGGGAGGGACGGTGGGATGAGGGATCAAGAAGGCAAAAGGGGGGAGGAGGAGGAGGAGGAGGAGGAGGAGGGGGTTGTCATGGTGTAGGGGGGGTGTCCCTGCTGAAGCTGTGTCAACATTGTGTGTTAATGTGTGTGAGTATGTGCATCTGTATCTGCATGTGTTTGTGTTTCGGGAAGTGAGGGGTCACCCCTGGGGGAGACAGTGGGCAACAACAATTACTGCAGCATTGTAGCTAAATTGTGTCTGAATTGTTCGTCCCTGCCCACAGCCAGCCGGTGCCAGGAGAGAAAAGCTTAGAGTGGGTACGTAATTACTGTGCAGTGGCTCATTTGAAAGATGCAACACTGCTTATCAGCATATAATAGAAAATAAATGATCACCTGCAGGATGAGCACACACTCTTGCAAAGCTCAGAGGTCTGTTTGAAGAACATAATTCTGTAAAGATTACTGATTACTTTACACATTTAGGAACAAACAACTCAGCGACACCAGTTGAATAATGAAGACAAATAATGAAGACTCTTTTTCTTTATTAGTGCACTGGAGTGTTCATGTGTTTTTTCAACGTTTGTGTCTTGAGCCCCGAGTTGGCTGGTGAAGTAGCATATGCACACTCCTCCTACAACATGTCTTCTACTTATAACAATATCTGACTGTGCTTTCTGTTAACTTTAAGTTCCTGTTGCACATGTTGAGCCATGGTCTTAACACACTTAAACAAAAACACACTCTTGAACGTATCCAGCTCAGGCCACAGAGCTCGCCCGAGTAACTTTCCCATAAATCACTTCATAAATCACTGCACAAATCTATGCTTAAACGATTTCAGATTGCATCGTAACAGTAACATTACCTGTGGCTGATTTGATATGCAACTCCCTCCCCTGCCCCCTTTATTTTACTGTGTTACAACTGATGGTGACCTCACACTGGCCTGGTTGACATCCAACCCGAGCATTTAACTTTATAACCAGATTCCAGCACACACAAGCTTTCAAATGCAGGCGTGCACACACACACACACAGGAACCGCTTCCACACGCTGCACCAGATGAAACGTAGTGTAACAGGAGGCGTATGAGCTGGGGTCAGATCAGATAAAGCCAGGCCAGACAGCCTCAGATAAGCTCTTTGAACGGCTCTATCTGCAGCGTCAGGGAGACGTTCTCCCCTCCAGCCGTTTCACATGATGACTGCTAGCCAGGCGGCTGCTGCTGGCCTGTTTGTGGCCTAGCCCTGCTACTAATTAACTGGGAGAGCCCAGGGCCCTCTGACTGACTGCCTTGTCTCCTGCAATCCCCCCCACTCAGGATTGCTCATGCATGCATGCTAACTGACACTGACGTAAATACACACAGATAGACACACAGACTCCAATCTGTTGTGGACCCCAAGAGGATCAGAGACGGTGTAGGTGGCCCCCTTGTGGTACAAAATGAAGGCTGATGGAGATAGTAAGTGAATCTTCATCGTTTGTTAGTTGTCTGTCTCCCTCAAATTCTTTCTTAAAAACCCAAAAGGTAAAAAAAAACATAAAAGTTGTTTGAGTTGTGAGGGTTGCAACTATTAACTACAGTCAATGTCATTTAATCTGTCAATTATTTGCATGATTAAGCAATTAATCATTTAATTCTCAGCCTGAGGTGATGTATGATTTAAAAATGTATCCATGTGTAATAACTTTAACAGAATGTTAAAAATCAGAAAGCAAGCAGGGGATATGTCTCAACGGCTACCTAAAAGTAAACTACTGGCTACAACAGAAAGCTCAATATGAAGAAAAAACAGCTCAAATAGTCAGATAAAAGTAATTGATTACGTAGTTAGCTTGCAGTTTACGGAGTTTAGCAATAGTGCTGAATAAATGTAAAAGTTCAAACTTTTCTCCTAATAGGCAAAACAGTTAAAAGGAAAACAGATTAAATGTCAGCTGTCTGCAATGATAAATGATGGCTAAAATATGCAGTTTCTGTTTCAAGTTCAGTTCAGTTTCAGGTCAAGTTGTAGCAGTACAAATCCAAATTTAACCAAAAGACAAGAAAGTCATGTTCACCTTTCAAAAGCATGAGGAGTTGTGCTAATGAGGGCTTCATTTGTCAGAACACCAGGGGTCCATCAGACAATACAGACCTGGAACCACTGATTTAGACCATAATAATTCCCCAGTGAATCATGTGATGTCTTCAGATTGCTTGTTTTGTTCAGTTAAACCCAAATATGTTCATGTTACAGTTGTGTAAACAGTGAAATCGGGGAAATTGTACTCAGTAAATTGTTGACATTTTTGCTCAACAAGACATGTTCTCTGTCCATCAATCATTGAATCACTTATTCATTCTTTTAGCTCATGAATATTTCTCTCTTTTAACTTACTGTAGGTTCTCACTCTACAACACTGACCATCAATCTCATTGCACTTGTATTGTTGAGTCTTGCACACTTCATTGTGTAATGTAAGCTTCTGATGACAGTCCAGTCAGAGGTCTGTGCTGTGTTTTAGCGGCTCTCCCCTCCCACGGTGCAGAGGTTAAAGCCCAGTTAACCTCATACGTCCAGGAGAATTCCTGAGACTGTCAGCTGTTTTTCCCTGCAGCGTCCCATTGAGGGTCCAGGGCCTTAATGCTGGGAAACCTCCGCCTGTATCCCAGAGACAAGAAGCAACTCAATCATGATGTTTAAACAACACCCCCCCCACACACACACACACACATTTATAAAGACCCGGGAAGAGAGTGTGTGAGCGATGCTGCGACTGGATTCTCACCGCGAGAAGGTCTGTTTAAGAGGATCAGCTGGGATTTCTGTGTATGACAGTGTGTGAGGAGGTGTGTGTTTTTCAGCGACTGGCTTTGTGTCCACTCGCTCACCTGTTCACACACACACAGTGGACAGAAGGGCAAGCAGCCTGTTTTCACTGGGCCACAGTCACGGCTGAGTGTACACACGATCACACACACAAACAGACATGTACACTGACCTCCACATTTTTTTCCCTGAGCTCACCTGTTTGTTTAGAGGAAGCCTGCAGCCTGATCAATTTAAACACAGCTCCAATGTTTCTACCTGTTTGAACAGCTGAGCGTTGACTTTAGCACTTTGCACAATAGCTCAGGATTGGTTTGGAAACACAGACGGGCCTCCTCCTCCTCCTCCTGTGCGATTGCTGCTCGTGTGGACTTGGATGTGTTAAACGCTGCCCGGTGACCCACTGAAAGACTTTGTTTCCCCTTTAAAATAACTCACTCTGGTCTGACGGTGTACAATAAGAAATCTGGTTTTAAGTGCATGTTTGTGGTCTGCATTGCTTACTATATATGGGCTGGGCCTCCCAGTCCAACATCTAATTATGTGTTGAGCACTGATGGGAAAGGATTACACACACACACACTTACATCCAGCAGGAATCTGTAATTGTGTGAATGCACTCTGTGGATGTTGGAGTGGATGTGGAGTATGGGAAGCAGTGTGCTATTGAAGGAATGCCCTGGTGCCAGTGAGACTAGGGAGCAGAGCGGCAGACGAGCTGTGGTGGAGCTAAATGAGGAGAGACGGCAGCGTTTATGACACAGAGCTGCATTCCTGTCTGATCTATAGGCAGCTGTGCGCTAGTGGGCATCATCTGTATTTAGAAAAACACCTACACACACATGCAAACATGCACATAAAAACAAGAGGCAAAAAAGGTGTGCATGGAAAAGGGTGGTAACTCTTCAAACTTGGAGCCCTTTCTATCACATATAGGCAGTGAGGGAGGCTATTACAGGCGTAACGTGGCGCAGCGGGCTCATCGGCGTCCGTCTGTCGCTGGCCGGCCCGTTTTGGGGGTCCGGGCGGAGGGGTTTTGTGGCTGCGGTGCTGCCTGAGGCCTGGCTGGGCTGATTTACAGGCGGCGTGGGGACATGTGCCGGGGATACTCCCAGAGCAGCCTGGTGGGGGCCAAAACAGCCACACTGCTGCTGCCTGCACATCTGGAGTCTAGACTGAGTGGCTCTGCCGAGCGCCTCGCTCCCTCCCTTCTTCCCTCTCCACATCCACATCCATCCATCCATCCTTCTGCCTCAGCTGCTCGGCCCCCTCCCTCCCCAACCCAACCTTCATCCACTGTTTGTGTAGCTGCCGGGGCTCCATTGAAATTTAAGATCAGCTCTCACTTTTTCCTGTCTCCCACTCACTTTCCTTCACCCTTGTTTCTCTCTCTTTCTTTCTCTTCTCTTTCCTTCTTGCCCAACCTCTTCTGATGAAGGACAACAGAGCAAAAAAATAAAAAAAACAGTCAGTACGCGTCATGGAGCGCATGTGGAAGATATCATAGAGGGGATTGTTATTCCTCTCCCTCTGAAAGCCCGAGCCAAGTGTTCACAAAGGGACCCTCCAGTGATCTTTCAAGGAATTGAGGATCAGGCTCCTGAGCCAAAGAGCGGTCATATAAACACATTGGCTCTGACACACATAATAAACAGCAGTGATAAACATGATACCTTACACACTCAGTCTCCTGCACTCACAGCCTTGTTTTAATGGCGGCTCCTGTTGGTAGCTGTCAGGACAAATGTTCCTTGTTCTGCTGAAAACCTTGTAAAGACGAAGACTGCTGTCCAATCTGACACTCCTACACTTTATCCCCCCTTCCTCTACCTCCCTTCTTCAAACATAAACACGTCTTCTCTTACCATTCATATTCAGCATCTGTCTCTCCTTGCTCTCACACACAAATAAGACAAACGCTCCTTATGCTGATGTTTTTTTTTTTTAATAGCTTTCTCACATATGCATCCCACTCATTAGCTATGTATGGGAGAACATAATGCGTAAACAGAGACATATGTGTTATCTCTCATTACGCTGACATGATGGATGAAGCTCTCGCATTCACAAGATAAATATGTTTTGGTAGTTGGGATGGTCTTGAGAGGAAGTGAGGAACTAGCTGAGACACAAATTATTATGTAAATGATCTGACGGGCCTGACAGTGGCTGTTTTAAACCGTAGAACTGTGTCTCCAGTAAACAGAACGCATCAGGGTTTCCCCTCCGCACACGAGCACAATCACAATAGTGTCTCCCATTTAAACAGTGGAAAGTTGTAACAGAAACCAGCTCAGTCAGAGGATCCAGAGACGCAGGCGTCAGTGTAATTTACTGCAGACAAACAGGGACCTCTCTTTCTTTCCATGGAACTTAATTTCCTTTCATGCACATGAACATGGGATTTTTTATTTTTTTTTACTGCTGTGTTCACCTTATTGCATTCACACCATGTCATACACTGCAGAGTACACGGCTGCGTTCAACTCTCTGGTGTTAAACAGGTCATAAACGGTGGCTACGTGATACTCTCCAACAAGGCCTGAACCTGTGCGGCTGCTGGACTGACTGTCGCCTGCCTGTCTCCCCCTCCCCTGAAATGGAACAAATTATCCAGCTACTTATGTAAAACAAGGTAATATTCATTTTAGAAAGAGCACGATTACATCTGGAGAGCGCTATTTGGTGTTTGCCTTCTCTGGAAGCCATTAGAACAAATAGTTTTCCTGCTCTATCTGAGCGGCCTTCTCTCGCTCTCACGTTTCACTCTGGTTGAACCTCGCACATCTTCTCACCACCTGTATCAGCTCTGGTTCCCACCCTTGTTTTTTGTCACAGGACAGATAGGGAGGGTGAGAGAAGGGAGAAAGACACCAGATACAACAGGGGGAGGGGGTTTTGTGTGGAAAGACAATGAGAACAAGTAGTCCCAAGTGCTGGAGGTGACCTCAGCTCTTCAGATTACAGGTGCAAACTGCCGGCACGGCTCTCACCTGCGTCAGGGCCACAGGGCTTGAGTATCACACATGACAAAAGTCGAGGAGGCGCGTTTTGCTGCTCTGTATGAGCCGCAAAGTGAAGTGCTAAGCTGACCCTGGCTGACGCGATAACAAAACGTGCTCTGCGCTGACATCCTGAAATGCCTCCTGTTGGTCACTGACTAAAACGTTTTAATTCAATGGAGAGTCATAAAGACACTTCCAAACAATGCAGCGGCGGTCAAAACGCTACTGACGTAACTATTTTTTCCCCCATTGACAGCCATAAATACACTTTAATGCCAAGCGATTTACTGCAAACCAGAGTGAGAGGCAACTGAATGTATTTTGTTATTTTAAGACAAAGTGCTGAATCATATTGCCCCTGTGAGACCCGTATATTGCACAATGAATTTGTGTGTGTGTTTGTCCAAGAGTGAGGACACATTAGTTTTCTACTCATGAGACTGCAGGGCGAAAGAAAGTTTTGGCGTCCCGGTGTTGCACAATAAGCCACCGGTTAGCTGGATAGGCGTGTGCACTATTGGTGTGTTGAGACCCGCAGATTGGCACAACATTGTGTGTGAATCATCAGGCTTACTAAGGCAACACCACTGTCAACACAAGTCTGCCCAACGCCCCACAGGGAGAGGCTCAGCAGCAGCAGTACTGGTGCACCCGGACTGGAATTAGTTGTGTTTGTGCTCAGAGAGTTAGACAAACACAGGTTTTACATGTTATTCAGTGACTGAGAAAAAAAAAGGCCTAGTGATAAAGTCAGGCGTAAGGAACAGTGATCAGAATGCTGCAGTAGGTGAAAAGTCCTGTGATCTGACTGCTGATAAAGTGGTGATAACGTTCTGAAGGGAGGTGTAAAGAGAACTAATTATACAGCCATGATAGGTGAAAATTATTTTACCATCTGTGCGATTTGATGAAATCAACAACTACTGATTGTCGGTAATTTTTTTAAAAAAACACTCATTGCTTCCCTAAAACGTCCCTTTAAAGTAAGTCTGTATAATAACACAATTGCTCTATTACAAATGACAAATCAAGAAATGAAACACACATTTGCATTAAGCTCTTGGGTTTGGCTGCAACAAACAGTCTGGTATGAGCACAAGCTTATGGTTATTAATGGTTTTCTATGTGTAACATGTTGTGTAAAGATGAGCTGTCTCACTATATGATCTTCTCCCACAACAATGCGGGTAGATTAAGGGTGCAGTGTGTAGTATCGAGGCGGATGCATTAGCAAAAACTTAATATAATATTCATAATTATGAAGTAATTCGTGTGTAATCACCAGAAAATATGAATCGTTGTGCTTTTGTTATCTTAGAATGAGCTCTTAATATCTACATTAGCAGCATGTCCCATTTGTCCCCCTTGGTGTCTGATTATCACTTTGATAACCACATGCGACAAACAAGGAGTGTATCTGGCCCTAAAATATACCCTCTTTATTATCTATTTTTACTCTAAATGTGACAATAATTTACAAAGTAAACATCCTGCTATACCAAAGGAGACTCGAAACCAGCGACTGAGATAACAAACTCAACAACTAATTATTTTCTGAGCTAACAAATGAAATGAGAAGTAGCATCGTATTATCATAGACTTTTATAGGAAAAAACTTGTTTTTGAAGGGATAGGAGTCGCCCTCTACTGGCTGTTAGAAAGAATGACGGTTCAATGACAATGACGCAGACAGCGTTCAAATAAGGCTTCAGGCATTTTATCTTGTTGTCTGTTCGAGCAGGAAATCTCTGGTCTTTTCACCATTGCTGTTTTTTCTCCATAGTTTTGTTTATAACTAAGTACCTTTCTGCTTCATGTGTACATCGACACCAGTATGCCCCGTGTGCATGAACGGTCATGTGATGTGCTTTCAAACATGTTAAATGTACATAGATTACTTCTGAAATAGGTTTGGGGTGTGAGATGGAGATTGTTTTTGTTTTAAAACTCTATTTTAAAGTGAAAAGGTATTGGTGTGGATGTGGTCTCATGTGGTTGCAATCTGCAACCTCACTGCAAGTTGCCACTAAATTCTACACACTAGTCCTTTATTATGCCATCGCACAGGAATTATGTAGCTATAGTGGCCACTGTTGACACAAATAGTCACTCTGTTTTTACATCTTTATTTAAGCTGTGATGATATCAATATTTATATCTTTATGTTCCTTCACTTCACTTTGCAGAGTGAAAAAGCCCAAGCAGTGCTATTATTGGGAATTATGTAGCTTTTAGGATTTTGTGTGAACAATCATTCTAGACTTGTAATGAATGATCGACTAAATCTCATGTTTGTAAGGTTTATACGTTTAAACTTAGTGATTAAATATGATCATGTTAAAACTGCTCAAGATTTTCTTGATACGTCTGATCAAAGGTTGTCGTACTGAATGTAGGAGTTGAAAATGAAGTGAAAATGAAAGAGTGGTGTCAGGGCTCATGCCCTGTCAGGTAGAACGAGACCAGAACAGTCCCAGTGACGAGTGACTTGTTTTTATAGAGCTCACTCTGCTGGATCATGTCAGAATCGATCATTGTTTCAAATTTGTGTTAGTGAATGACTCTTTTTGTGTGTGTGTGTGTGTGTGTGATGGTATCTGCCAAACCAGTCCGTCACAGTGACTGTGTAAAGAGCTTTACAGTGCATCAGCTCCAGTTGTAAACAGCCCCAGTGTGTTAACTTGGTTTGTAACAAACTGCCTTAACAGGGCTTTTTTACGACTGTGTTATGACGTCCTGAATGGTCTGCTGTCTGCAGGTGGCACTTAACCTTTCACTCAACTCTCCTCAGTCCACACTGTATCTCTCTCTGTCACTCATAGTTGCTCTCATCTTACAGTTGATTCACTCATTTCAACACGTGAAGAGAAACCATCTTTCTCTCTACAGGCATCATCTATCATCCAGCTGTTGTTGCCATCTGGGATCTCAACAAACCTTTGTCACACTCACTGTAATGCCTGTAATAACAGCTCTATTGGTAATTACAACAACAATTCTCAGAGGCATGTTTAAGAAGATCATGGGCTTCTCTGTCTGGGTGTAGCCTGTTGTTTCATGTGCAAGAGAAAACCGGCAACTAACAGAAAGAGAAGCTGTCATTTGGTCGTCATAGCTGCAGTAGTTCTGGAGACTAAAAATAGGACTGTTAAGGTAGAGCATGCAGTTTGGATGAGATGCTGTTCGTGTGCATGAGGCCTCTCTTCCAGGAGCTCAGTGCCTTTGGGAAATAATGAAAAATAAACACCGAGCCTTGATGTTGACTCAGTGAGAAGTGATCCACAGGTTATTACTGCACCCCTCTTTCTCCTGCTCTCCCATGGCTCTGGGATGAGTTTATGTAATCTAAGCACATTGCTCCCCTCTGCACACGGACACACACACACACTCTGGCCTCCGGGGCAATGGATGTCAGATGCTGCTGTCATGTCTCATTTACACCTATTGCTGTGTAGCTGTAATGGGTAGAAGTACGCTATTTATGACACCAATCCTCTGAAGCTGACATTTCTCATCCGAGGCTAGGGTCAATTAGCTTATTTTGATCAATACAAATTATAAAAGGAAGCAGCAACTCACTCTCTAATAATGTAGCATCCATATATTGTGGCTTTAGACCTGTTATTTAGACTTACTTTGGACATTTGAATGCCCCGATACAAATGAGTCCTTGATTTGCCTAAATGTTCTAGCCCTTTTTTCCTGTTATCTATGAACTTATGCATTAATTAAACACCCAGAGTTGTTTTTTTTTAAAGGCATATAACTACCATAGCATCATGTAAAATATGCAAAGAAAAGGTCATTAAAACATTTGAATGATGCTGAGACTAAAGGTATGATTGATCGAGAGATATTCCCGCTCCAGAGTGTTTAAACCTGCAAATAATGTTAAGCTTTAAGTCCAGGGAAAGAAGAAAAATGTATTTATTGATACCTATATTAATCTGCAAATATGACATTTGTAATTTGGGCAAAAGTTAAGGTATCTAATAGCTCAAACATGTGACATTTAGGAAAAGTAAGGAAAGTAATGAGTATAATAATGTGCAGATTGTGCTGGTAGAAGAAACAAGGTGCAAAATTACCTTGGTATTTTACGATAAGAATAATATTAAAATCCAAATACAGTATATCAAGAATGATAATAATAATAATAAGCATATAGTCGGGGTGCTTGGGTCCTGGTGGTGAAGCTGTCAAAAGAAAGTTAATGTAAAGGGGGTTAAGTAGTTTACATTTTTAATTAATCTAACTCAATTTCAACACAAACAAGCTGTCTTTTTTTTCTCCTGAAAAACCTTAAAGAAAAGCTTGATGTACTTTCCTCAGTCCAGCCAACTGAAGCAGCGTCTGAGCTGCCTGCTGCTTAGACTGCACTACCTGTGGAACTAGCTGGTGGCGCCATCTTGTGTGTCAGATAGGTATGTAAATAAAATAAAATAAATAAGTTAAAATAAAAAAATAAAAATAAAAAAATGATAGAAATAAATACAAAATATACTAATGCAAAATAAGTTATTGAAAAAAAAACACAAATAACAATAATAAAAAATAATTTAAAAAAAATAAGTTTGCCAATGTTTTTGTGTGTATAGCTATGTTTGTGGGGTATCTGTAGTTCTAAGTCATTTTAATCTCCATAATTTATAGTACTGTAGGCTTCTTCCCTTACTATTCAAATTAGACAAGTTAATCTCCATAACTAATAATACTGCAGGGGCGGTGATTTAATATTTATTTAATGTATATATATTTTAAAACCCTACAAAAATGACTAAAAAAATACAACATTGCTTGACTGTAATAATATTATACTCAGGCAAAGTTGCATTTTATATCATTTTAAAAGGGGTTTCAATCCTTAAATTTAAAATAAAGTCACCTCACAAATCACCTTTTAAGGTCTTAACCCCAAATTTATTAGGCACATTTGTAAAATCAGTGTTATTTCTCTACTGAAAATCGCTTTGATAGCACTTAATAGCTGTTTTAAATGTTGTTGGATAAATAGTGATTTGACTTTACTAAAAGGTTAATATCTGCTGTCAAGATTTATGCCTGATATTAGAACAAATAAGGATGAATTGATCAAGGTGGGGCCTTAATAGCAGCCAACACTGAGAAGCGCAGGTGTTGCTAATACTGTCAGTTATGGCTGCCGTTTGTGTTCACATATTGTCTACATGGACTGTTGTAGGACTCAGGTAAGACTACAACATTTAACAGCAGTCATAATAATGTGATTAGCTGCGAAAACAAGTCAGAACTGATGAAAGCTTGCCCTGTATCGTCTAAAAAAAATGATGTTTTGTCAAAAAGTTAGCTTCAAGTTAGCTAGCTCGCATTTAGCTCGACGCCATTTTAGACAAGCTAAATACGGACATTTGTTTCGTTAACGAGCAGCTAAACTTGTGAAAAACCCATTTAAAAAACATTTTATCTCCTTATTTTGTGTTTTATATGCAGTTTATGGTCACTCGGAGTCGGTAGAGGTCGCTGTGAATCAAGGTTAGCTCGGACCACAGACTGGCTTCATTGCACACAGCAGGTGTGTGAAGCGGACTTTACGATGGAGCACCAGGTGGGTTCAAGTTACTGCAGAATTGTTTCTAACAATGTCTGTAATGCCTGAATAAATGAGCCTCGTTCATTTAGCTAACTTTATGTTGTAACCATACAGGACATATGCCTGTTTAAAAACAACAACAACAACAACAAAAACAGCTCTTGAATTGTGTCCTTGATATACAGCAGCTGCTCACTGAGGATTGCAATTATAAAAGTCATATTTACATTATGCTAAACTGGGGTCAAATGCATGAATACATCATGCATATAGAGCATCATTATCCCTGCATTTATTGTTATGAGCAGTATTTATTCCTGTACCATCAGAATCTGCACAATGTGCCCAAAACCTTTGCTTCACATTAAATCATGATCTTTTTGCACATATCTGCAGCTGTGCAAAGTAGTTAAAAGTTACTTTCCTTTCTGTATCCCTTTGCCCTTGCTAAAATGCATATGTTTTTGTGTAAGTAAACAGCCATATTCCTTGTATATGTACACACATTTAGCCAACAGAGCTTCTTCTGAGTCTAAGTATAATGTCAGATTTCTTTGAAGAAGCAGTCAGCTGTTAGGTTCAACCAGGGGTGACATCTTTCTGAAAGTGTGTTTTTTCTCAAGTGTTTTGTTTTTGAGAGGTTTATTCGATTAGGGAATAAATTTGATTAGTAGAACTTGCTTTATTAGGTTTGTATCTGAGGGTGGATGCAAACAGGGCCGCCGTGTGCTACTGTCACACCCATTTGGCAAACACGGGCTCATAAGCCTGCGTTGTGTTGCACGACCAGGTCGAAAATATAATTGATAGATTATCCATATTCAGCAGCAGTGACCTGTTTTATTTATGGTTGAATAAAAATGTGGTTATTGCTGCCGTAGAAATTCAATCAGCTCAGTGTGTCTATTAGACTGCTACCTTTTTGTTTTTGTGGTGCTAATCATTGATTAATTACATACTCGTCTTACAAGACAGCGTTGATTGGAATTTACACAAGCCTGTTAATTACCAACCACAGATTTCTGAAAAATTATGCAAAACTCCTGACGCAAAACTGTGACAGAAAAACATCAACTTTTGTTAAGGGGCCAGATTTGCCCCAGGGGCCCCATTGATTTAGACCGCGTGTATGCGTGTTGTTATACTAAGAAACAATGGATTCAAGCTTTTTCAGTTGTGTCATGCAGGAGAATGCTTTCATCAGACTGTAAGTCTGTGAATTTGATATTAATAGACTATGAGTGATGTTTGGAGATTCAATAGACTATATGAATTATAGATGATATGTCCTGGAAAATATTACTCTAATCTCTGAACAAAACATTAGAGACCTCAAGAGCTAGACTGCCCCAAGACACCCAGGCAGGAGTGAGACAGGCTGGTGTCTGTCATCAAATACTCCCACTGTTTCCCCTCTCCGTCTGCCTGTCTGTCTGTCTCACACAGACACTTCCACACACACAGGTCAGCGGTACGGCTCGGCCAGTTGTTTCTTGTATTTGGGGCATCTGTGTCTCAGTGCGGCTGTCACAGTAAGGTCATTCACACTGAATTATACTCTGTTATTCTTTTTATAGACATCCTGTGACAAACACTGCAGTGAAAAAGCTCTGCTAGACAGACGCCTTAACCAGACGGTAAGGAAGCTAAGCAGTTGAAATCATCCCACAGGCAAGGTAAAGAAGAAAAGATTGCTTATTACAATTGCAGGCGGTGATATTTCGATCCTATATTTAACAGTGACAATACTACAATGTACACATACGGCCTTTTAAGCTGAGGTGTATTAGCAGTAAGATGTGAAAGTGTTTTTATTATGACTAATGGCCCCATTCAGGGTATTAAAATCTAAAGTGCAATTTAATTTCCTTGATATTATGTTCATTCTTAGCCAGTGAATCACTTTCTTGAGTTGTGTGTTTTGTATACAAAGATTTTTATCTTTAAACTAGCAAACTGTCAGATAAATTAGGTACACGTATAAAACTATGCGAGCTTAAAACACTCAATTAAACGAGCAGTAACTCAGAAGTGTACTTAAGTGTAGGATTCACTTGAATGCTCACAGGTTTTGTCTTTAAGCTTCTTGCAGACATGTACTCCTTTTCATTAATCCAACTGCGTCTGCACCTGTCGCCTTCATGTCTGAATGAGCACCCTGGTAACTTTTCCGTAAAAGTCATGACAGCATTCTATCTAGGTCAAACCTTGTAGAATTTCCATATTACTTTCAGCATGGCACAAGGCTGAACTGCATGCCGTCACATTAACAGATAGGCACGCACAACCACAATTAACTTCAACAACCAATAATGAATGTAATGCAAGTTTGACAAAACAATATCAGAAGCTACAATGTAGTTTGTTGCTTCCAGCTGCTTGTAGGAGTTTTTCCACTGAGTTGTAACTTCAGACAGCAGCAGGATCCCTATGATTGACTTCAAAATGCATTAATGCAAAACAGCAGTAACTTCATTAATTACTTATGATTGTAAATGATCTGAGACAGGTTCAATCCAGGCCAGGATCTAACTTCAAGTCACACCGTGTTCTTTTCTTTACTTACTCGTTGCACAGCATCACAGATAATCAGCTGCAGGTGAATCCTCTGTTTTAATGCGACCATCCTCAGGTTGAGTCCATCACAAGTATCAGGATGTTTCTGTTCGGCTGCTGGTAAAGTAGCAGTTAGATTAAACATGAACAGAATTTTCAGTCTTTAGGAAATCATAAATACACTTGGCTATTATGGTTATTTGGAGTTTGAAAAGCTGCTATTAGTTTAGATTGAGAAGTTTGTTTCATATTACATTAGCGTGCATTCTGTCACTTGGGTACTGTCCAGTCTCACATGAATGACAAATATCATGTGTGTTTTGTCTCTCAGTCACTGTGGTGGGTCTGTCTGAATGATGCTGTGAGGAACATCAACATAAAGGTGATTTATGTCTGAATGACAGAATGTCGTCACTTTGACAGACTAATGAAGCATCAGTGTTACGTTCCCTGTGTCTGAAAAGGGCTGTATTTCACAACTACTTCTCTTAATATCACACTATGTGATGTCAAGTAATATTGACTTTCTCACAGATTTACATTTTCCACATTGGCAAAACACTTCCTTTAGTTTGACATACTTATTTGCTCAAACAACAAAACACAGTAGAAGTGATTATACTTGGCCTTGACATCCAAAATACTACATACATATTCTGGACATTGTGTACTTTTCTCTGTGCAGCATGCTAACAATCCGAGTATACTGTTTCAGTTGTTACAGAAATACAGGAAGAAAGAAATTCTATATTTTGTACTAGCAGGAAATTATAAAATGCTTGTAACATTAACCGAACTGTGACTTGGCAAAGAGAAAACTCATTTTTGTGTTTTTCATTTGTCATGATAGAGCTGGGTCATCACAACTTTTCTTTTCCAGCAGCGAGCAAGGCTTCCATTTCTTCTGCACATTACACTGTGGGAGAATAGTATCCATCAGCGGCACCCTCAAATTGATTTTATTTACTGTGCTCTCTGTCTAGTGTAAGTATAGTTGGTTTTGATACTTCTCCAGTGCAACCAACACTGAGAAGCTTGAATTGAATTTGTTTGTAGTACAGATACAAACACAGCATGTAGGCCGTTTCCCCCCCCACACACATTTTAAAATGATAGCTAAATTCCATTTGGCTGTTTCAATTAAGACATGTGCATGCTGGCTCACTGTTACATTGTCATGACTTACTGGGACATTTCAATACAACAGGCTCGAGTTAAATCAGTAGCAGCTTTTGCTTCAGTCTAAAAAGAGCTATTATTATAGTTGTTGTAATTGCAAACTAAATTCTAATGTTGCACAGAGTGTACTAGTTGACTTGAGAAATGTTGCCATCAACCACAGAAATCTGGCTTTTAAAATGTGTATCAACACACAGGCTAAATTCTGTTTTCCATCAACAAATATCTTTGAGTAAATTCCAGAAAGTATAAAGTGATTATTCCTTTGGAGTAAACTCGTTATAAGCATGCAGTATATTGTATATTGCAAGTAGTGCGAACTATAATCAGATTACTATAATCCAATTATGTGTAACACCTCCCTCATCAGTCGCTTCATGTTCGGGTGTCTTATAAATTCACCTTATCTCAACAGTAGATTTCTCTTGTGTGCGCTAAGCTCACTGTGTGTTGAACACAAGGTTTCTTCTCCTCTGCTGGTGTGCCTTTGTCTCCCCCCGGCCCTCCTATCCATCCATCTGTGCTCTTCCCTCGCTGACTTTGGCTCTCCTCTGAGTGTGTTCCAGCCATATTGTGGTTTGAAGTGTTTCTGCTTCTAATGAGCCAATTGTTCTTGTGTTTTGTTCCCCTCGGGGAGTGTTGTGTAGCTAACAACATTCTGCTCACAACCATTTTAAAACATATTCACTGCACCGGGGAGGGATTGGGGCCAACAAAACAATAATGCCTTGGAGCATGTACAAAATGAAAAATGTGTTAATGACAGTCGCACTAGCGAAGTGACAGCGCATTCTTTTCCTGTCAATTAGACCTTGGTTATTCAAAAGCAATTTGCAACTCCCTGCAGAGTAAAATGTGTGCCATCTCCCAGGCCTTGCTCTGTGATTGTGTAAGTGATGTATTCATTCCATTTCTCTGTGTGCGTCCTAGTTTGAGACATAGCAATAATATTAAGGTTAGAGACAAGCCACAGTACTCAATCCGCAGAGCGTTCTTCCCATAAAAACAGAGGAATGTATAGGTCTATTTTGAGGTGCGCGCGCGTGTCGTTGTGTGTGCACAAGTTCACCCATAACCGCGTTAAAGCGGTATTGATACAGCTGGCATTCACGGCCCTGATTAATTGCCATGGCATTTGGTTGTTCTCGGTAAATGCCATATCCCATGCTGAGTGCATGGTTAATGGATGTCTGCCCATTGCAGGCCCAGCATTGTCCCTCTCTTTCTTTTCCCTCCGTTCATCCTTCTCTTCTCCTCTCATTCCTCTCCCTCCTTCCCTCTGCTCCCCTGCCCTCTCCGCCTCCTCTGCTTTATAAAAGGTTAGCTGTGCTTTATCAGCAGGAATAGACACACAGCCGGACTGATCCCATGCAGCTCAGATGTCCATGCTCTTGACAGTTTTGTCCAGAGTGGGCTTGCCGTACAAAGGCTCAGCTCGCTTTTTATATCTGCCAGCACCAGTTCAAAGGTAGCTTAAGGTTACGTCCTCTCCATTTTCTCTTTAATCTACAGCAAATATGTTATGATAAGAGCTGTGAAAAGAGCTCTACCTTGAAGTGTATATACCCCTAACACCCAATTTCATTTTGTCTCTATATCTCTGAGAAGAAAAAAAAAAAGATATGAAGAATTAGCTCTCGTCCTCAAGTGAATTAGTTTGCTCTATCTTAATGAGGTTTGCCATGTCAGAGGGAACAGTTCAGAGCATGCATGCTAAACAGGCTGAAATTGGAATAGAGTATTAGCTCCTAACTGCAAAAATACCTTCTCTCTCCAGCTCTAATTCTAACACTGCCATGCAATTACCCTTATACACAATTTTATCTTGTCACTTCCAAATGGGAATAGAAGACCAAGCAGAGGAGAAATCATTCTGTGTTTTTTTTTTTTTCCTTTCTTTTTCTTTCTGGAAAACTAATTCCAAAATCTAATTAACTGCAGAAAAACATGTCACCAGTTTGGCTGGAAACATCGAATGTAGTTATGCAAATGGGCCCATGGATTGTAGAATGTGATTTGACAGAATCTCATTCTGGATGATGCGAGTCCAGATAGAAAGATTACTCAGCCGTATCTGAGTGCAGGCAAACAGGAGGCGATGAGCCTGGTAATTTATTGTGTTGGTATTTCTCCTGTTTGACTTCAGACAGCTCATTAAGGGGCGAGGTGTCACCCAACCGGACACAGAGACAGACAGGAGCATTTCTCTAATGGGCCCTCCTCTGCTCTGTCTGCATCAGCTCTTTTCTGGCTTCTGCATTGCTGGCTTAATCTCTGACTTTTTTAATATGAGGTGCCAAATAAGATTTTACACAATTCATCATTTTGCACCTCACAGGGGAGAGGGAGGTGCTACTTCATCCTCCCACTTGTCTTTAGTCTGCTTACTGGGCTGTTTCAGGGCAACCACAGAGAAGTGGCCAGAGGGCTGAGATATGGAAGGGATATTTTTCTTACGTTTTTCTTAGGACACAAAGGAAAGATGATGAAGGCTGTTGGGGTATCACAATGAGCTGTACAGGTGTTGTTCTGCTGTAGCTGGCTGGTGCTGGTGTTGGCAATAAGCGGCCCATATGCTGCGGGAATGTTGCAGCTCAATTAGCATTTGTCTCTGCAAGTGGATGCATGCTCATACAAACACACACACAGTGAGGACTTTACATAGATCCCGTTAACCATAACTCCCTCACTTATATCGGTGCTCAACAAAAAGCACAAATAAATCAAATCAGCCTAAACTGCCCTCTTAAGGAAGTGCAATCAAGTGAAAATATTTCCACTTTGAACATTTTGTGATGTTTCAGAGACATTTTTTTCAACACAAGTATAAAAATAAACATACTACCATATTACGAGAAAGCCCCCCTGCAGCGATGACCTTTCCTTGTGATGTCGGTCCTTACAGCAGGCTCCTCAGGAGCCATACTCACACCCTGACAGCTCCTGATTGCATGCCAGCGAGTGTTTGTTTGCAGACACAGAGAGCCATACAAAAAAGATGCGAGGTCCACTCTGGTGCAAACAAGTAATTAATTATTGAGGGCACAAAACACGACTGCTTGCTAATCTACATAGCCGTTTAAAGCCCCTTGATTTATAATTCAGGCTGTTCTCTCACTCCGATGAGTGCTGAGATTGGAAGGCTGCACTTCAGAGCACTTGAAACTGCAGCGGGCCAAGGTGTGTCTTTTCAGCCACGGTTCTGTGTGATTGTGCGTATGCATATGCTGCAGTAGGTGTGTGAGTACAGAACTGCATGTTCCAATCTATATTAAAATAAAGAATTGAGCATGTGCACAAGTTCACACAAATGTTCATTTAATTACATTGTAAAATTCGCTCATTTTTGAGCAATTCAACTCCTCTGTGTAGCCGCCCTCACAACGTTTTAAAGTGATTACAAATGTATTTGTGCTAAAAACACTGGGGTGCCTTGTTAGACAAACCCACAAGCGCTTCTTGTTTAATATGTGTGGCAGATATTACTCTGAGTGCTGTACATTACGAATGCAAATAACACAGCGTCAAAGGGGTTTTAGTTAATTAGTTGGAGATGTGATGCTGGCTCTGGCCCATAGCGACTTGTGTTCCTTGGGACCACAGACCTCGGCGGGGGGCTGCTCTTTGATCTGTGGATCCCACGGTCTGCTAACAGTTTCTCAACCTCTGCAATGCAGCCGCATATGGACAGATGGGAGCGAAGTGTGTGAGTGAGTGTGTATCTTCGTGAGTGCGTGTATGATTCTGTGTATGTGACTAATCTGATTTGTTTTTAATTATTTTTTTTTACTGAATCTTGCTTTACTGGGAGCTTGTAAACACTCAAGTTGCGTAAAAGTTTGACCAACGATGGTCCATGTTGCCTATTTGTAGAGGAAGACTTTTTTTTTCTCATATAGCTTCACTGCATTAGAGGAAATTCAGTTTGGTTTCAGTTCCTTAACTAAAAATATAATTTGTCATAAAATTGTGCTCCAAAGTTTACCAGACTCTGTTTTATTTGTGATAATCTTCAAACGCTCGACAAATGTGAAGGTAACTGATTGTTTCAGCGTTAACTGAATCCTTGTAAACATTAAAACAAAGCTCCATCACAAAGGCTGACCTTTTTTTTTTTTTAATGCCAAACTCTGGCTTTATAAAGCAACAGCTCAGAATGTGCAGCTACATGAAGGAACAGGAACATTTCACAGCAGGGGCACAGTTTTTAGCATTACCATTTCAATGAATACAATGAGATATTAATCAGATATTTATCAGCTTTTCAGATCAGTGCAGTTGTCTTTTCAAGCTCAAAGTTATGCATCAGGGTTTTTTTTTTTGTTTTTTTTTTTTTAACCCAGCGGAAGATTTATTCCATCCAGACCTGAGTACGCCTCCCCCTGCTGGCTGATGATCACACAACATGTGCTCTGTTAGTAAGCCTGGCAGGGCGTCCTAATTCTAATTACTAAGTGATAGTACACCATGTACTGATGTTGACAGCACACTGTTTTGGCAGATAGAGTAAACAGGAAATCAATGTAGCCTACAGTTTTGTACTACCAAGAAATGATAGAAGCACTGTGGGATGTCAGTCAGTCTACGTCTTGGATGCTAAGTTTTCAATATGTTAAAAACCTTTCTCGCTCACAAAACTTTTAGTTTTTTTCCCCAAAGATACTTTAAATCATTTAATTAAGCTATACCTAATTGTGTCCATTTTTGGGCGTATTGAGCCAGTTACCAGGAAACCTCAATCAAACCTCAATAAAGCTCTTAAAACTTGGACAATCAAAATATGCACCTTTAGAGAGGATGATATTTTCACTTTACTGCTTCCATTAGCAGCTCTTTCACTTCTGTTGTGCATTTTATTCAAACATAAACACAGTGACAGTTTTATTATGCTTGAGTTTGACGTTTTCTTTCTGTGAGTGTACGTAGTAAAAGATAACTATCTACTATATATTTGCAACAAGGGCACCGTGTCGGCCTTTCTGATTGTTAGCTTTGAGCCTCTGTGCAGCTGTATTTGTTGTTATTTTCGTGTCGCTTTCAGAGTTGCTTTGAAAGAACTCGGAAAACTAGAAGGATATCTATGGTCTGAGGTACAATTAAGGAGGACAAAAGCTTTTCAAAGTTGTTCTGTTGTAGGTTTCATATTTTATTGCAGAGCTTTGATTCTTTTTCCAGACTTTCTTCAATCTGAAAAAGGACCAAAAGCTTAGCAATTACATTTCAAATCCGAGTTGAAGAAACTTTGCCGAAGCCTCTATTCTTTTTAATTGTACCGCTCAGAATTTCGTGACACTCATGAATGAATTATAGCATCACCTCAGGATATGGAACCACTGCTTGAAAACGATGGTTGCTCATAACAGACTTATGAACTATTTATATTTTCAATGGGAGCGAGTTATATGACGGTGACAGCAGGGATGAAATAAATAGGAGGAGATTACATTAGACATGACAGGACGATGTGTGGCGTGCATCATTGCCAGAAAGTAATGATGTCGGGGTATTGAGCTCATCCAGCCTGCCATTCCGACGACCTTCTGCGCCACAGGAACGTGAGCGGAGGAAACACAGTCCGGGAGCAGTGAGCACAGCTGCAGAATGTAACTGATTCCACTATTTAAATTTGTAATCAGCCAAGAAAGCTGTCCTCTGGATATACGTGTGTAATCCTCTGATGTTTGTGTGTTTTTTCTATCTCGCCATTGTAGTTTAATACACATGGGAGATTTATAGTATGTTTGAGCCCATGCAAGCTGTGTAGGAGGCAAGGGAGGGTATAATGTACTTGTCTGCCACTGAGGCCATGTGCTCAGAAGTTGGATAGCTCTTTTACGATTCCACCTGCAGTAGCCCCTGTGCTATTTTCAGGAGAATTGTTTCGTAGTGCCAGGACGTCTCTTATCCTCAGTTCTGTCAATCCCGTGTCCTTGAGTCCCCACATCGTCAGCTCGTGGGTTCTCCTATGTTTTTCTCCCTCTCTTTTCTCCTCTCTATCTCTGTTTCTTATCACAAGGTAGCCATGGTGATGCAGAACTGTCTCAGCGCCCAGGACCCACTTGTACACACACACTTCCAACCAGGGATTCGCAGAGTGGACAGAGGGCAGGGTGCTGGGGAAATGTATGTGGTGGGGAAGAGAAGTCAGCCTTGAACCAAGTGGCCCATACCAAGAAATAATAGGAGTAGAGCTCTCAGAGATGGAGAGAGCTGGTGAAGAGAAGACGCTGAGGGGGTCTGCCTAATTTGCACTGAGTCTCCCCTCTTCATGCAGCCAGCTGACAAGGGATATTTTTATCAGCCTGGCACACACAGTGCAAAAAAGGAACAAATTCATTTGTAACAGCACACTCACAGGCAAGGACAAGATCTCAGCATGATAGAACATAGTTGTCTTTCTGCGCTATCAGAAGGGAAATCATTCATTTTTATTTATACACCTGCCCTGGCATTATCATGCAAAGGTTGCGCACAAGGCCTTTCCCGCTTTGTGTCCAATGAAGCAGAAAACAGAAAAGCAAAATTTGTTCCCCGACGTCTACACCCTTCCTTTGCTTTTAAAGTGCAGATATTCCTCTCTGTCGACATGCAGACATTTGTATTCTTTTTTTTTTGTTGCATCTTTGTTTTTTGTTTTTTTGTCTTTGGCTTTCCATTTCTCTCTGTGTCTTTTCTTCCTCACCCTCTGTGGAAATTTCCCAGAATCCAGCGGGGTTGGAAGATATCACCCTTTTAGTTTAAATAAAGAAAGTAACCTTGTTCTCATACACTCATTTCATTGAGTACATCTGTTGGTCTGCATTAGACACAATTAGAAGTCAGCGGGATGACACAGCTTAAGTGTGCGTGAGAGTGAGTGAGTGAGCGAGAGAGAGAGAGAGAGAGAGCGCACAAGCATGAATAAACAATGTGCTAAAGTGGTGTCACTGGGCTGTTGTGTTGGCATGTCGGCATCGCTCAGGAAAAACATGGCCATCTCTGGGGCATTGTTTGTAATTCAGCATGTAAGAACAGCTAGATGGCTCTTTTATGTCAGCAGTCCCAGAGTCTCAGACATCATCTTATATGCATATAATGGAAAAATAAATCATTTTCCCGCAGTCAATCTTTTGTTCTGAGATTATTATGAACAGTATTAGAACAGCCTAATCCATTCTTACAAAGGGCTTGTGGTTCCAATTGGCTTGAATGACAATGCTCTTTTTTTTTTTGGGAGGATTAGTGTTGAATGCACCTGATGTTAAAGCAGGAGATATTTTCTTTATCCTCACATGCCAAGTAAATCCCCTTCCCTCAATAGTTTGTTTTGCATCTGCAACGGACAGTCATGGCCAGAAAAATGCCGTTTGATTTTTCTCAAAACGCCATGGTTTCATCTCTTTGCAGTGACACAAATAGCACAGTGTGCCAAGCTGACAGATAGATGATCCATTGCAGACGTTGTAATTGAAAACACTGAGAGGGGGTGGACAATTAATCTCTCTTTCTCTCTGTGCTTCAAATTTCCATGGAGAAATACCTTGAAATGCAGATAATAGATAAGAGTGTTATTGATTAGATGGGGTGGGAGGGGAGGCAAAGGGGTGCAGAGGTTCTCCATCACTAATCTTTCTGGCTGTGACTGCATCTAAATAACCTGCAGAGAGGGATAAACAGGCGCATCCATCATGGGACGGCTGGTGCAGACAGTGATGGATGTCTGCGCCCTCCGCCACCCTTCGCCGCACCTCTCCCTCCTGGCCAGGGATAGGAAGTGACACCAGCACTCAGGAGAAATACCTGGCTTAAACTGAGCAGGAAAATGCCTACTTTAGCTTTGCTGTGATGGAGGAACTCAGGGCAGGCTTTGCATGTGCGAGTTTTTAGAATTGTCCCCAGTTCTCCATCCCCTTGTCTCTTTGAGTTTGTAGGATTATCCATCTTGATAGATCCTGTTTGTTTTGTCAAAAAGGAAATTGGTTTTGTGGATTTGTGCGAGTGTGTGTGTGTGTTTGTGAACTCACCCATATATGCCTTTTGTGTGCATGTGCATAAATTGATTTGGGTGTGCGTTTTTTTTCCCTGCATGCCCATGCACCTTGAGCCAAATTCCCTGTGCTGCCTGGACCCAGTGAGCCGGCGTGCCCATGCCAGCGCTCCCCAGTGGTGCCAGCCTGATAGATATGGTTTGTGTGCCAGGCTGTGCCTTCCCTCCCCAACTCTGTAGCATTAAGATTGATCCTTCGTTCCCTCCCATTCTTTTCTCTCTTGTGTGCCTCTGCCTTTATGAGACTGTGAATAGGTGAAGCTCACAGGCTCCAACAGATGGCCGGAGCTGCCCTGGTTCAGTGTCTCGCTCACACACACACACACACACGCACACACACACACACAAACGCACGCACGCACACACACACACTACTGCCCCATGAATGAGAGCCTAGAGAGAGAGGAACAGGCAGAGGAAAATGTGACAAGGAGAAAGAGAAGAAACAGGAAGCAACACAGGAGAAGAAAGGCTTAAAGTAATGGAAACAGAGAGAACCAGTGACTAATAACATGCAGGCAGGGAGATGGAAAAGGAGAAGGAGCGCTCGAATAACAGCAGGAATATGCTAAAAGAAGAGGAGGACAAAAACACTGCTGAAAAAGGGAGTGAGGGCAAAATTGAATTGTAGATTGAGGGAGCCTCTCCTCCCTCTTTCCCTCCCTCTTTTATTTATCTCATGTGAAACCACGCCTCCCTCCTTTCACTTGTCAGTGCATCTATAACAGTGAGCTGTCTGCACCGGGCTGTGTGGGGGGTGAGACGAGCTCCTCACTCTGCCAGCACAGCGGACCCGATCTGAACGGATCAGACAGGACTGAGTGGTACTGGACTGACCAAACAGGTGTGTGAATTTGTGTTTGTGCATGTGTGTGTGTTTGTCATAGATGACAGAGAGCAGCATGTGTATCCCTCAGCATGTGATCGCTTGCTTCTCCGCAGGACTTGCTTCCAGAGTAGCGTATCTAGAAGGTACAGTGCTGGAGCTTTGCCCTAGTTTACACTTGAATGCTCTGATCCATTCTGTTCGCCTCTGAGATTTATGCATGGAGTCGCTAACGGCACTGTTCATCGGGGTAAGAGAGATGAGACCTCTCGTTCATTGGATGCACTGAAGTGTCTGGCTTTGAAACAGAGCAGTGTGGAGACAGGCTGTTGTTTATTCGGTGGAACAAGTTGGTAGTTTCTGAGCAGGACGCTGTCGACATGTGCTGCGTCTCCATTAGGCTTTTAAGTGACTGTCTTTTAAGTGCTGTTCCTGTTCCTACATATCTTAGATGGATAGTTATTACATCTAAGCTGTGTTGAGAATCCGAAAGAATCCTCTTTATTCAGCGAAACAAGTCAGCACAGCTTTTACAGTTCCTTGGTCTGTCTTGGTGTTGAATCCAATTTGTAATTAGATCTCTTTGTCCTCCTGTTTCACAGTCTGTGGTGTTTTGAGAAATGGAACAGTCATTGTCTCAGCATTGCTTTCTATTTACCCAGCCAAATATAATCCTGACTGTTGCTGAATAGTGTGTGCGGGGGCTTAAAATTAGAGCAAGAACAACAGCAGCGAAAATATAACTTTTTCTAAAGGCAAGACCAGTCCAGCTTTGGATCAGTTACCTTGTGGCAACCTTTTTATAGAAACTGATTCGGTGTCCATCACTCAGCATTCATTCAAGTGTCGCCATTTCAACAGTTGCCGTCGCTGCCACTCCTATAGAAGGCTGCACGGCTTTCGTGTGCAAGCCTTGTCCCAGTTCATGTGCTCACTATCAGTGTTTTGTCAATATCTTTATGGGTCAAAAGGCTGTGTCATCACCAAGTGGTGGCGGTTAAGATCAGTGGAGTGGAGTGGGATGCGAGCACTGACCTAGAGGCTGAAATATTTATGACCGAGACAGCTGAATGTCCCGTGCTGTTTGTAGCAGTATGGGTGGATGGATGAACGAATGCAAAGATGGAGGGATGGATGGAAAGTAAAGAAGCTTCAGAGATCTGTTCTTTAAGCATTCATTATTTATCACAACGCACTCTGCCACGGAAGCTCGAACCCCCACATCAACTGGCCTCTTTTCTCACTGAGATGCCAGTGGACTGAAGGAGGATGCTCCTGCTTAGTCTACCTGTCAGTTAATCCCCAGACATGTTCAGACTGCAGCTGCGTGCTACACACATGCACGCACCCACATGTGCCGTTTGATCATATTTATGTTTACACACACACTAAGCAGTAATTGCCTGCTTACCCTCGCTAATGTGATGGGCAGTGCACTAAAAATCTTCGTCACTTATTTGATCTAAAATAATTACAAGCATTCTGTTGTTATTCAACAAAAAAACGTGTTCACCTGCATTCTGCATATGCACTGTACCCTGTTACCCATCAGCCATTTTTCTCATTCTTGTATTTCTTCTTCTTTTGTTCACACACTCTCTGTGAGACACATGAACGCCACACACAGACACACACACACAAAGACACACACACAATCAGTGTGAACGACGACCTTGAGACCTGTTGATGTTTGTTTGCAGAGGCCGTGTTGTGAATTCATAAGAGGCCATGTGGGACTCCCGGCGAAAATGGGGTGCTTGACATGCCGTTTGTAAAAAAATGGCTGGAAAATGTGCAGGAGGGCTGGCGATGCAGTCGGAGGGAGACACCAGCATGAATATGTATTGTATGCTAATGCCAGCACGCCGTGGCTGTTGACTCGAGCTGTTGGTGAAAGCAGAGGACACGTTCCCCCGTCTCCACTCTTGGGAGGAAGTGCTATCGACAAACCTATTGTCAGCGCAGCCTCATCCCTGGCCAAGGGGGCAGCGTGGTGACAGGTGGCAGATATCAGTGACAGCAGCCAAGGTGACACTGCTCGACAGTCTCTGCGGGCCCGCAGGCGGTTGGGGCAGCGCCGCTGTCTGCTCGTTTTACCGCCGCCTTGACCTTTTGTGGTTAGACACAGTGAGGTGAGATTAGAGGGTCCTAAAGCTAATGTCACCCATTACCTTCATTCAGCCCTCTTAGAGCTACAGCTTCTTCCACCTGCTCCGCTTCCTGTCCTCCCACTTGTCCTTCACTGTCTCGAGCCACACCGTTTGGTACATTTTCAATCCATTTGTTTTTATGCGCATTTTGATTTTGCACGTAAAGATTTTCCAATTTTACCTGCTTTTTCATCTATCGTACACAAAGCATGCATGTCATTCTGCCCTAAACCGTAACATAGCTTCTTTCCAGTAGAAAGAGCCAGAATGATGGGGGTGGAAGCATTAAAAAAGCACCACACAAAATACCATCTAAGGTGAGAAGAGGCAATTAAACGCAATGATATATCTGAGTTTCTGGTGCTTGATTAATTATTTAACTGTGTTATCGTGCTGCTGGAGTACTACAGCGATGTTGGAATGCATTCACATACATTTAGGCTATATATTAATTCCCATTTTATTTAGCATAAATTTGAGCTTGATTTCCAGCTCATTACTCATTCACTTACACACAAAGCTTCTTTAGAATACATCAAACGTAGCCTCACAGTAAGTAGCACTCATGTGAATCCCTGTTAATCTGTATGTATGAGCTGCTGTTAACAGGTCCTGCGATGAGGCGGCTTCAGGAGATCAGTGTGTAAATCTCAGTGCTTCTGCTCCTCTCAGCTCTAATGATAGAGAGGCAGAGGGGCTCTTTGACAATACCTCTCACACTCCTCTCTGAACAGAGCGCAAAGAGCGAAGAGTAGTCTGCCGCTGATAGGAGCAAATAAGGAGAAGTGCATTGGTGTGTGTTTGTATGTGCATCCGATTCCGTCTTTTTCCCCCCGTCCGTGTTGGCGCCCGCGTTGTATCCGATCGGCGCGCACAGTGTGTGTACGTGTGATTCCCAATGTTCATGTGTTGACGGCCATTCGACTGCTGTGTGCGAGTGCAATCAGATTTCAATCTCTTCCCTCTATATGGCTGAGCTGCTGCGGCGGAGGTGCCCCACGGGGAAATGTAATTATACCCTGCTGGCCACAGAGTACGAGCTTCACTGCCCTATCTGTCTCAGGAGAGACAGCGGCTGGAGGCCCCTTCTCACTTGCAATATCAAAAAGCAGAGATGTCACTAAAGCCCTGCTATATCTCTGAATTTTGTATTAAATCCTTGCTCCAATCTCCTCCTCTAATCAGCCTTTAGATCCCGGGGTTATCTGTGGCCTTTTGCTACAGTTTTGTTACAGTTGTGAATAATTTATGACAGAATTAACCGTGGTTGCTAAGAGCAGTGATTGGGAGATTTTGGAACACAGCCAAAATCTGACTCAAGTTCAAAGCCATTTTTCTCAACCTTTTTTTTCTGTCTGATAAGCAAAATCTTATCACCATGGATGTAATTATTGCCGTAATTACTTTCATCTGCATTTTCTCCACCTGGGTCCCTCTCATATAGGTCTGAAGAGTTTCTTTTTATCGATCAATCTGTTGTCTATTCCTCTCATCTCTGTCCGCGTTGCTATCCGTTATGGCCGTCCCTCCTCCGCTGCTTGCTTTCGGCTTCACTCTAACTGAGGTGTGCGCTGAGATGTTGTCCATTAGTAAGGCAAAACAAACAGACACACCCCACTCCCCTGAATTTAGGCAAACAATCAATGAGAGCACTCAGATAACAGCGGACTAAGTGGCCCATTGATGTTACAATTAAATGAATACAGGATGCAGTGGTGATGGTAGGACACGCTGCCCCAAACCAACGAAAATGTATTCTATCCTTTTGTGGAATTTATACATAACCTGCACTGGCTTTTAAAGCAAAGAAGAGGTAAAAGAAAGAGGAGAGGAAACAAAAAAAAAGGAGAGCTATGACAAATTTAAGAGATCAGAAAATGACGTGAGTTTTAGGTAAAGCAGATACGAGTTCAGCAAGAGTGAGGAAGATTACTGCAAATACTGGCTGGCAAGTTGAAAATTTTACCCTGCAAATCTTAGTGTGTCACTCATTTCATCATGTTGTATACCTTGTCACGGTGACTTACTGAAAGTGCAGCCGAGCCAGAACACCTCTGTCTCTTCATTTCCCTGATTTGCTACACTCCAACTCTACCTTAATCTTCATTTCTGTGTTCGTCACCCTCTCTCCATCCCCGCCTTTAGCTTGGTCACAAGTGCAGCTCGCCACCCCTCTGTGCACCCTCACCCCCCTCCCTCCCTCATGCCTCTCCCTGAGGGTGTAGTAGCCATTGTTGTGCCTAATAAGGTTTATGGAATTACAGATCTCTGAAATTGGATTTTTTTCACTCCACCACAGCAGTGAGGGCCAGCTATATCGGAGCACAACTAACCTGTGACTGAACTGTTTTTTTTTTTTTTCCCTGACTGCACCCGCAAGGTGGGCAGATCAAGAGATTGACGTGCCAACGGCTCTGGAGCGAGGTAGACAGGCAGGCAGAGTCCTTGTATCTGTGTGTACCTGACAATTAAATTGATTCTGACTCAGACAGCTTTTTGGCTCCTACGTCTGGATTCTCACTCATTCTCACTCTTACACATTCCTCCTCTCTCTGTCCTCACAACTTTGACTCTGTTTGATCTAATTCTCATCTAATGAATCTTTTGATCTCGCTCGCCTGACACCCAGATTTCTACATCCAAAGTAGCTCAATTCATTCTAATCCTTAAAATCTGGCTGCTGGGGAAGGAATTGATTCCCAGTGATGTACAGAGATTTGCAATGTCTACTTCAGGCTTTTGTTTAAAGAACTGCGGGATTTCTTCACTAACCTTGACCCCGCCTCCACAAACGCTACCTCATCGCAAATCCAGATCAGTTCCATCGTTTTTGTTCAAATGTGCTTGAGCATTAACAACAACGGGGGCGGAGGAGTGGTGGGTAGAAGTGAGAAACGAAGCGAAAAAGCACAGGAGACAGTGTAGTGAATGTAACATTGAGACGTTGGCAGGAAGGTGGTATTCATTAGGAGTGGTGGCTTAGTGAACTCTTAATTGGGGAAGAGACAGGGCTGGGGATAAGGGATCAATAGAGGCAGAGTCGAGGTTCCAGCCCACCGAAATCAATCAGCCTCCTCTCCAACAGGGAAAATGCATCCAATCAAAGAAAACACGTCCTCGGGCCGCTGCTCATTTACCCTCTCGGTCAAACTTCATCAGGATCCACCTGAACAGACAGCTCATTCCGATTTATCTCAGTGAAAAAGAGGACAGAGTAGCCGGATGGTTTTTATTTGGTAAACATGGGCATTTGAGCGCATTGCTTGGAAATGTCTTCACATTTTTGATGTAGAACTAGCAAGAAGAGGAGATCATCGCTACCAATAAAACACTCTCTATTGAAAAGAGTATTAAGTGAACCCCTGGTGTATTTTTACATCGCCGGTAAAAATAGTCACTTTCTCCTCCTCTTCCTCTTCATCTTGCTCTTTGCCTGGGTAATAGCCATCTTTCTGCCCTGTCACTTTTTGATGTATCATCCTCTTATTCACATCAAGGACAAGGCCAGGTGTCGCATTTTCTCTCAGTTGCCACGCTTGTCACACTGCCTTGTCACCCACAGCCTGTTCCAATCCCTCCCTTCTTCCTCCCCCTCTCTGCTTATTTATATTAAATCTGTCACTCCTTTATTTTAGCGAGAGAGAAAGAAAGTAAATCACTTTTGCCATTTGCAGCCTGCTGTGTCTGCTGAATGCCGCAAGTTTATGTGGATGTCATCTTTGGCCGAGTAAAATCCTGTCAAAATAAATGATGTCTCTGCTGTTTTGTGTCGTTGTCACACAGCTGAAGTTGCTGCTCCTCATTGTTTCCGTCGCTTTTGAATGCCTGTGTCAGTTGTGTGGAAAGCTATCTAGGAATACACTAAAAAAGCCTTGATGAGGGAGTTAGGCTTTTTTTATCGCTCCAGATGGACAGACAGACAGACAGATAGACAGGCACAGGTGTCCAGACTCACCTCTCTTTGATGCCCATGAGTGGCTGGCAGCGCTGGCTCGGGCAGAGAGCAGCTGGGGTCACAGACGTGCCTTGGCAATGAGATGACAGTGGGCTTATAAGGTCCTCCAGCGTATTCTTAGCCATGCTGCACATACCAAGCGGTTGGATGTATGTGTGGATCACCACGTTGGTGTGTGCAAAACACCTCATCAAAGACTGTATATGAGAGAGATTAAGGTCTGGATTTCACAGGCTGGTTATGGAGATGTCGAAGTTTGTTTGGCTCAGCTCAGATGTTTACATGCTGGACACTGACACCTGTCCAATCAAAACAGGGATCAGACAGCTCCACTCCTGTCAACATGTCTTCACAGGCAGACACAGAACAAGGCCTTGTAGCTTACAAGATCACAACTAGAGGCACTTGGAGACATGGAGATAGTGTTAGATGGCAGCTTGATGGAAGGAGCTGGGTGACAACAGCAATTTTTCTGTACCTCAGCTGCTTCTGACACTTACTTTAAAGCAGTGTGAGGCTTTACTTCTGTGCCTGACTGAAAGTGAGCAGTGCTTACACAGTATTACAAACACAAACTGATTATTATCACTATTGCTAAAAATGTCCTGGAGGGTGAGAGGTAATTATGTTAAAAATGAGACTGTGTTTACTCTCTGTTTCTGGCACAGGTCTAATTAAACCCCCCTCCTGAACTGCTGCCTGGTTCTGCAGGCATCACATCATCAGTCAAATATTGATTCTATCTTGTGTGAATACTGGCATGACCTGTGTAGTTTTTTTTCTTTCTTCAAGTCTCTGCATCCTACAGTTTGTCACAGTGTTGTGGTCTAAAGCAGATGTTTCACCATCCTTGGGGTATGTGTGAGGGAGGAGCGATATCTGGGAGAGGCATCAGAACAGTTTATAGCATCTGTTAGGGAGGACAGAGACAAAGCAGGCCTGGATCAAGTATGGATGAACTAGAATGTGTACATGATTCATAATTAAAAAGCTTTAAAAAAAAGAAAACAAGCAGGCATGGCAACGGTATGGGATAGTCGTGCTCTGTTTGAGCTCCTAAATAGAAGTTGCATATGTTCCAAGTATCCATCCACTCTTGACTTTGTGTTTGCTTACAGAACTTGGCAGTCAGAGGCTGATTTCTGTGGGAGAGCAGAACATCAGAGGCAGCTAGTTTAGAAAGGAAGGTAAGACTGCTCACCTCTCGCTATTAAAGTGAAATCTCCGTCTGCTATGTCATTGCTCCTTTTCACACACATATAAAGAGTTGATGTGCATGTGTAGATAGAGATTTAGTTTTGTTTCTATAGCTACTTGAGGTTTCCGAGTTTGCTTTCCTGCATGTGTTTACTCACAGATGTGGGTCAGTGCATGCAAGGCTGTGTCTTTATGTTTTGTCATTCAAATCATATCATGTAATTACAGTACCTAACTGAGCACTCCCTCCTGTACAGTCTTTATATATATATCTATCTTTCCACCTCTCTGGGTATCACTCCTCCATCTGAGCACAAATGAGTCAGGGCCTGATTATTGTTCCTGTTACCATGGATTCTACAGATCCCTGAGGAAACAAACAACACAGCGGGCTACAGTTAGTGTCAACACTTTATTTACTGCGGGGGGATAGATTCATCACCTCCAAAGCCGACTCATGCATCACGCTGTTTCAGTCAGTCTCAAAATCACATCATCTCATTTGATCTGCATGCCAGTGATTAGGATTTTGTTGTGCACAAATAAGAGGATGGTTATTGTTGGCCCCGCAGAGATGGAATTTGTGATCAAAGAGGCCTGTGGGTGTTGTGGCTCTGTTGTGGCCACAGCAGATGCCCCCTCAGTGGCCATCAGTCCAAATGGCAGTTCCTAAGAGAAGTGAAATGAAAGATGCAGAGAATCGGGACGAGGTGGGGCTGTGGGAAATAGTTGTGAGAATTAATGAGGCAGTTACAAAGCTCAGAATTATTAAATCAATAGCTGAAAAATTGCCTTCACCTCCTGTGGCTTTGGGCTGTAAACTAGCTTCATGTCTTTACTAAACAAGCAATGATAACACTGGCAATGCTTTATGCTTTAAATTAGTAGTTAGAGGCACTGCAGTGTCACCACTGTCCTGTTGGCTGTTTACCAGTAGCATGCCTGTGCTGCTGCTGTGATCAGAGTCATCCTGTGTGAACAGTTGGATAGCAGCAGAAGAAACAGCTCTCAGCACATGTGGGCATATTATGTGCACAGCTGTGCACAGCTGACTCATTACCACTTGCAAAAACATCAGTATATGGGACTGTAATCAGCTCTCCTTTTTGATTAACAAACGACTTGCTACAAGGGCTCCTAATATAGCTGTGATAGTTTACTGTTTTCTTGTAAAGATTATATGCTGGTTTTGAAGCTTTTATTGACAGAGCATTTGAGGGAGCTGAACTCTCATTTTCCTTCTTGTCTCTGTGACACAAGCGAGAGCAGACAGGTGAATGATGTGCCTTTGGTAAGATATTCTGTTTGAGGGCTGATCTCCACTTCAAAACTGCAGGGTGAGGACAGCATTCACCTCTCTCTTTCTACCTCCTCTTCTTGCTGGCAGATGGAGGCCCTTGGCAGTGTGGGATAAAAACCAAAAGTCTTCAAGAGAAACTCTTCAAAGGCGCAGTTCATGCACTGAGTGAAGACCTCATCAATTCAGTTTTCCTCTTTTAAACCACTGTCCCTTCCACAGGGCTCTGGTTGTTTACTAACAAGAGTTATGTGATGTTTCTCCCCCATTCCTTGCAGCCGGTTGCGTAAGGTGCTTTTGATATCTTGTGAGTGACAAAGGAATATTTTCCCTTAACACTCTGGGAGATTTGCCTGTTTTTGGTGGCAATTTCTCCTCAGGCAGGTTCCTCACATCCTCCCTGCGTTATGTGATACACACAGTGGGGCTCTTGGAGCATTTTCCTGACCCTCATTTTCCACATCAGCAAGACGGAAACTGCCAGCTTGCTTCCATGCTCCCATCCTGCCTTCTGCCCACTGATTAAAAGTCAAATATTAAAGTGCTCTGTTGTGAGCTCGGCCTAATTGATTCTTTCCGCCGGGTGCACACAGAATGGGCTGACAGCAGGCGATACCAGGCTTTGTCAACATCGGGCATGCTGCCTGACGCTCAGGACGGCACCCCAATAAAGCCCCCTGTGAGTGTGCCAACCTGCGGCGCCACACACAGTGAGGCCACTCGGCACTCCGGCCAAGCTTTATAGTAACAACACTGTGGCAGCTCATTCTTTTGCTGTGTGTCAGCTCCCATCGGCTAGCTGGGAAGTCGGCTCTCTATTTGTAAGGAAGTGGCTGGCTGTGACGAAAGTGTGTGTCTGTGTGTGTGTGTGTCTGCACTTGAGAAAAAAATCTCCTCTGCCCACTTGCATAACCACTCATCTAACTTAAGCAATCTGGGGCGATGGTGCTGAAAGGAGCATTCATCTGACTTCCACAAAAGGCCCTCTTCTTCTCTTCCCGTCCACAGCTTTCCTGCCGTTAAGATAATTGCTATAATAGCTTTTAATCACAGCTGTGTTTAAAAAGGAGCTTACCAAACACAGGATGACACCAAGTATGTCATCGCTGGCCACTCGGAGAAAAACATGGGACAGCTGGTGGAGATTCTGGTTGAAGCCTTGTGTCTTTAGCCTATAGTGTTTTACACTCCCTTAACTACGAAGTAGACGTAATTAATTGAATCTCTACAGCAGTATAACAGTGTCCCTCTCTACTCCTTAAACCAAGGCGGTGTAGTGTTCCTGTCCCTCTCTCGTCTGCTTACCCTATGAATTTACTGGCCATTTTATGTGCATCATGAATTGACTTTGCTCCCTCATTTAATTTTAATGCTTTTCTACTCCTCATGTAAGAGAGTTTAAGAGTGATCTTGGTGCTATACGATGTTCATTAAATGCAGACATTCATCCACAGCGTTCTCTCATGAATCTGATTGACCTTTTGGTCAGTGTGATCCGCAGTAAAAGGGTATAGATGCCTGTTAATCTCTCCATGGTTGAAAAACTGGGTATATCTCGTGCTTTGTCTGGTGTCTGGTGCTTTATGTTCCAACCGAGCTGATAGGAAGGTGCGATAGGAAGGTCTGGAGGTGCGTGGGGGTTGAGGTCAAAGAGCTGGCTGACGGTGCAGTAATTACTCGATTAGTGAAACAGGGCCGCGCTCTGTGCTCTGACACAGCACTAATTACAACACAACGTTGATGAACTTGATCAAGGCCCTGCTAATTCATTTTTAATTGAAGAGGGGGAGAAAACAGAGAAACAAGGCCAGACAGAGGGCCAGCAGCAGGTTGCCATGGGATGTGCGTAAAGAACGTTTTGAAGAGGACAAAAATCTAAATGTGTACCTTTTCCACCCGTGCAATCCAATATTCAGTATTTAAATTTTTTCATGTCACATTTCAGTGTGACCGATCACCCGCGCAGTCGTGGAATGGTCTCCCGGCTGCTTCGGTAGTAAAGGCCACTGAAAAGTAATCACAATGTCCTCTCCTCTGAGCACTGAGCAGGGTTTCATTTCTACCTCCATCCTGTTACTTCCCTGCTGCAGATCCCAGGGGGGGTCTGGGGGCTGAGTGGGGGTCATGATCACAAGCACAGGGGGGCCGACAGCTGGCTGCCTTTCTGACAGGCACCTAATGGAGGGCTAATAGCAGAGAGTCAAGTCCCAGAGACCACTGCTGTGACCTTGACATGAGCCTGTGGAGGCAGGTAAAGAGGAGGAGGAGGGATGGAAAGGTGAAATGCCATTATAGCGGCTGACAGGCAGGTGGTTTAAATATCTCTTTCACTCCTTGCTCTCTACGATCTTTACTTGACCTTTGCTTACCTCTGTTGCCCAGTCAGTGACTCCACATTAGACTTCAGTATAAAGGAAAGAGATTTTGCCTTCTCTCCCCAGACACAGCATGTGTGTGTGAGTGGGTGAGTGAGGAAATCAGGTGTGTGTGTGTGTGTGTGTGTTGGCATATGTCAGACTAAATATTTAAATGTTGTTTTGATTTTTCTGTAAGGTTTACTTTTATGACATTTGTTTTATATTACTATTCTCTTTACTGTGAAAAATGCTTTAAGCACTTTCTCTGTGGACGGGCTTATAAAGTATTCTGTGTGGGGAAATAATTACTGAGATTACAACAGTTTGATCTGTTTTTGTTAATTCTGTATATAATAAAACAAATGTGAATTGTTTTTTATTTTAGAAGCAGATTTCATGTTGAAATTATTTCCTTTTACGTTTACTGCCAGTATTATTTCAAACTTGATCACTCTGGTGACAGATTGAGTCTACTAATGGCTATATTTTGTTTCAGCTGTTGCAGAACAGCAGAACCAATCACCAGAGCTCCCAGAGCCTTTGTGATGTATGTTTGGCACTAAAGAAAATACTTTTGCCCTTGAACAGTCGAAACGTGACTAATAAAGAAACAGGTTCAAATTTTCTAAAGTTTAGTCAAGTGCAGTCAAGCTGCTCTCAATCATTGCATATTGACTGGACACAAAATGAGACATATGGATCCAAAGCACCGGGGGCCAGTAATGAGTTCAGTTTAATGGATTGTAAAAAATCCCCCAAAACACAATCATAGCCATGTGTTCAACAGAATTATGAATATTTAATATTAACCTTCATTCTGTCATATTTACCGCTACTATTTGTATACATGCGTGCATGCATGCGTGTCTATGAGCGCATGTCTTCATTCTCAGTGAGTAATACAGATCAGAGGGAAGTCAGGCCTGCAGGGACAGCCAATAAGCATTATCCACAGTAAAGAGAGAGAGCCACTACAGCCTGATCAATCTGAGCTCTCATTAAAAGGCTGCCAAGCCCTTTGCAACCCAATACAATATCAATACTGTAGCACCACAGAGAGACCTCCAAAGCCGTTAGGCAAGCCGCTGGCAGCTTAACTGTCATTACCGGGTAGGCACCGTGCCAGAGACCCCCTTCGTGGGCCACTTAGGCTCCCCCCATGGTCCCAAACACAGGTCAGGACAGACAGATGGGCTGTCTGGGCAGCTGTCCCAGGGACGAGGCAGAGAGAGATGGATACCGACCTGTAGAGGGGGAGACAGCCTGTGCTCCCTCGCAATATGGAGGGATGATATGGGCTGAGTGTGGTGAGTGTGTGCAGTTACACACCACTGCGGTCTCACCCGAGGCTCGTTTGTTTGCTATGGGTATTCTCTGTGTTGGTCGTTCTGTGTTACCAGCGCAGATGATTACAAAGACAGTCGCACATGTTTGTGTTTAAACTGAACAAAAGACAAAGAGTTCTGTTAAAACACACTCGGTGAACTCTGTAGGTGTTAGAGATTCAAAAAATCTTGGTTTTGGCTTATTGCCCAAGATTCCTGCTGGGAAAACCACACTGAATACACTACACAATAAACATTGAATAGCACTCTGTGGTGATTTCTGAGTAGAGCAAATGGGGGGAATATAAGTGGCCATACATAGAAAGCCTCTGTAATTCAGGCCATTGTGTGGAGGTCTCCCCTCTGTGCTCCAGTCTTAACCCCCTGTGTGGTTCCGATAGGGGAGGCAGGGATCACTGTGTGCGTCTCTAAACCCCCAGTAATCCGCTGACAAAAGTGCCAGGAGAAAGCCAGCTAGCAAAGGTGGGGGGGTTAGGACAGAGAATGGGAGGAGTGAAGAAGTAAAGAAGCAGTCGTTGCCTCTCCATGCCCCAAGGGTGTGCTTAACACCAGATAAGATGGTCCTCACTACACCCACAGACCCCTGCCACCCCTCGCTAAAACATTCCTCCGTTGTGTAGGGCCTCTTTGAGTACTCGGGAGCCATTGTTTATCAGTTGTGTAAAAGATTCCGAAGTCTACAGAAGTGATTACTTCTGCAACAGCTCAACTGTAACTTCCAGCCAGTGTATTGATTTATCTCGGCTGTCTGTAATTTATTCAGCAGGCAGGCGGCAGTTGTTTACTGAAAGTTGAAACCGATATTGTCTGTAATCATCATTAAGTCAGGGCCATTAGGAGCGGTCCCCACTGCAGGTGCTAATTTGATGATGGGAGAGAAATGGCATGTAATTAAAACACAACAGATGACAGCTTAAAACCTACGAGTCCTGTGGAACAAGATCTAATTTTACCAAAATGTGTGCAGCTTACAAACGAGAGGCGCACAATATTATTTAGAGCGATAACTGCAATATAGCAGATAAATATCACTTGTGTGCATTCCAGTAATGTTCCTCTCATCAAGCTTTTTTAATATTACAGCTATCTTGGTAGATCATACTTTGAGTGATGTTTGATTTCTCATTGGTGCTGCAGTTACACAATGTCATACAGAAGTCAGTTGACTGCTCTGAGGTCTCAGTGAGGTAGTTAGTTTGGTGGAACAATGGGCCCCAGCTGATTTGTCTGTAATCCATTTAGTTGAGATGTGACACACTGTAGGGGGGCTTTGCCTCTGGTCAATAAGTGCCAATAAGAAACAGTCATCACTCAGCAGGCTGCCCTGTCCACCAGCTTGCTCACTTGTTTCAGCTGTCAACCCCTGTGTCAAAGGAGCTGGCGATTGTGCCGCTCCTTCAGACGCATCTCAAATGGCTTTCCCATACAAACCTGAATAGGACAGGAAAGGCAAGGACACTCGCGGACTGCAAAGCAGGCACATTTCCCCTCGACATCTGAATAAACCCATCTGAAGTGAAAACAGCTACGTATTTACAAAACACCATTGACAGTTGCTCATTCTCTCAATCTTAAACCCCTGGAGGTGGGGCTGGGGGGGTTGAACCCAAGTCAGGGACAATCGGGGCTCTGTTTGTGTTTTCTTTAACACCTCCGTGTTCTCTTTGGGCTCTCATGGAGCGTACTGCAGGGGTGCAGGGGAGGAGGGGTAAATGCCATGACCCTGCCGTGGACCCTGACTGAAGCCCCCTAAAAAAACCTGCAGACCACCACGCTAGCCCTACATGCCACCCGGTTGCCGCTGGAAACGGAGAGCAAGCGCAAAGTGGACGTGTGTGAATGAAAGTGAAAACTGGCCTCTTAAGGGATGAGGACTGAATTCAGTCACCAAAACATCCCCACTGCAGCAGGTTTCGACGTTGTTATTTGTGGTGTGGCTGCAGTCCAAGCTCATTGTTGGAAATATCTTCACTAGTTAGTTTGTTAAACCTTGAGGACACGAAAAGACAGACAGTAGCTGTGTAGTGTCCCTCCAGTGCTGCCTGGGCCAAACAATTTGAGAACAATACAACAATATGATGCTGTTCATTTCCTCCAGATTCAGAGATAATTAGCCTAACTGTGGTTCGCTCCTTTTATGTCCTCTTGTTGGAGAGAGAAGTTTGAAGTCTGATACGCATAGTGTGGGTGTGTTTGTGTGTCTGTCTGTCGCTCTGCCTACGTGTGTGTGACTGTGTGTGTACATTTATAGTCAACAGAGCAGACCCGGGGAGTCTGTCAGAGCTCTTTGTTCTCTAGCGAGAACACATCATGACTGGGCCTTTTGTCTGAACTGACACCATCATACAATCTATTTCTTTTCCTACCTCTCTCCTTCTCCCTCACTCTCTGTCTACGTCTATCTCTCTTCCTCACCCTCTTATTTTTTCCACCAAACTATTCACCCAGCATCCCATCACTTTCTCCCTCATGCGTTGAAACCATTTAAAAGATAATGGGCCCTGTGGATTATGGAGTTGCAGAGATGGAGATGTTTTTTTGTTTTTTTTTTTGCCTGTGTCTGGGTGTGGACTAAGCTCTAACTCTGTGAGGAAGTCTTCCAAAGTATAGCGTGACTACCAGAAAATGACTCCTGAGGAGAGTCTCTAAGTGCATGTGTTTGCATTTATAATTTATTGGTTTGTTTATTACTCTACTTCCATGTAGCTTTTCCTTGCATATTACTTCATGAATATTATTTGCCCTATCTCAATTTTAAAATCATCAATGACACCACATGCCTATGGTTTGCACACCCCAAAATGACACCAAAATGTGATTTTTGAACATCTTATTCTAAAATTATAATGCTGCCTTCACAGCTGACACCCTTCTGCGAAGACTTTATGAGGTTTTGCAACCATGGAGACATAGAATTTCTTCTTCCAGCTTCAAGAGCATGAGGTCGGCCAGCGATAAGGCTTTGCTCGCAGTACCATGTACCAAGTCATCCTGAACGTGTTGGATTCATTCGAGGTCTGTTTTTTAATGCAGACCAGTCAAGTTCATCTACAAAAAACTAGGATAACAGCTTATTTATTGGCCTTTGCTAAAGTATAAATACTGTGTTCTATGCAAAGGGAAAACATTCTTTTATTGCTTGCAAAAAAAAAAATTGAAAGAGTGTGAGAGAAAGATAGAGAGAGATTTCCAGCCAGAACAAGTCACGGCTTCACCCCTTTCCTCAGAGCAACAGACTCACTGCAGGATTAATGATGTGTTAAGCGCTAAAATTACACACATTCATATTTCACTGTCTGAGCAGCACATTCCACTTGGTATTAAAGGTTAGGGGAGAATATTATGTATAAACAAGAAGAGAAACACAAATGTGGAGGAAAACAGTTTAACAGTAACTGCGGAAGGAAATGTTTTACACTTGAGTCACTTCATCGCAGCAGAAATCTCATTTTCTCACTTTAAAGTCTAACCACTGCTCTTTTGTGTCTGCGTATTCAAACAGAAAATTGCTGTGCAGGTTCTGACTGTCATCTTAAAATGTCTGCAGAGTGCTGAGCTTATCGGAACCTGAGGGAAATCTAAATTAAATCTTCCTGGTGAATGGGATCAGCCTCGGCATTATCTCTTGTCATTCTCGACTATTAAAGTTAGTTATTAGGAAGTAAAGGCACATTTGTCAAAAGAATGTGCAGGCGCTATTTTAAACCAAAGAGCAGTTGGAGTGTTATTGAATATGATTTCAGGGTTATCAGCTCGGCACTGAGACTTTGGACGGACTAAGCTGACCTGTTAAAGGAGCGACTGTTTCCAGATGTCACCACCACAACATTAGAAATGGACAAGCCATTAGTTTAGACATCAGTGGGTGGAAAGATGATCTGGGGTGCTGCAGTGCTACATGGGTATTTAAGGCACCAATCAAGGCAAGAAATGATAGCATCGCAAGCTGAAACTGCTTAAAATTCTTCATGTTTACACTCAGTATCAAAGCAGGAGCGCTCCTATTAGGGCTGGGTAATATGTTGTGGGAAATTGTCTAAACGACTACCGTTAGTCCAACTACTGGGTATTGCTGATATATTCATAGAGGTGTCTGACACTACTTAAAAAACATTCTGATGTCGTTGGATCTGCGTCTCTCATACCATGATTTATTTGTGGCGACCGACCACAATCTCAGCAGTGACCTCCACATATTGATTTTCTATTTTTTGCTATTTAAAATGGGTAAAATCTTATTATGCTCCGCTCCCTCTTTCACTTTCAGTCGGTCTCTCTGCCTCACAAACACAATGACAGCTGACCTGTCTGTGAACAGACCCTCTTCTCAGTGCACAATCTGAATCAAAGCCAGAAGAAAGATTGATGTTGGGTTTCCCCACAGAATAAAATTAGTCTGGAGTTTGCAAATTGTTGGCATCATTCACATCAGGTTTGCCCAAATCTGACGCATTTAAGTGAACTCTAGTGAATTAGTCTCTCTGTTCCTAACACATCACTGTGATTCTTGGAGACCCACCTCTTCAGATGAGTTATTGTAAACATGTAAGACGCTGTGTTACCTTTTCAAATCCTCAGCTCCTAACTGTGGTAGGCTTCCAGCTGTCTTTACTCTAGCCAGGCTCATAGCTGCTAACTAGCATTTACTATCCAGACCAACTCTGCAGAGACACCATTGTAAAGTTGCATGAACGAAGCCTTTGCTTTCCTTTCTGAGGCAGCGAACATAGTACACAACATTTGAGCACTTCACAGTGGCTGCAGCGCTGTCCTGCTAACTTACTTCTCACCCACATGCAACTCCAGATGCTGGCTCCCAATGGTGCACACTTTGAATTAAACTTTACAGGTGAAATATCCACCCAGAGGAATTCTCAAGGAGGCAGACCATTAATTTTGCAAAATAAAATGACAAAACACAGTCAAACAATTGCATTCCCCAAAGAGTGCCAATTTGGCAGATAAATAGGACTAAGCGTAAGGGGAGCAGGATTGGGGAATTAAGTGCTGATGTACAGAAATCACACAAATGTCACTCAAACTTCTGCTGTTACCAGAGCTCTTCCAAGAGCACACAGCTGTAATATTAATCGTTTAAAACTCTCATTGTCCAGTACGACCAAGCTTTCAATCATGCTAATGCATTTGTGGTTTGCTTTACTTCGTTCTAGGTTTGACTCGCGGTCTTTGAATTACATAATCCCTTTGTGTCCTCTTCCTCTGCAGTGGTACATCCCACCTGACTAGAGAATTAGGACCTTCTACTAATATTTGCCTAACACACATAACTTTGCATTTTATTTTGCAGATTGTCACATTTTCACATTGAAAACGTGATTAACATTTACAATACATTCGGATGGAAACCCAGCTGCAGTGATTACCCTAAAGAGAATTATCCACTGAATCTGCAGCTGCCTTCGGCTTTACAATTTTTTTTTCTGTTTTTTTTTTTTTTTATATGTTGAGCGGAGACCAAAAGTGGAGACAAATCAGAGTGAATACTGGACTTTTGTTCATCAGGTGGTCAGAAGCATGACTCCAGTTGTTAATGGTGCTCTGTAACTCCTGCATGTGTAAATAAATGCAGGTCACCTTATTATAGCAAAAGGAAATGATTTGTCAGTACTATGTTCACAGATTGCTTCTGTTCCCTCTTGTTATTGCAGCTTTTACTAGACCTCAACTGTAGGGTCAGATGTGGAAAAATGCTAATATGGTTTATTTTTGAATACTAAGAACATACTTTTTCATACATCTGAAACCGACATGCCTGATTGAAAGCAATGGTTTTGCTGCTGTGCTTTTCTAGAATCTGGTGGTGGAGCCGAGATTTGCGAGCAGAGAATGATAGATGAGGGATGGCAACAAACCATGGCTTCTTATTATCATAAAAAAAGCATTCCATACAGTATTGAGAATTGCAAACCCCTCCTTCCACCGACACAGACACACAAACATGGATGAAAACATACGCACACACGCAGTCTCACACACACTTACTCACGCACACACACAAACACACACACACGTAAACTTCGCTCAGAGAAAGTTACCCTCACATAGATGCATGCCGTTGGACAATTTGCATCTGAATACTAACTTTTGTTGGTAAATTCAAGGGTCCTTGGAGATTTTGCACATTCTGTTCAGAGCTAGGCAGGCCAGTGGGAACAAAGTCACACATTAGCAAAGCCCTGCCAGCCTCAATTATGACCAAAGGGATTGGCTTGATAGTGTTGCAGCAGGCCACATTCAGCACTGGATGTGTCTATTTAAACTTTCCTGGCCACTTCCTTTATGTCGTTCAGCACTGGAGTACGTGGATGGCGAATTCCTGTGTCAAGAACGACACAGAGGAGATATGGAGGTTCGCTGCTCCTGCATTCTGTTTCATTCTGTTCTATTTTATATGGAAGCCTTGGTCTGTGAATCTGGTTTTCATGTTTTGGAAAAATCCATCTGCAATGGAAGCGCTCGGTCTTTGTTCTCTCCAGACTGTACGCCTAGAGGTTTTTTTTTCTCTCTCTCTTTTCTCACACTTTCTCCATGTTTTTCTCTCAATCTTTCTCTGAACATTTGTGATAGAGAATCCAGGAGTCTGGATTCAAGCTTGTGGGCTTTTGCCTCCATATTTCATATGCATTATGAGACACGGCTGATTAAATTGCAAGTGTAAGCCATGACTCGTCCTCCTTCAATATGTAATAAATGTCTGTTTTTTCCTTCGGTTTTCTCATATTCTGTCTGTGTTTTGTGCCTTCTCAGGGGGCTGTAGATTGGATGAATCAGACTTTATGCCTGTTTCAAAGCCCAAGGTGTTTTATTTATAGGGAAAAAGTACATTAACGCCCCTGCAAAGTCTTTGGAAGATTTATCAAGTACTCTCTCAGCTTCCTCAGTGCCTCACTTGAACTGTGATACTTAAAGTACAGATGTGTGTTGCTGGGCACTGTAACGTATCTGTCTGTCGATCTGGTGTGTGTTTTCATCCCTCCTCTCTTGCCACCGTCTTACCATCATGCCCATGCTGTGACATGGCCAGCTCTGTTGTCACTACATTTATAATTCAGTCTTATCAATAAAAGATGGGTGGCATTAAGTTTTTATCTGGTGATGCAGTGCCGCTGTCTCTTAGAGCCTCTTTACAAGCGAATGACTGAAGAGCAAAACTTTCCTTCTCTGTTCTGACTTCCAGGCATCACTTGGCATTAGTATAACCTTAGATGATCCTTGTTTCTTATACATGCTTATAGAAGCTTATTCTCTATGATCTCATATTCTGCTAGCGTACTCCCACAGCCTTCCTCTCCGAGCCCCCAGCCTTTAATGAGTTTTGCTGAGAGTTATATTTACTCATGTTGTCTTGTGCTTCTGTCTAAATGGCAAAATTTCCTCTTTCATTCTGCCTTATCGGGCTGAATCAGCATTGTCTTTTCGCAGTTCACTTAGTGCAAAGAGCTGATGTGGGCAGAGCTCTTTCTGGAAAACGAGCTCCACATCATCCCGGTTTACAGAAACAACATGGCTTGCTTTGCATTATGAATGCGTACAAACCATCACGTTGGTCATGTTGTTGGAGACTGAGAACAGCTTGGCGAAGTACTGTTGTTTTTCTAACTGTTGTCCATTTCTGTTGTTTCCGCACATCTTCAATCTAAAATGGCTTCTGTCTGTTTGGACGTTATGGTTTCATCTGCTTTTTTCTTTGTGGTTTCATGTAGCATCTGCCACCCGGAGAGATAAACAATACGGGTAGATAAAAGAGAGAAGGAGAGAACAAACTGGAAAGAAAGGACTGCATGTGTCAGTTAGAGCTGATAAAAGCCTGAAAATCCAATTAGTCCTCAGTATCAGGGAGGAGGAGGAGGCCTCATGGGAGTAATGTCAGGAAATATCCATCACCGTAACATGACAATAACAGAACATTTACATACTTGGCTATTGATAGATCAGCGTGAAAAATCGAACTCAGTGTTTTCTTGTAAGCCAGAGCTATATTTGTTAGTCTCCCGTAATGGGTTTTGCCCACATCAGCTTTTTGAACAGATAAACAACTATCAAAGGCGAGTACTGTACCTTCCACAGCACAAACCATTCTGAAACAGGAGCCAGTGGGAAAGGATTATCTTAATTTCAGCACACTGAATCTATTCTTTATTCACTGTAGATGTCCTGGAATCCATTTTGGTGGAAAGGTATTCACTGATGAATGCAGACGGAGCTGGTTAAATGTGTGTTCTTTCACCGGGTTGTTTTTTTTTTTTTTCTTTCTTTCTTGTGGATTTCCTTGTTGCTGGTGCCTTGTTTTTCATCCCATGCCAGAAATGAAGGAGGGATGCAGGCAGGGAGAGAACATGAAAAAGGAGCAAGGACAATTTCAAACAGCACAGCGCCCCGGGTCAGAGCTCATATGTTTCTCCAGGGAAGAACCCAGTGCTCTGGGAGTAGGAAACCAGAGCAAACACAGCTGCTGTTATACATTTTATTTGTGCGTGCATGCATGGATTCACATGCTCATGTGTGCATTTGTGTGTGTAGGTGTGCGCATTTGCGGCAAAGCAGGACCATGGAGAAAGATGGAGGACGTGTGTGGGTGTTTGTGTGATAGGGAGGACCTTAATGAGCACAATCTGGACAACAGCATAGACCAGAGAGGAACAAGGGAACTTTGCGTTAGAGAGGAGCTCCTCTACTTCCAGCTCAAACTTGTTTCATCTGCTGTGACTCTGCAGAGAGGTAAAGATTAACAGGAGTAAAGTTCCTCTTCAGTAATTAGCTCTTTCTTAAATGTTTAATACATTTTAGATTTATGCTTTTGAGTTTATCATTCTGTCTTTGATGGCTGTCTCAGTTGTGTATGCACAGTTGCATGTGTGTATCTGTTTATTTGTTCCCACTTATTCCCATGTCAAACTGTATTACACTCAGGTTGTTGTTAAGGAGTGTCAGTCCCAAAAGACAGAGCTTGCTGTTGTGTTGTTGTTATTGTCTTCATCTTCAAACAAGGATTTCTCTGGCCACATACTCCTTGTGGACTCGCAAACACACATACCCAAACCCCCACCTTTCCATGACAGTGGAGCATCTCAGTGGGCACACTGATGCTGCTGCTGCTTGTAAACTGTGTTTACGATTATGGTCACTGTGGTGTGTAGCTTCTCTGATTATGTGTCATCATAAATTAGGCACAACATTTCAGTATTTCCGCTTTGCCCTCAAATGTAAATTGAATAATAAATATATTACGAAGAGTAGCTCATTGGAAAGTGTGTTACTTCATTGATACAAATGTGATGTCTCATGTTTAATGGACAGCAAAATGATAGTAATGTGATACATTTATACAACAGGCCCTTGTTTTGTTTTATGAGCTTTAAATGTAATGATGATCGGTGAACAGCAAATAATGTATTTCTATTCATTACAGTGCGTTTGATTCTACCGCTGTGTTTGATTTTTGTGAGTTCCAGCAGTCGTTGCTGGAGATTCATTGCAATTTTAGCTTGCGTTTCACACTACAGGTAACAACTGCTGTGTGTTTGCAGGGGAGTTTAACCAGCAGTTGCCATGGTAAACTCAGAGGGGATATATTGTTAATGAGGAAGAGTTATTACAGAGCTGATAGGATTGAAGTGTAATTTTAGCAAACTGCATGTAGAGATTAATTAAGAAAAAGCTCTACTTAACACGTACTTAACTCTAATTGTCATGTTAAACTTGTGCAAGGAGAGCAGAATAGGTAATTTTCTGCACACCTAACAGCCGTTTGTTTTTATGTACTCGGTGATGTTGCCACATTTTTTTTCTGCTTTCATTTTCCCAGATCCTTCAATATTTGTCTGGTACACACTCTGTGTTGACCTGGTATAATTTGAAGTCAGCATTTTCTTTAGAGTCATTTTCTCTCTTCAGAGAGTCACCCTGCTCATTGACCCCTGTCTTCATTTTCCCCCTCTCATCCTGTCTCTCCTTCACCTCTGCCCCCCCACTCCTCCTCCCAACCCCACCTCCCCACATCCCTCATATCTACCCTAACCCTCTCAGGGGGAGGTGAGGCCTGAGCTGGCCCTGGGCCCAGGCCCATTAGCCCCAGCCTGGCAGCCATGTGCTCATCACCAGAGATCATTACAACCAGCCAATGACACCACTCTAATGCATCATTAATGATTGATTAACGAGCTGAGCTCAGCCCAAATGGGTGCATTTGTACGGAAGAGCACCCTGTAATGGCAGTGCAAGGCTTGCATCTGCTATTTTTCAGCGTGTTTTGTGTGCATCCATGTGTATGTGCATGTGTTGGTATATTTTATTCTTATCAGTCGCCGTCTGTGTCCTATTTCTCAGGCTGAGTGAGAAGCTGCTGATTCTTTTCTGTCAAACGAAGAACTGAGGAGGTGACTGCAGGATAGCGTGATGGCAGGGCAGGGGCTCCCTGCCCCTCTCCCTCTTCTTCTCTTTCTTGTCCTGGTGGGAGTCCTTCCCGAGGCCCAGAGCTCTGGCTACCTGTCTGGATATCGCCTAAAGACTCGTTTGCAGAGGGACCGGCATGTTCGCAACATCCGACCCAACATCATTCTCATTCTCACTGATGATCAGGACATAGAACTGGGTAAGAGGGTTTCCTGCGTTGATACTTTGCTGTGTGTGTTTACTATGTAGTTGTGCATCTGTCTGTCTCTCTCTGTTTGCTTTGTCTCCCTGTCCCATTGGTATGGATATTCTGTCCATGTGTATCCAACAGCATCAGCAAGGGAAAGTCAGCCTAATGCTGCCTCTTGGCACCACAACAACTGGCCCACTCAAAGTCATGTGCTCCTTTTGCCAACTCCTCTGTTGCTGGCATGAAATGAGGGCGGCCTATGGCTTCCATTGTCTGGTTGCCAAACCCTGGCCATCTCCCTACCCGCTTAAGTCCTTTAGCGGCGTATTGGACTGGAGTGGCTGCATAATGGCCTCCGTGACATCCTTTGTCCTCCTGTGATCGCTAGTGAGAAGACTCCCATTGAAAAGCAGGAATTTATGGTCAAGCATCTGTTTCCCCAAACAATCACCATCAGCCTGAAAAGCTCTTAGTACACAGGAATCCAAATGGGTTACACTTTACCAAAAAGATTTATTCCTTCATTTAATTTTCCCCCTTCTTTTTCTCTTACAGTGCCCGTAATGGTTTTACCCCCTCATGTCCTATATTTATTTTACTTTTCACTCTTTAGCCTCTCTGTTTTCCTCTATTTCTCGCTGTTGTTCCTCTCCAACTGCTTTATATCCCTCCGGGTCCCTTTCATTTCAATCGCTGGCCTTTGAATCTCCTCTTACCCTCCTGTCCCCTCATAACTCCCCCTTTTTCTCCCCATTCCACTGTTTGCTCCCAGGCTCAATGCAGGCCATGAACAAAACTCGGCACGTCATGGAGAAGGGCGGTACACATTTTTCAAACGCTTTCTCCACCACACCCATGTGCTGCCCGTCGCGCTCCTCCATCCTGACAGGGAAGTATGTACACAACCACCACACCTACACCAACAACGAGAACTGCTCCTCACCATCATGGCAGGTCCACCACGAGCCGCACACCTTCGCTGTGCACCTCAACAACTCTGGCTACAGGACAGGTGAGCGCTGTCGAGTTGTAGCGGTAGTTTCAAATGAGGTTTAACTTGAGAGATTTAGTGTGGGTTTAAGAACGATATCAACATACTTCTCACCTGTTCTTTTTCAGCCTTCTTTGGAAAGTATCTGAATGAGTACAATGGCTCCTATGTGCCCCCTGGATGGAAGGAATGGGTGGCATTAGTGAAAAACTCTCGCTTCTACAACTACACCCTCTGCAGAAATGGAGTACGAGAGAAACACAGCAGCGACTACCAAAAGGTACTGATGCATTCCTCTCTCTCCGGGAGACATCACACCTACTGTTACTGAATAATTCGCTGTACAATGCAAATGAAAGGCGAGCAAATAATTTTTCTTGTTACTCGTAGCGATGTAGTTATCTCCTCATTTAAGCATTTGACATTGTGGGCTCATTTTTCACTGCAATATAAAGTGCTGTGCCGCCATGGAAACAGCACAACCATCACTAAAAGCAGAGAGAAGTAGAGAACCATGAATCATAAAAAAAATAAATAAATATGTGATTATTTATTTTACAATAAAAAAAGAAAAATAATGGAATCAGCATGCACAATGTTATTGCAAGTGCTCACAAGTGTTACCAATATTGGGAAAAAATGGCAGCTCTACATATTGTATATATTTAACTTCTCATATTTATATTTTGCTTCCATACTTGTCTTCTATACATACTGGGTAAACACAGCCTGCAGTTCAGCAAAAAAGCCCCTGAATTTTTGACACATGACTGTTGGTTGCAAAAGAATCAGTTATGGCTTCAGAAAAAGCAGAATATTTAGTTTTTTTTAACAGAATCTGGTTAGTATAAAGAAATGATCTTTGCCAAATTCCCAGATAAAGCGCATGTCACACATGCTTTGTTCAATTTGACTTTCTTTAAAGAGTTGAAAATCTGATATTTCTTTCCATTTTAACTGGTTCTGACAGTGATCAATTTTGGCATTTTGGAATTTTACAAAAGAAAACATGCCTTTTCAACCTGATGGCAGGTTTTAGGGTGTAGATGGTTAAGTAACCATGTTTGATCTATAACTACTTTTGGGACTTTGGGACTTAAATAGCAGCACCTTTTATTGTGTTGAAACTTAAAATGTAATAAATGTCTTGCATTCTGTTTACAATTGTTGAGGATATCCTGCAAATTCTGTAAACGCCAGTAGTTTCATAAAATGTTTATAAAAATTGTTGTTTCACTTACAAAATCCCTGTGCTGCATGGTCTGAGACTGAATGTCTACTTCAGGCAGCAATACTTGGCTTTGACTCAAGATCAGTAGTGGACACTGGCCCTGCACAGCACTGGAAGCTTTGACATCTGCTCTTTCTCCCTCCCTCTTTCCCTTACTGAGCGCCTGACAGATATTATTTACTTGCTCCACAGGACTACCTGACAGACATCATTACCAACGACAGCATCAACTACTTCCGTATGTCTAAGAGGATGTACCCTCACCGGCCTGTCATGATGGTCCTGAGCCATGTTGCTCCACATGGTCCAGAGGACTCAGCCCCGCAGTACAGCTCTGCCTTCCCCAACGCATCACAGCACATGTAAGTAAGCTTCAAAATGCAAACACAAGTTATATGATTAACCAAGCTATGAGCCCTCAGAATGTGACAGGTTTTGGGATGTTCTATGATAATACATGCGCAAGTAATTGCAAACTGTTTGAATAGGCCTGCCTTTGCCCATTTTATGTAAATGGGACAAAGCTGACAAGTACAACGGTACATTTTTACATTTTCACATCCACAGCTATTTGCTTGCATATGAGTCATCCACACATTCACGCTTCTATTCATTTGACCCAGAATGACACAAATTCCATAATCTTAGCGCGATCTCGTCTTTCTCTGCCTGCAGTATGCTGTTGGCAGCTGAGGCCTCTCTTTGCACAGCCATTGTTGTGCTCCAGTTTATTTGGCTCATGTGTTGTTCACATTAGTGATACAACCATAACAAGCTCTGCCAATTTGTACCATTTTGCTAGCCACGATCACAGAGAGCATAGATGGTGTGTATCCATTGCATCGGTAATATTTAAGGTACATGGATGCACACATATATGTACCTAACACTTCAGCCGTTGTCTTCCCAACCCTCCATGCTCGGAACTGGCTGTCTAGTGCTACTAGCTAATGGCAAACTCACTATTGGCCTCTAGAGATGCATCTAAGGCCAGTAATGAGACTGCAGTTTCCACCTCCCTCCCTCCAACCCACTCACATCTTCCTTTTGCTTCATCTAATCCCTCCAGCATCATTAACCTGTGCCACACAGGCTTTATACACAGAATATTCGGAAAATTCAACCCCTGTGTCTTTGTGCAAACTTTTAATTGCTCTTTCTCCATAAATTTGCTCTCCCTCCGGTGATGTTTTGCGAGAGCGCCTTCTCTGGCTATTTTTCTCACTCCATCTCCCTCCGTCCTTATCATCCACACAAAGAGAACGAGGCAGTAAAAGTCCTGCACCCCTCTGGTGATAAAGCGTCTCACCTTGGCACCTTACAGGCCCATCTTCACACTACATTAAAGTTGCCACTGCACACTAAGCTGTGAGACATTAGCATTTCTTTAAAGTCAAATCGATTAACTTTAAACGTTAAAGATATTTTCTTCTTGGATCTCATTAGCTATTTAGCAGTTTTTATTCTCAAATAATTAAAGTTCCATATGGCTTGGAGTTAAATATTGATCAAACTGTGCTCACTGTGTGCAGGCCTATTGATTTCAACACTTTGCATTTTACATGGTGTATGTACCCTCCGGTTTAGCATTGCATAAACACTTTTCTGGCTGCTTTGGAAAGAAAAGGATGGGAGACATTAGCCAACTCAGGCAGAGAATATTGATGTAGAAGCACAATGTGACTGTACATTCTCTGTAATCCAATTTACAGCGATAGAATATGGAAATATTGCGGTGCAGGTGTAATGTGAATGACACTGACACGTTTTGCTCTTTTAAGAAGCACTAGAAATGTATATTATGCCACAGAACTTTTTGTGATGAGATTAAATCTTACCGCCTTTTTCTGTCTTCTCCTCTTTTAAGAACCCCCAGCTACAACTATGCCCCAAATCCAGACAAGCACTGGATCCTACGCTACACTGGTCCCATGAAGCCTGTCCACATGCAGTTCACTAACATGCTTCAGCGCAGGAGGATGCAGACGTTGTTGTCTGTGGATGACAGTGTGGAGAAGGTAGGTAGACAGACAGATAGACATATGCTTAAACATAGAAGCACTCATACACACTGTACACACACACACACTGTACACACACACACACACACACACATATTTTGTCTGACAGCCTCAAGTCCTGAGAGATCTGTGCTTGTTCTGACTGGGACTGTATAATGTATTCGCTGACACACTTGGTAAATTGTTCAATCCCCTTTTTCCTTGAAACTGGCACAAGAGATTTGAGCTATCAAATGTGAAGTATAACTTTTTACACTCTATGGGTGTTCAATGAATTATGTCCTGCGTAGGTGTACAACATGCTGGTGGAGACAGGTGAACTGGACAACACGTACCTCATTTACACCTCAGACCACGGCTACCACATTGGCCAGTTTGGCCTGGTGAAGGGCAAGTCAATGCCCTATGAATTTGACATCCGCGTACCCTTCTACGTACGAGGACCTAATGTGGAGCAAGGCGCCACGTGAGTCACTCAGACTGTTATTTCACAGTGGAACACTTTGCAGCAAAAGAACCAGATATTTTTCTTCTGCCAGAATCTATAGAAACTTTTATTATTGTTGCCCTGCAGTAATCCTCACATTGTGCTGAACATTGACCTGGCACCCACTCTGCTGGACATGGCTGGTGTTGATATTCCTGCAGAAATGGATGGCAAGTCTATTCTCAAGCTGCTGGACACAGACCGGCCAGTCAATAGGTGAGAACACTGCTGTTTCTTACTCTGTATTTTCGCGTTCAATACACAATTCAAGAATGGCATTTAAAATGCCAAGATTGGTTGGCTGTTTGACAAAAAGTAATTTGCCCGGACTTTGTACGAAAACTTCTCTTCTTGGTGTTTTCTTGGACATAAGAAATCTGCAATTCAAATATAAATGTGTAACAACACCTAATTTCCAGTACAAGGATGGCATTTTAAAATGCTGCGCATGTTTGCTCTGTGCAAATATCACAGAGAGGTCTGAATTTTTTTTCCTTTTTACTCATTTCCAGGTTCCAGTTGAACAGGAAGGGTAAAGCATGGAGAGATTCTTTCCTGGTGGAGAGAGGGTATGTTTTATTGATTGACCTTTTGCAGGACGTGTTCTCATTCCCCACATTGTCTTCTGGCAACCTCAGGCTCCTTGGTTGGTTGAGAAAAAGAAGTGCATTTTTGTGTGCTTTCAGGAAGCCTCCGCACAAAAGAGCTGATGGGAAGGAAATGGCCCAAGAGGAGAACTTCCTGCCAAAATACCAGAGAGTGAAGGACCTCTGCCAGAAAGCAGAGTACCAGACCTCCTGCCAGCAGCCAGGACAGGTACTTGACCTGCAGAAGCGAAGAAAAAGAGATTATTAAAGTTGTAGGAGAACAAAATATAGTGTAGTTCACACAGGGTGATATTTTTAAATTTACTGAGTATAATAAGCAGTGATTGTACTTATAGTACAGAGATCCATTTGACATCAGACAGCTCTTTTTTTTTTCTTTTTTTTTTTAATCCTTCAAAATGAGGAGCTCTTAATATGGCCTGTGTGTATATGAAGAGCTTTCTGGCTTGTTAAAAATCTGAACACCAATTATAAAAAACTCGTCCTCAAAGAATGAACACTGTTGATCTGGACTGTGTCTTATATTTTAAGGGCTTTATAGAGCAGCATTAGTGGTCTATGCATTGTAATTTCAACAGAGAACCATTTGAATGGTTTACAAATTATGCTATAAAATAGTATGGGCCTGAAGACCTGTTTATATTAAATTTTCCTGTGCCTTGTTTCAGAAGTGGCAGTGTGTGGAGGACCCAACTGGCAAGCTGAGGTTGTATAAGTGCAAGGGCATGGCAAGTCTCTTTGCCCCACGTATGCAGGCTCTGATGGCCAGTGGTGCCTCTCAGCTGTCTCTTACATCCAACTCCGACAGCTGTAACTGCGATGACGTGGGCTTCAACACATCCATCCTGAAGAGGAAGAGGCTGTTCACCAAAAAAAGTAAGTTCCTCTTGTCACTCACATTTGCTATTGTTCGGGTAGCTATTAATAGATGTGATTTTTTTCAGAAAGACACTTGTTCTTTACTTTGAAACGTCCTTGCTGTAGCCTACAAAGCCTTGCAAAACAGGGCCATTAATCTCAAGCTAAAATAACCAGCTTTTGAAGTATTCATGAGAGGAGACGGATGTGTCAGTGCTGCCATCAAGTGGTGGAGTAGAGTAGACAAGTGAGACTTTAATCATTAAGAAACAGACACAAAAGCTTGTCAATTATTCGTAAAATATAATACTGATTGCATGGAGCTTTGATTCATATCAGTATTGTTTGTCATATGCTGGCACTCACTTATCTACTTAATCACACATCCTAATCTACAGTATCAAAAAAAAACATTCCTTTTTCTCATCTTATTCAGATTCCTATGTCTCGTCCTATGCAGAGATGAAATCCAGTAAGGCTGCGGCTAGGAAGCGCTGGGCCCGCTCTGTGTCCTTTGAGCTGGATGGAGACCTGTATGCTGTAGATCTAGAGGAGGGCTACCAGCCTCTGGGCATGAGGAACAACAGCTGGACCAGAGATGGGAGGAGAGGAGCAGGGGATGAGGAAGACAATGAAGAGTTCAGTGGCATGGGAATCACAGCCAAACCCACCACCAGCAACAAACTCACACCTCCTGCTGCTCTTAAAGTCACCTACAGGTGTGTGTGCGTGCGTTAGTCTGCATTACTGATAGAGATAAAATGTTTGGATGGTACATGTATGGTTTTGAATCATGCTGTATTGTGTCCTGCAGGTGCTCCATCCTCATGAATGACACAGTTAAGTGTGATGGAGGCCTCTACAAGTCACTCCAAGCATGGAAAGACCACAAACTGCACATTGAACATGAGGTAATGTTCGGTTCTTTCACTTAAATCTGATACATAAGCCTCATTTTACAGGTTGTCACTAGTCTGTCGTGTTTAATGAGCTTTGGGTGACTCTGTGATTTTTCTGGCTGCATTAAGATTGAAACCTTGCAGACCAAAATCAAGAACCTGCGTGAGGTTAAAGGTCACCTGAAAAAGGTGCGGCCAGAGGAATGCCAGTGCAACACTCCCAGGTGAGAATTCATCAGTGGCAGACTGTCACCAACACAGAGATCCATCATATGTGACAGCTGTCTCTTCTCTTTTCAGCTACCTCCTCAAGAATAAGGACACTTTCCAGCTGAGTGCAGGACGAATGCACTCACTCAGGTAAAACTTAGCATCGATTTACTGGGAAGTCGTGCTTTTTGTTTACGCGTCAAGTCTCATTCTACTTAATGTTCTTGTTCACATCAGAATGCCATCCAAGCAGAAGACTCAGTGGCTGCAGAAGGAGCAGAAGCGAAGGAAGAAACTACGTAAATTCCTCAAGAGGCTCCAGAACAACGACACCTGCAGCATGCCGGGCCTTACGTGCTTCACCCATGACAACCATCACTGGCAGACCGCCCCCTTCTGGACAAGTGAGGAGTGACATGTCTGCGGATCATGATTAGAAACGAACAGTGTTTTTGTTTCTGCCACTATTTTCCAGAGCAGATAGGATGAAAGCACTGTTTTGAACGGCTTGGAAAATCTCTTGTTTTCCACTCTCACCCTTCCTTTCTCCCCCCCACTCCCCCTCCCTCTCTCTCCCTCAGTGGGTCCATTCTGTGCATGTACCAGTGCCAACAACAACACATACTGGTGCCTCAGGACCATCAATGACACACACAACTTCCTGTTCTGTGAATTTGCTACTGGTTTCCTGGAGTATTTTGACCTCAACACTGACCCGTACCAGGTATTTCATTTGTACAGACACACATATCGTGGCAGATATAAATAACGTACAAATAATGACTATCAAATGATCCCACATCGTGATTCATGGCACATTCCTGTGAGTGCAGGGGGTACAGTTTTCCAGAGATTTTCCAAAGTTTGCAAAGGCCTTGCTGACATTTTGTCCTTATTATTCCTGCAGCTGATAAATGCTGTCAGCACCCTTGACCGCAATGCTCTGAATGCGATGCATCAACAGCTCATGGACTTACGGGGCTGCAAGGGACATAAGCAATGCAACCCGGAAAAGGGTGAGTAAAAAGTCTCTGAGGTTAACATGATTGATTACAGCGTCTCCAGTAATTTCAGACTGAGATTAATGTTACATCCACTTCCTTTCAGGAGGCAAGGAGCGAAACTACTTCAGTGAATACAGGTACTTTTTCCTCTTAACAGCTCACAGCTGATTACTTTTACAAACACTGCAGATGGAATTCAAGTTACAACATGAACTCTGGGAGGTTACAGCCTCCCCAGTGAGTCTTTGGTTATGTTTCTGCTCAATGCGAGTCGTCTGGGGAGTTAGGGAAATAAAATACAGTGATGTTGTTCTGAAATTGAACCTCTTCAAACTGCCATGGTTCCTTACTGTTGTGATCAAAGCCTTTTTAGCATGCAGAAGCCGAAGCCAAAGAGGGCTAAAATGCAAGCCTGCTTTTCAGCTTCTGCTGCTCCCTTTTTGTAATGAAGCCTAATTGCTTGTCTCTGCTGTGCGTGTGGGGGTGTATGTGTGTGTGTATGCTTGCTTGTGTGCGTGTGCTTGTGTGCGCGCATGCATGTATGTGTGTGTGCACTTGTGTGTGTCTGTGTGCGTTTGTGTGTGTGTGTTTTGTGTGTATATACCTGTGTGTTTGTCTCCATGCACGTGCATTTGCCCTGATACGTGCTCTGCATGCTTCAGGCCAGTTCATCGTCGAAAGAGGCCAAAAGTGAAGAAGCCCTCCTCCAAATCGCTGTGAGTTTGTCATAACCCATCTGCTCCTTTGTAGTCAGCCAAGCTCTACTACTATCTCCATCCAGATTTTTTTTTTTTAGCTTGGTCAGATGACCCAGCAGCATGTCCTCCTATTTACTGTAGTTCTGTACTCCTCTACTTACAGTAACGATCATTTACCTGCATTGCAAAGCCGCACCATCTTCTTTTTCATTCACCCTCTCGAGTCAAATTCAGTAAAGCAATGCAGACGTGACATTGTTCTCAGTACGTTGTGTTTTCAGTCGTGTTATTGTCATTTCTTACTTTTCCTCGCAGTGTTGGTAGGAACAGACCACAACTGGAGCCATGGTTTCCAGTGAATGCCACAAGTGGTACAGTTAACTTACAATGTTTTTTTTTTCCCCCCTGCACAGAGGGCAGATTTGGGAAGGGTGGGTTGGTTAACCACCCGCATCCCACGACCAACCACATCGGCCTTCTCCAGTGAAGGAAGGAGAATGGGGAGGGCAGGCAAACCCGAGGACCTTGACCACACTTCGATGGACCATAACCTGAGATACTACTCTTCTCTTTTCTGGGTTTAATTTTCGAGAGAGCTGCTCTTCGTAGCCCTCGCCCAGGTAGAGGAGACATTAAGGCTGAGAGGAAGCTTAAAGACAATTATCTACTTTGAAACATATTTCATACCGATTTCCATCTTCTGTTACCCCCAGCTGTCAGGGCTGGCAACATCAGTAGGATGCTCTAAACCAAGTGGGGCGGTTTGGTGTTCACAAACCATTCAGTCTAGCAGTAAAGCTTGTAGATAATATTCAATATGTCAGCTTTAATCAGCTTTCTTTCATGTCATACGGGACCCAGTGGAAACAACGTCAACTCTGCTGCTACACAACGATGTCATGTCCTCATGATGTCTCTGTGGCACATGCTGATTAACTCAATAATTAGCTCGCTGGGAGTAACAACAAAACCTATCTTCTTTATCTGCACCAACGTGTCTGCACATGGACGTGGAGTTTTTAACGACCAACTGTATCAGAGTTTTCGCCATAATCTTTTGTATTATAGTTGATCTTAACACTGATGAATGTCCTTTATGAAGCGCCATCTTCCTCACAGCCGTGAGACGTGTGAGATGAACAGCGTTTGCCTGCAACGATTCAACCCCACACACAGACCTTAGCGCAGGTTCTTCATGACGCTGACCAGGCCGACACTATCTCACAACGATACAATCCTCCAGAATATCTGAGCATTGACTGAATGTGTCATTAGTGAATGCCATTTTACTCCTTTGTATTGTCAGTACCACACTGTAGAAGTATCCAAATAGTTTGTTCAGCTTGCTATACATGGTGCTACAGGATAACAATACAGAAGTAAAATCTTGCTGTACAGTACAGTATGTATTTGAATGTATGTTGTGCAATTAATATAAATGTTTACAATATTTTTTATAATACTGAAGAGGCAGACCTCATTGTATGATATGAGTCGACAAAATATAGGGAGAAGTGTAGCTTGAAAAATTTCATTGCCCGCGGTTTGTATGTTTGTCCTTTCCTTATTTACATCGGAAAAGCACTTAAAGGGTTCACTGTGAAGAGATGTACATTAATGGATGTATAGTTTACTCTGTGCCAGAGGAAAAACACAACAGTGTAATACTTATTGATGTGAAGTTTAGCTACCTGCCTTTGTTAGCTTCTTGATTTTTTTTTTTTTTTTTTAGCAAATATTGCCATAGACCTAGAGTGCTGATAGTAACTGTGAATAAAGTTTTTTTTTTTTTTTTTTTTAGCAAATATTGCCATAGACCTAGAGTGCTGATAGTAACTGTGAATAAAGTGTTGTTTGACCTTAAATGTGACCTGACTTTTATTTGTTTTCTTGTCCAGCAGGTGTCTCTGTCTGCTTGTCCACAGGCTAATGGGTTACATACAACCCACTGACAGTTACAACAGTAGACACTTTATCTCTCTGACTGACTGAGTCGTGCAAGAATAGGTTGCAAATGAGCGCTTCATTATCCCTGATATGATATTCAAATACAAATTCAAACATCTGCAAGGTCAGGAATGTTCAGGGAAGGACACCTTGGTCCCCTAAGTGTTCCTTTTTGTCTTGTTTGCTGTTTACTGCAAACTGTGAGAAACTTGGAAAATTCTACAAAAACTAAAAATCATCAAGCCGGGATCGCACCCACATCGCCTAGCAACAGCACTGTTCTGTTACTGTTTCTTTGGCAGCAAAAATTCAAGCTGAAGTCTGGTTTTAGTTGGATATTTGAGACGCATATCTACCAATAAAACACATAAGTAGATTTACTGTTTGGTTTTTTTTTTTTGTTTTTTAGTAACAGTAGTCTGTCTTTTGTAGTAAATAAACTACAAATAATTAAGAAACCCTGTGATAGACTGGTGACCTGTCCAGGGTGTCCCCTGCCTTCGCCCTAAGTCAGCTGGGATAGACTCCAGCCTTCCACAACCCTAGTGAGGATTTAGCGGTGTATAGATAATGGATGGATGGATGGATGGATGGATAATTAAGAAACAATATTAAATTATTTATCATGTTGCAAGAAAAGTTGGCAAAAAGTGAAGTCTCCTCCAAACATGTTGTGATAGTTCTCGCTGATTAAATTAAATTTAACATTTTATCACTCTGCTGCATGTTAAGGTTACAGTTTGGCTCCTACACTGCAATAATTTCTGTAACAAACAAAAAAAAAGTTTAAATTCTGGTTGCAAAGGTAACAGAAGAAAAGTGTTAAAACCAGTGAAATACTTATGGTTTTAAAACCATAAAAAGTGTGAAAATGTGTTATTTTATGGTCACATAATGGTTTTTTTTGTTGTTTTTTTTGGACATCATTTACAGCGTTGGCCTTTTTTACAGTCATGCAAATTAATACTTTTCTGTGATGTTACTAGATATTATCTATAAATAATTAAAACTGGGAAAATAAGCAACAAAATGTTTTAAACAACTAACCATTTTTCAGTCCTTAATATATAAACTTTTTAATCAAATAACAGCAAATATCTATGAGATTGTATTTTTTCTAATTTAATACAGTAAGAATTATTTACCATTTATGTACTTAATGGCAAATAGCACTAAACTAATGCTACTTTTGTTGATTTAATACAGTAAAAATAGTGTAATTTAGTCAAACATTGATAAAAAAAAACACAAAAAACTTTCTTACTTTGTTCAATGATTGTACTAGATATCATCCGTAATTAAATAATTACAAATATCTTATTACATATGATTTTTTGTGTCACATAAAAAAATTGATACCTATTATTATATTATCTGTAATTATACAAAACAGATCATCTGTTTTAAAAAATAATAAATAATTTGTCATTATTTGACAAATATCTTTAAAGTAATGATAGTTTTGAATTTTGCTCATGTTTTTTTTTTTATAAAAATAGTCAATGTGTAAATCAACACTTGATTACCAGATTTTTTTTAATGTAATTAAACAAAATAGAAGAAGTAACATTTTAACATTATTTACAATTTTTCAGTCCTTAATATATAGAATGCTTCTCTTACATTATGTCTATCTGCAATTTTGACTTTTTAGGTTATTTTTTAATACAGTCAAAATGTAAATCAATACTTTTTTGTGTGATTTAACTAGATATTATCTGTACTTATACAAAACAGATAATCTGTAAAATAACAGTTAAATTATTTATCATTATATCTTGAAAGTGAAGGTATTTTTTTTGCGAATGTAGCTGAGTAAAAAAATGTTATTTAATAGTCAAACATTGTAAAAAAAAAAAAAAACAATTATCATTTATAAAAACACAAATTCTTGATGTAGACATAATTAACAGTCTGTTTTCTTGGGTTTTTTTTATAATGAACGTGTAAATCAGTACTTGATTACCAGATTTTTTTTATATGTTTTAAACAAAAAAGAAAAAGTAACATTTTTAACATTAACTTTTTTTTTCTTTTTTTTTTACAGTCAAGGTGTAATTCAATACTTTCTTGTGTGATTTAACTTTTTAATTAACCTTTTTTTTTTCTTTTTTAAAATAAAATACCGGTAAATCGTTTTAAAGTTAAAAACCGCGGTTCGTCCCGGTGGGGGTGAGCAGCAGCAGCAGCAGCAGCAGTCCGGGTGACCCTCGTCCCAACCGATGACTCACGTGCGGAGGCGGAGACTCCATATCGGATCCACCGCCGTAGGACGGTCCCGTCCTCCTCACTGCTCCAACCGCTCAGAAAACCAGCCCCTCATCCCGATACGAGCACAACACTGGTTTTCCTCTTTCGACTACGCCTGGTTTACAATGTGAAGAACATGTCCGGGACAAGGTGAGTTAACTTTAACTTTAACGGAGCGAACGTGGAGAAAGTTTTCGGAGCCGGTGTCGCGTCGCAAACATCCCGCCGCGGAGAGCTTGTTGTGCGGACGGACAGTGAACGAGACACGCCGCTCAGTGGATACTCAACTACTTGTAGCGTGTTTTAAACTGTGAATGTTTGAAAAATGTGTGACTGAAAAAGTGAGCTAATGTAAAGAAGCTAGCTGAAATTCAAGTTTAATTCCGCTGCTATCTTTACGACACATTTATCGCCGCACAGCTCTAGTAACTCGCTAGCACGCAGCACGAGACACTGTGAGGGAAAGTTTGGCTCTGAAAAGTTCACTTCATTCGCTATTTGTAGTGGAGTTCAACTAGCCGCAGTTGGGAGACTACATTCTTCGTTTATCTATCACCACCAGCCGCATCTGTTGGGTTTTTTTTTTTCTTTCAACTCGTCCACTTTGCTGTGGTTAGGAGACCAGTAACCCAAACGGAAGGCAAATGTTCCACAGTCCATTTGTTGCTCCCATTTGTACTGGTGGCTCTCAGCTCCCAGCTTCTGGTTTCATCTCCACATGTCCTCACCAGCTGCAGATGTGCGTTAAAACTTTCTTCAACTTTCTTAGGCTGCTCGCTTTGCTTTTAGTCCCCACAGTCTATTTAAAGCTGAGCAGGAGAAGCTGCAAAGTTTTCCCTTCAGCTGTTGGTGAATGATATACACCCTTCAGACTGAGTGCTGTGATTTCCAACTTGATGGCTCACTGGTAGAAGCTATGGGAGTCTTTGATGCCTTATGTTCCTCCACTTCTCCTACTTGTGTCCATGTTGTATAACACGCTGCCACCTACGCTGTTTGACAAGCCAACCCTTCAGTCTGATGTCATTTCTGTAGCCTGGAGCTGTTCACTTGGCATGGTGTGCCATCCTGACTTCCTGGGTGCAGCAGTTTCACCGTCTTGCCTGCCCAGCTGGTGCTCATCTGATGCCTGCTGGGTGCATCTGCGTGGTGTTTCTGCAGACGTGTGAACTTCTCTATCTGTCCGGCGCGGTGTCTTTATCTGTCTATCACAGCATCTTTATCTGCATTACAGACAGGGAAGGCAGGATGGCAGGAGACAGTGATCCATTTGGTGCTGCTGCCACTTGAAACGTCTCCTCCGTTCATGTGCTTGTCAGTGTGAGGAGCAGGAATCACAATAGGATGTTGTCTCGTTGTTTACCCCGCTAGCTCACAACAGTGGGCCGACAAAAGAGAACAAACCGTGAACCCCCTCCCCACCCCGAACAGGATGAATCAAAATTGCGTCTTTTGACAAAGACAAGACAGGATGTCCATCCGATGGAGAATCTCACAATAGAAATGTTGTTTTCCTGTTAAGAGGGAATGATTTTGAAGCTTGTGCTTGCAGTGAGCAGCTTGTTATGGGCTGTGACATGTTAATAATGTAATCGGTGTGACTGAATTAGTTTTTTTAGACACACAGCTTTAAAGCAAATGTTTCAGCTTTCACCTCCTTCTTTCCTGTACTGTAATCCCGGTCACGTCCCCGGGGATCAGTGTTCTTAACACTCAACGCACACTTTTCATTTGACTTTGATTCTCTGTGGCCTGCCACAGTGACTCTGTAATGAGGTTAAGGTGATTTGCCCAAACACATTTATCTGTAACTGTACAACCGCCGACATTTTGAACCTCGTCTCTGTGGGGATTAAAAGCCGGTTTAACTTTGTGGCCCACACTTGGTTGAACTTGATGCTAAGAGTGCTGATCATCGCTCAGTAGCATTAAAGGGGATAATAGCTCGTGGCACTTTTAGATAGGCCGTAAGAGCGAACAAATCACCTGCTTCTAAAGAGGTGAAAAACTTTGTTCAAACTTAGTGAACAGCCACAGAGCGAAATGTTAATAGCGTCTACACAAAATGCAGATTGCATGAAACAGCAATGCAGCCCTGAACCACACATGAATGAAACAAGGTGCAGGTCTGTCTAGAAGCATTCTGCTTCTGAAATACACTCTACCGCAGCCTGTCTTTTGTTATTAGGAAAATATTCATCTGTTCCTTAACGTTGATCCCCTGCGATGGCCTCTTAAATCATAATCCACTCCTCCCCTCAGGCCCACGCAGGCCGAGCGTTAACATCTTCACCAGGCTGCTCTGCATTTCTAATCCTAGAGAGCCTGCAGTCTGCACCTTCACTTCCTCTAGAGGACAATCCGGACGTGTCTTTCCTGTGTGGCTCCTCTTCCAGCCGCTGACCCCCTAACTCACCCTGTAACTCTGCTCTGGGATTAGACTCTGGCCTCGTTTGTCATGTCAGCAGGGGAGGAATTGGAGGGGGGGATGGTGCGGACCTACTCAAAATGAAGTTGCAAACTGCTACTGGTGGTGGGCAAAGCAGATCAGATATGGAAAATGTTGTTTCGGCAGCCCGCAGATGGCAAAGGTTGAATGTTTGAGTTAATGCTTAACATGTACTCATTGATAACATATATGACCCAGGACGGTTTTACAAGGTAAAGTTTGGACAATGTATGTTTGGGGTTATTAAACACAATTACATCCTAATAGGTCCACTCATTTTTCTTGTTTGGACAAGTGACCCCATTGTTGCTGCTCTGACAGCTGGTGTACTGGACTGAAAGACCAGGCTGTATGCGGTAAACACCCTGATCCCGTCCTCAGCCTCTCCTGCACATGTTCACTCTCGTCCAGAGTCTTATCTGACCTGAAAAGTCTCCATATGCTCTTCGACTAATGAAAGGGGTGGATTTTGGGACGGACAGGAACTTGTGTTTGGTCAGGCTTGCCCCTATAAAAGGGAATTTATTGACTGTGTTGCTGAGCGGGGTCTCAGACAGACAGGGACTGTTCAGCTGAGCAGTAAGGGGGCCGGAAGTTCCCAGCATTTCTACTGAAAGCTGCAGCATTCGTGGGAGAAGGCAAGATGGCGGGACAAGACAATACTCTCCATACAGAAATCACAGAGCGTTGCTTCTCTGCATTTAGTCTGTAGGAGGATTACAGCGAGGGTATCTGAAGTAACATTCAACTGCCAACACAAAAATGTTCTCCTGGAACCGGTGGTGAGGTAGGCACTTTTATCTCGCATCTCATGAAGAATCAGTTTGTTGCAGTGGGGGTGAACATTTGGCAACTACAAGGAATGAATTCACTAAGGCCATGTAAAATCGCTAGTTGGAAAGCAGCATGGGAAAAGCTGGCCTTGCTGAAGGTGGCTGAGCGACCTTGTGAGATCCGGTCTAATCCAGTGCCAATGGAGAGGGGAAACTGTCTCTAGTTCTGGATTAGGGCAGCTGTTGAAGGAGGTCACCCCAGACCTCCTATGCATGTCCCAAGCTCCTCCCCAGTGGGGCTCTGATAGGCTGTGTGGAGGCAACACAGAGAGTTCTCGTTGAATGAAGCCTGCCTGTTGATCTGACAATAGTCAGCATTGTTCCGTACTATCACAGGCTGCAGAATCGGGTGCATATCACAGGCTTTGTAATGCATATGACCGTGAATCATCACAGGACATTCTTGTCAACTCGGTGCCCACTCTTTTCTATTCCCAGAGAGTCCACAGACTTATGTAGAAGAAAAAGCCGTTGGCGTTTGCAGCGAAAAGGAATATTTTTGTGACTTCTCAGTTAGATAATTGTATTCATGTGCACACATTTCACAGGCAGTCCACATTGTCCTTTGTTTTCCTTCTTGCTGAAGACAGATTACAGGTTGTGCAAAGAGCTTCAAAATGTGAAAAGTCCACTTTGCATTTTTTTTGACCATGCCATGGTTTTAAAATAGACCCCACGTTCAGTGTGGTTAGTATAAGCCAAGCATATAGCACACAGACCAAACCGGACCATCTGGTTACTGCAGTTTCAACTGTGTCATTGTAAGACTCAGAACTGCCAATCACACTTTTCTCAGGCGATACTAGACAAGATGAAAGAGTTTATTGGAAGTGTGTTTACTCATCCCTACTGAGTGATGATGACATTTTCTTGTTAAAGAGCTGCTGAAGGAGAATTGCCGTGCCTTACTTTAGAAATTTAGAAAGAAATTACGAAAGGCAGTTTTGGTTTCTTTACTGTTAAATTTGCTGGTGATATTTCTTTATTCTTAATGCTGCAGCGGGAGACCAACTTAAGTCTGTCAGTGATGCAACACTTTCTTTTTATGTGCACATCATCGGATTGTACAGTGTCTTTAATATTTTATTTCCCTTTTTCCCGTTCATCACTTTCATTACAGAACTGTCACACCCAACATCAACAGCTTGTTAGTATCTTATCCGCGCGGGGCTTTTTGGAGGTGAATCAGGTGACAGGGTGAGCTCAGGAGTCCACTGTTCTGTTCATCTTTATCCTCCCACACTAGCCTTGTTCTCTCTGCCAGGCATGTGGCTGCCCGGCTGTTTGGTCTTAAAGTGCTTTACCTCTCTTCCCCTCCTTGGCAACCTGCCACAGTGATGCCTGGGTTGGCTCACATAAGGCCGGCTCTATCATACCTCACGTGTCTGACGGTGAAAGACGACCCTCAAACTTGTTTGCCAATGTCAGCACACGAGGGGTGAGGAATGGACACTGACAACTGCTGCTGAAGTTTAGGAGGAAAAGAGAAAAGGGGAGGAGGTTGGAAGCACAGAAAAAAACGTGTGGACCGATTAGAGGCCTCGTCTTCAATCGTGTGGTCCAATTTGAAAACATTGTTTTTATCTGCTTGAATGACTTCTATCTGCATAAAAATGCAAAAATCTAGGAAATGCCCCTCTGAGTCAGCTGCAAGTCTCTCTGTGATAATAAATCTGTTTCACTGTATCCAATCACACAATCTCAGTGTTCTGCAGAAAACTGCTAATGCACAAGTATTGATTTTTTTGTAAACTCATAAATGCTACTTGCTAAATACTGCTCAAAGCCATACCTGGGCTGAGACCTTTGATCAAATTGCAATTTCATACTCTGCAGCTGTCTGATAATACAAAACATGAAATAAGTCACTGAGAACACTATTGTGTGATTGGCGTCGGTGAGGAGACACCAGTTAACTTTATTTTAAACGACTACAAAGCTGGATCATTTTAATAATTAAGGTAAACAGCTTGCAGTCATATGTCAAGTGTTTTCAAGCAGGTCGGTTTTACCTGCCCATACAATTAGGCTGTTTTTAAATCTGTTTACTTTGGAGATTGGTTTGCAGCCACTGTTCAAAAACATTTTCTTTTTCAAGGTGGAAAGCTGCTTGGCACTGATGAAAGGCCAACGCTGAGAGAAAAACCTTGTATTTTATAATTTATCTTGCGTTTTTGTGAACGCTCTCTGGAAAATGAGCAGCCTTTCAAAAGTCTCATTGGTAAGACATCAATCGCCCCAAGTTCTTATCCATTGATTTTTTTTCTACACCCTTTTGATCATCTGAGGAGCAGTAACAGGGTTTTTTTTTTTCTTGAACAGAGAAATTTTTGGCAGGGGTTTTAGCCAGCACCAAAGGAAAATCTCCAGCACCAAAATAAAAGTTGAGAATAAAAATAGCAATTATTTTTTTTTAAAATCCAACTTTGTTAAATGGGTTACATGTACTCCAGCATAATAGACTTTTTTTTTAATCAAGTGGATAGAAATACAAGGAAAATGCATAGATTTCTTTCAAATAAGGTAACCTGTCACCATCAAATGACCATTCTGAGGCAGGAAAAACCCTGAGTAACCTAAACAAGAATACATTTAACACAAGCATTGAGTTTTAAAAAGTTATAAATACTTCTACAGAAATTCAAACAATGGGCAGAACATTCTCTTAGATTAACCTGGAGTTTCAGATACTTGTATCCTAAATTATATCCTAATCAATGTCAAACTGGAAACACCATCCCTCAACAGAGGTGGAGGTCTGAGGCATCATCTCTCACCTGTTTACAATTCAGTCCTAAGATCTCTCCCCAGGAAGATGAAACCACATACACACCTAGCCACAAAAGACCCTAACGAACTCCATTGTGGCAGGGGGAGCACAAACGACCCACATAACGAGGGGGAGGAACAACAAACCCCCAACAAACTCAGGTGTTAAAGGCTCCTTTAGGATATAAGTATCTGGAACTCCCAACTAGTCAGTCAGAACTGATGAAGCCTCTTGGATGAGAGGTGAAACGTCTTCAAGGAACTCAAGCAAGTCCAGTTGCTATGATTAATCTAAGAGAATAACCATGACCTGGATTACTGAGAATCTTCACAGACAATGGGCGGAACAGTAAACAAGGCAGGCACTATGCAGGCCTGTGGATCTGGTTTACAAAACATATCACTGTTAAAGTCAGAGAACTAGGTAGGTAAACAGCATCCTAACCCCTAGCATTAATTTTAACGAGGGCTGCTGCAGGGACAAATGCCTCTCAGAAGTCCATTGCTCTGCAACAGACCCAGCGGCCCTTATGCCAGTTTGTTTGTTGTTAAATTATATGCAGCACACACAGGCCAATTGTGCCGTGAGTTCTACTGACCCCCGACTCTGGTGACACAGCAGGAACGGGAGGTGTGAAACAAAAGGGCCAAAGAATGTGTGAATGACAGGTGCAGGACTTTTTTCTGTCATCTGAAACATGTGCACTCTCCCCTCTCCCTGTGATTGTTCTGGATGCCTGGGCGGAGAGCAGGAGCCTGATCCCACATCCTACACAGTGGTGGCCCATATGCACCTCGCCTCAGTCCAGTTTCCAGCTGCAACATTTTGTTCAGTGGAGGTTTAAGGGAACCAAAACTACGCCTCTGTAAAAGCAGAATTATGCTTGTGAAAAGGACAAGATTGCATGTCATTTGTGCCTTGTCAGTGCAACATATTAATATGGAAAATACCCAAATCCAACCTCTTAGTTGGTCTCAGTGCAGTTTTGTCTTTGCAGTGCTGCTGATGAGGTTACACATGTTAAAGCCGCTGCCCTCTGCACACCAGAAAACAGGATCGTCGCCACAGCACTCGACATGCCAGGTTTACAGTTACACTCTTCGTTAGTTGCAGCTACTAGAACCGCTGCCAAGCACTCAGTAGTCGGTCCGTGTCCCCGCTCTTGTTTTACAATATTTAGATAAGCAGGTTGCCTAGCAGCCATGCTGAATAGACTTTGTACATGGTTTATACGTAACCAAACAGAAGTCTGGTTTTGGCAGATCGCTCCTTGTATTATATTGAGGTACAGGCCTCTGCTTGTTCTGTGAAAGCAAATTACTGGTGGTTTCTCAGTGTTGCTACATTTTTTAATAGTTTTGTATCTGTGCGGCAAGGTGTTTTTAAATTCCTACCTTGCCTCAGAGTGAGGACTTATTTTTATGCCAGTAACTGAGGAGAAAGGATGTTTTATGTCTCTAAATAGGAAAGAGCAGGTCTGTAAATATACCGGCAAGGGTGGACCTTGGCACTTGCTGCTGCGCCTGGTGACGAGAGTGCTAAGGTTTCCTCGATGAATGGCAGGCCCTGTGTGAGAACTCAGCCTGCCTCGGTCCACAAGGGACAGTCGCAAGCAACAACTCAGAATAGTGTGTTGTTGGAAAAGGTTAGAGGTTACCTTCCAAGAGTACAAAACGACAAACGGGAGCGTAACTGGCTCACTGCTTTTTGTCTGTTATCTCACCTAAACAAGTTTATGGACTCATGAATTTAGTGATACTCCATCTGGTCCAGTTTCTAAAGGTGTCCTATCTGTCTGTCATAAATGCCACAATGCTAGTGAAGCAGTAAGCTGCATTTCAGCCACTACCAGATTATCTGATAAAACGCCACTGACATAGTTTAGTCAAAACTCTTTGCTACTCAGAGAAAACAATCTTTTCTTTCTCTCTGTATGGTTTATCTTTTTGATGAAATCGCCAGCCAAACTGCTACCCAAGTTTGTTTGAAATCCAAAGTTGGACAATGACACAAGGTTGCTTGGTGCCCTATTTCTACTGAATGCATTGTCCAGTCCTCTATGTTTACTGTTGCTGGGAAAAGTGCCATTTACACTTTAGCGCTGGCTTTGAACAATGGGGCAGATTCCATGAGCTATATTCTGTTGTTTCCCTCACTCTGGGAAACCGCTCTCAGTTCTAGTTATTTTTGGAGCCGACTGTAAATTGTGCGTGATAGATAGAGTCGTTCTCCTTCAGAAAGCCTCTGGCACATTGTGACTGAGAGAAACAGGATGGTCGAAAAGGTGTGTTTGTGGCTGTGTATCAGTTTTGGCCTCTTGGTCTCAGTGGTGGGCTCTGTTTGCAGAGATTTTTTTTCACAATTTGACAAGCTTTATTTTTAGTCGTGGAATAACCATAGGCTGCTGAAGCGTCTCCTTGACCCAAATGGGAGACAGAGACCCTGTGTGCCATGGGAGAGCAGAGTGTGTTATTGCACACAAGAGTAAAAGGGACATGAGATTTCATACTTCCTTTTTCCATAACTTTCAAACCTGTGGGCAGTTGTTTGACACAGAACTATCTGTCATTCACTGAGTGATGAATCGAGGTTGTGTGAACAAAAGTAAAGTGAATTAAAGTAAATTCTCAGTTGGGTATACTGCTTAAAAAATAGGTTCCACAAATATATATATATATATATATGGAGGCTTGTGTCAGCTAAAAGTTGCTATTTATGAAACTATTTCTGGTGGAATCTGTAAAATCTAACCCCAGTTCTCTATTCTGTGTTTACTGAAAGCAGTGGAGTGCTGATTTTGGACCGCACAAACCCATAACACGGCTCTCTGGCATGCAGGGCTGCTTCAATTAGGTTGAGTTTCCCCAGAGGTAAATCAGGTGCTGTATGCTTCAGTCATAGGACCATGTGTGTAGCAAGCTAATTTTAGATCAATATAAAACATTTCTGTTGGAGTTAAACTTCGCTGAGCTGGTGCAGACTGCATTCCGAACCATTTATGAACATTTGCAGCGTGAGGCAGATTGCCTCGGCTGCACTATGCTTTCATGTCTGCTTCTCCAGTCAGGGGATCACCTAAAGCCGAGTAGGCTGAGGTTCATTTACATGGTATCTTATTCAGTACATACTTTTCACCTGAAATGTGGCGCGACAACGGCTGTGCTCATTTAAATTTCAAAGGCAAAAGAATGACTTTTATCTCATTTTGATAGTCATGCCATTTGCAATATGATGGGAATAAAAAAAAAAAAAAGACAACTTTCATTTTTAATATAGAGAAATGGTTTGACCTCTGTCTTGGTCAGAACACAAGTCCCATTGTATAATGCAGACCCATTTAATGGTCATTTCCATGTTTTTTAGTTCTTCCAAAAGTGATTTCAAAACGTGAACACCATGCTGTCTTCCTGCTTATCAGGTTGTGTCAACAGAGCCCAGCAGGTTTGCTCTCAACTCTAACCGCTGCTTATTTACCCAGAAGGAAGGGTCCTTATGCAACTGCTACACCCCTTGCTGCTAAACTCGTCAGCTATGGCCTCCACAGTTGACCCTCAAACCCTGCTTTCCTGTTGGGCTGTTTAGGACACCGTGCAGCATTTTAAAACTTTCTGTGCTTGTTTCCCCTAGAGTCATCACTGCTGTGGAATTTTGGACGTACAATAAAGCACAGAGTGGGACACACAGCCTTAGCTTTCTTGAAGTTTTTTTTTTTTTTATTTGGAATCAGATACAAACACTACATTCAAACGCAGAACTGCATAACAGAATGCAGCATGGAGAGATCAGCTTCTCAGTGTGGGAACGCCTCTTTTGGAGGCCGGGAGCAGTAATAGGATGAAGGCTCTGGTATGTGTGGGGTGGTATTGACTGTTTGGCCTCTGCTTTGAATGCCCATTATTTGCTCGGCTTCCCACCCATTAAGTGTTGCAGATCTAATCTGTCTGAAAGTCATCTTCTGATAGTTGGGCCTCATTGTGGGACCTCTCTCTTTGTGAGAAGTCAGACTGCAGACACGACTCTGTTGTGCTGAATCCAAGCCCGGCAACACAAACAGACCTATTTTTTTTACACTCATGCACACTTTCCCCCAAAATTGCCTTTGTTGTCATCCCAGGGAGGGTTAAAAAATAAAAAATAAAATATATAAAAACACCCTACATGTGGAGTCCACTAAGGTCAGGGCTGCTTGCCTGGTGTGAGGGATTGGACCAGATGGCTTCCCAGCATAGAACACTGGGACACATGGGTAGACAGTATGTGGAAGGTTCCTATGTTCTCGCCATGCTCTGTCTATGTTTACCTGGCTGTTAAATCAAGGTATGGAGAGCCTGTGGCTGCTGCTGGCAGCACTTAAAAGAGATAAAGATTGATACTTGATGCTTGATGAACAGGTACATCAGTGTTACTCAAGGCTTTGCAATTAAAACAGAGAACAGCTGTTGTTCCCAGTGAGTTGTAGCCAACAGGGTGACATTGTAAATCTGGCAGGGCTGACTGGCACCACACTCCTCTGAGTCTATTTCTGAGGTCGGGGTGCACAGAGGATTGGTTTGGCAGGCACACGAGGAACGAATGTGGATATTTGGTGGACATTGTAGCCACTCTTATCCATGCTAAGCTTCTTGCCCCCTCTGATCATCCCAGGTAGCCCGGATAGCAGGCTCGTACCACAAACTGCCGTGACGGGGAGAAGAAAAGCTTTTCTGTCCTAAGAAAGCTGGGAAAATATCCAAACCTCTAACAGATTCTTGTGACACTAATTCCTTCCCACTGGCACCTTTCTCTCAAAGATAGTAGGCTACAGTTGGGTGAGATACTAAAGAATAGAAAAGACCTAGCCTTGCCAGGACTCTTAACTGGTTATTACGGGAGAAAAGAAAGGAGCCTTGTGATTTATTGGATATTTTGAGACCTTCCTCTGGCGGTGATCTCGACATCTACTGTGATGCAGAGCCTTGGTTAAGGATTCAGGCTGTTTGCAGTGTTCCTGTTCCCACATGGATTTGCTGGCAGGGTTAGGGCCTCCATTAGGGAATTACATCAAAGGAGACATAAACTAAGTCCACTGAAGTGTAGCATGACCTGGTTATATAGCACCAGCAAACTGCAGATCTGGCTTATTTGTCTGATGTATTTTCTAACCCTGATTTTATGTAGGTAGCTATAACACATACCCGTTGTATGGCATGAAAACATTCAGTAGCACTATAATGCCACACACACAGCGTTCTATCATTTCTTTTACATTCAGTTCATGGTCTAATTGTATGTAATCAGTTTTCACTCTTATCTGTGCCCTTTTGCCTCTGTACTTTTCTGCAAACTGGGTTGTCTTTTTCTCTAGTTTTCTCTCTCTCTGTCTCTATTTTTTTTCTTTGCACCACCTCTCTCTGTCTCTTTTTTGTTGTCTGTGTGTATTGTGCTGAGCTGGCTGTTGTCACCCTGTGATTGTAGTTAAGCTCTGTGGTTTTTGCGTTAGTAGCACTCAGAGCGTATGGTTCTTTTTGGGCCCTGCTGACTCCATGCCTGGTGTCTCACGGAGTGTGTCCACCTGTCTCCTTATTCAGGAAACACACATACGCACCATCACTTCTGCCGCTCGACTGCCTAGAGATGACATCACTGTTAACACACACACACATACAGATGGATACATGTAGGGAACACAAACATTAGCGCACTCTCCATATGGACAAGTGGGCTTTTTTGAACCTCTCAGTCTGTCAAACAGTGTGAGTTGTTTACTGCTTGTCGAGCTGATGAGTATTCAGGCGTGACTGTGGCCTCTTGTGCATCATTGTATCCTGTTGGTGAATAATCTGTTGCCGTTTTCAGCTGCAAATAACACTTTGCTGTTTGTCTTTTTTCTTCTCATTCAGCGCTGATTGGGTGGAGATCCTGGAGCCACGCTCCCGCGAGCGTATGTATGTGAATTTGACCACTGGTGAATGCGGCTGGGATCCCCCACCAGGCGTTCCTGTCCGCCAGGCAGACGGTAACCAGTGGTGGGAGTTGTTTGACCCCCAAAGTGGCCGCTTTTACTACTACAACTCCTCTGGGCGCCGCACAGTCTGGCATCGACCCCAAGGAGCCGATATAGTGCCCCTCTCCCAGCTCCAGGCCATGAAGCGATGCAGTGAGGCCAAGAAGGCCGGAGGGGGTGTGGAGAGGCACCACCATGGGACCACAGGGAGTATCAGCAGTGTAGGGAGCCAAGGGCGCTGCACGCCTCTGCCCGAGCCGGACAGTGACAGTCTGGTCCCCAGAGCCCTGGAGCCCAGTGAGGAGACTGCCAACCCCGAGCTGGACCCAGCAGTGGACAGCAGATCGCAGGGAGATGGAAGCAGCACCGAACACAGCACAGACAGCTGCAAAGAGCCACAGAGGTAAGCCTGACCAAACCTTAACTACCCTCTACAGTAAGTCTGGAAAGAGAATTATGCTTAATCATTAGAGGGTCATATTTCCAGGATAACACTGGGGAAATGTGATCACAGCATGTGCCATAGTGTGTTGTAAAGACTTTCAAATGCTTCTGCTATGAGAACCTTCAGGATTATGTTGACTTTTGACCGCTTCAGCTGGAGTCAAACTGCTGTTTTGTTTTCATTCTCACTTATCTGAACATTCCATATGTCCCATGTTTCCATACGATTGCCTGTGAACCATGCCCAGCAATTTCAGCAAATCGCTACCAAATGGGGAAAACGGTCAGTAGTATTACAGAGCACGACATTTCCCCTCACGCTAGGGTTACTGGTGCAGAACGGGGTCTAACAGTAAGTCATTCAGAGACCCCGTCACGTGCTTGGGTGTTGTGGCCTCATCCAAACCACCATTTCTTCCGTCCAAGCCAGATTCCATACATGCCACTTCTGTTTCCCCTGGCACATGGCCACTGGGGCCGTCTTGGTGTCCGTCTGTGTGCTCACTGCCACCCTACCCTGCTCTGCTCCAGCACTCGTTTAATTTTCCTAAAACAAATCTAGGCCCCAGGCCATCAAAGACTGTAGCGCCTCTTATGTGCCTGCATGAGAGACATGTGAGAGTGTGTTGTCTGTGGTTAATAACAAGCAGAACCACCACATTCCAGCTGCGTATAAACAAGGCGAACCCTGCTGGTTTTCAGAGACTCTGCCGTGGCGACTGTGGCTCTCCAGTTTCTTCTGCCTCTTCTTGTACCTCACCTTGCCCTTTAGGAGGTCTCTTCTCTGACCCTCTGATCCTTTGCTATTACATAAAGGTGGTGGGGGAACTAATTGGTCAGCCATGGCTGTTGAATGACACTCCTGGAGGCCTTGTTGCATTGCGTCTGGTGTGTGTGGGGAGTGTTAAAACTCCCCACAGGGTCCCTCTCTGCCCCAGTGACTCAACCTTTCCCAGAACCTTTTTCTGTATCCCCTTTAAACAATGGCCAGCTGTGTTCCACTGAGGAGTCTCTATCTCACTGGGACTTGATACCCTACTTAGCCATATGGCCCTTCAAATGCTCACCAGCCTCCATCTTTTAGCAGGTAATTAGAAACCACCACCAAATGCAGAGAGTGGGTGGAATGTGACAGCTCAAAATGGATGAAAATAAACGCGGAGACATGCTTGTCCGCAGTTAGTGGCCCGCCTTATTGATAATGACAAGGAACAATGGGTGAGAGCGAGGGAGAAAGTTTACATGAAGAGTTGGAATGGTTTGAGGTTAGCTAATTGTTCTGTCTGTCTCGCCCAGAGCAGAGGAGTGTTAAGGGCTTTATGAGAATATAGTGCTCTTTCCTTTTTTTTTTTTTTTTTTTGGATCTTTCTTCTTCCGGTCATAACTTTTCCACTTCCATAGATGGGGCATTTCGTTGTTTAAAGTTCCTGAATGTTTGGTTTGAGCCTCTCAGCTATTTCAGACATGTCTTAGCATGTTCTTTTTTTTTTTCTGTGAGATTTCAGCGGAGATGAAATGTTATTAACTTCTGACCTTTGAAAAACAAAGCGGTTCATTGTGGAGATGGGACAATCCCAGTTCTTCCAACGCTGGTTTCCTTTTGTTTAAGGCTATTAATAAATCTGTTCGTAATAGATGGATGGATAGTTTTCAAAGTTGCCACACAGTACACCCTGTACCATGTGTTGTTCTAACCTTTGCTTAGTTGATGCAGCTTCTTTTGTCTGTATATCCCGCTATTTGTAAAGCTCATATCTGTATTTGTCTTTGTTTGTTACTATAGTAAGCGTAAGCATATGAGCACGCTTGTATTTCTACCTGCGTGCCAAATCTGTTACTCATTGGCCAAATATTATCACATGTCCTGGGGATTTCTGGGTAGTTTTAACCTGTGGAGCTCATCAGGGAAGTACCCTGGTCTCTAGAGGTAAACATGTCAGTCACGTGCGGTTATGGCAGGAAGCTGTTGCTAACTGATCTGTTTCCATTATGTGGAACTGAAAGGTGTTACAGATCAACTAGCTTATAACATCTGTATTAAATTTCAACCACCTTTAAATGCATGTGTATGTGTGCATATTGTTGTTAACCAGGTAACATCTGTACGGGATTTGACTGTAGAAAGTCTGTGATCTATGCATGTGCCCATCTTGAATGTGTGTGGGCTTCTTTCCATGGAGCTTTCAAGTTACAGGAGACCTGTTGAGGTTGGGTAGATGTTAAGTCTGCTGATGACACATGACAACATGGTGTAAGACAACCCAGAAGTGACCTCAGGTGGTTCGCATCAGGGTCACAGCACTCTTTTGTCTCGTGGGCTGCCCAGGGGTGTATAATGGACCACTAAAATTAACAAAGGTCCTCACTTAAACCCATTTGTCCCCCAGGGTGAACTTAGGGCTTTCTCTAAGCAGGAAGTGTAGGTATGCTGAATGGAGAAGAGCCCCAAATGACTTGTATGTGCCCTCTCATTTAGCGCTGTAATGATATAGCGGTGCACAAGCATTCAGTCGAAGGCAGCCACACTAACATTAGACACTTAAAACTCGCCTTTCCTGATTGGTGGCTTGCTTTAGACTCCTTGAAAAAGATTGAGAATGCTTAGATTTTGGTGTATCAGTGCCTAAGTGGATTCGACCCCATTGCGTTGTTAGATTGTGTATTTATGTGCACTTTTACCAAAGCTGCTGCACATCAAAGACGAGACAGTATAGACGGTTTTATGAGCGTGCCATGACTTCAGTTAAAAGGATGTTGGGTTGCGTTTTAGTGTGATGTATTTTAGTGAAACTCAGGGCCAGACATCAAAACCTTCCCCAAAAGGTCACAGGTCTGGTGAAGCAGCCAACAAAAAAACGGAACAAGACTGAAAACTTTTTTTTTTTTTTGGTCCGTTTCAGTTTCAGTTTTAAGGGGATTTTTTTAAAGGGAATTTTAAAAAACATACCATGAAAGAAGAAGTCTGAGTAAAGGCCACTACAAAACCGGTTTCCCCTCATATGCTTGTGGCTGACTAGCTGTGAGTCATGTGGGAGAAATCACCAGTGGGTTTATTTAGGAAATGAGGGGGCGTCTTAAGGGGTAGATAAAGTTTTAAGTTTTTAATGAATCACACATTGTGTGCATGTTTACTGCGAGAGCAGTAGCCTCTCATGCTTTTCATCTCCCGCCATTCTGAGGACGTAGCCACAACATTTTTACACACTGGAAAGACTTGTTTTATCTCTGCGCTCCCGGTGTGGTAAGCTCATTTTTCAGATCTTTACAGCTGGTGTTTTAAGTCTGCCTATAATAGTAAAGGTTTTCTTTCTTTCTTTTTTTTCCTTTGACAAAAAAGCTGAACTTGTGATCCTGTTCTTTTCTTTGGTTAGCACTGACAATGTGCTTTTTTTGTTTTTATCTCTGTGCTGTTCTTCTACATGTTCCATATTCCACTCTGTGTTTCTCGTAATTGCAAAGTTTACGGGAAGAACCAGATTACAGAGCTACAGTTTCGTGTCTTACTGAAGCAGTAGATTCAAAACCTCTATTGTTTTTTTTTTCTTTTTCTTTTTTTTTTAGATATCACTGAAACCCTCTTTTGCAGTTAACTCTCTCTAGTGCTGTGGTGTGATGGAATATTTTTAGTGTTTTCATGCAGAACCAATGCCACCACATGTGAACTGTCCTCAGGCCGACTGACTGTCTCAGCTGACATGCAGTATCCAGAGATAGTTTTCTCTCTTTACATATAGATTAACAGTAAGAGACGAAAACACAAAAAAAAATACAGCTTGATCATTACGATTCACAATAACATAGTTATAATCCAACATTAACATACTGGTAGTACAATAGTAACACTAAGAAATTAGTTTCAAAACAAAACGCAACCAAACCAACATGAATATAGAAGAAAAACAATTAAATCAAAAGATGAGAAACACAAAATAAAATAATACAAAGGAATATAAATGTTCATTTTAAATTTAAATCCTAGTTGTTTTGGATTGTGTTTGTGTTGTCAGTACTAAATAAAGTACCTTTCCTTAGTAAATACTTTTTGAAAATCACAAGTTCTTAACAAGTTACAGAACTTCTTCCATCAATTAACCATGTTGTTTTCATACAATGCAAAATTCCTAGTCGCGTTTCTGGCAAATCTGAGTAAAATACTGATCCGGTTACAGTTTTATTTAGATTATTTTCATTTCTGTTTTGTAAATCCCCCCTAAAAACGCTTCCAGTCGTCACCCAAACCGATATTGTAATTCAGGCACTCCAGGAGCAGGTCTGCAACTTGGGTGGCGAACAGGGAGGCGAAAGGACACCCATAAAGGAGATGTTGCAAATCCTCTGCCGCCTCCCTGCACATTGCACACTCCCTTTTGTACCAGTTTTTATTTATTTGGTGCAGAATGACGCCCGTGTACGCCTGTCTGTGTCTTGATTTTATAGTCTGTGATGCTGGATTATGATGCTGATGATGATGATAATAGTGTGTTAAGTGTGCTAAAAAGCTTTTTGTGTGCATGCATATCCAATGAGACAGTATTGTGTACTACTCTGATGTTGTTTATCTGCTCTTTTATGTTTCTGATCATATCTCTGTAACTAGATTGTATCAGATTTTGTGTGTGGGAGAGAGAGAGAGAGAAGAGGCTGCAGACTTAATAATGCCATGCAAACTGTGTGCTATAATTGGATCTGTCCTCACGAAAAGAGTTGCAGATAGACTTTCAAATTCCAGAGGCGGGTCTCTCTGGAATCTGGTAGGGTTTGGCTTTATCCTGTCTCTTCAGAACGATCCTGCTGGCTGTCCTCTGACCCAGCCCGGCACTCCTCACAGGCTCGGGCTGCAGGAGCCACAGACAGACACAGCTGGTAGACATCTTGGCTCAGAGGAGGGAGGTGCGTCAGTTCAGCTGTTGCAGGACAGCTGGCTCTCTGGAGGTGTCTTACAGGAACTAGGATGCTACCAGCTTTGCTTCTATTCCAAAATGTTATTTTATGGCTCCACTTGGTATTTTTTTATAACAGATTGTTCAAAAGTGAGAGGAAAAACCAGCTTTGAACACTAGGGAAGTGGATGCAACGTTGTCCTTAGCGAATCCTCTTTGTCTTCTCAGTTTCCTTCCTGTACGCAGATAGCAATGATCCCATTGGTCTGTGCTCTGAGGTGTTTGTGTAGCAGAAGCTTGGCCTATGTGACCTCATTTCCTCTTCCTGTCCAGTCAATGTTAATAATAACCCCTGTTTTTCAGACCCCACTATTCCCAGGAGGTATATTTAAGAACTTACAATCCATATCCGCCGAAGTGACTCAGCTGATGGCTTTTCCAACAACCGTTATTCCAGGCAGGAAAGAAAGGAGAGACAGGACAGCTGTTGACAGCCGTCTTCCCATAGTAACATTCTGTGGGTTACTGAGACAAACTCACCACAGGAATATTCAGAAAAGTGACAGAGGTATCTTGGACCGTGTATGTGGAACCAGAGCTGCCGAGACTAATTGAAATTTGCTGACCGTTAAGTTGATTTGTTGCCCCAGAAGCCAATCAGATTACCCTGTATGTTTCCAAAGGGCCTCTAACTTTGTTTTATCTTACAGTTCTCTCTCTTTCTCACATGCTAGCTCCAGGGTCTGAATGACAGGGTTTGTAAATGCAACTGCTGGCGTAGCACAGGTGTGTTCACTGTGTCTAATCAGGTGTGCCTGAGAAATAGTTGAAATGATCTGTTTGTAAACAGTGGGAGATTTGGAAAAATCTGGAGAGAGTTCCTACACCCCCAGTGATAATTATCATGTCTTTTTTGCATCTGTGATAAATTGCTGTGCATAATCCTCTCCTCCAGCTTATATTCAGCTAACACCTGACTATCCGCAGCACACCCTTTCTAAACAACTTTCTTTGTGGGTAGAATAAAGTCCAGGCCTGTTCGGTGTTACGTAAGCACACATGTGTTTGTCTGACTGACTCTGAAGGTTGAAGATGGCTCTTTTTCTTCTCCGTCCTTGATCTCCATTGCTGTCATTAAGGGCGGCGTCTCCGTGACGATGGCACAACCATGCATTGTGTGAGGCTCCCCACATTGCCACAAAGGCCCCTGAATGAGCCCTGAGGAATTCCAGCCTTCCCGCTCATTCCCTTGCTGCACTCTCCCACGACTAATCCCCACCCCTTCTCATTTACACATGCTCACACCATCCTCTCTTGTCTCTCTCGCTCTGTTCTCCTTTAAACCCCCCCCACAACCACCACCAAACGTCTCCCCTCCTAAGCCTGCTATAGCTGTTGTAGTTTCTCACCATTGTACTGTCTTTGTTTCTCTTTCAGTTTAGAGTTATAATCATACTTTATTTAGTTGACCTGGGTTTGGCCGATACGCTGGTGTTGTTCTAGCTGTGTAATGGGATTAGAGGCTTTGAAAAAAGATCGAAGACACTGTACAGCCTTACCGTTGGAGATGGCCACCAGCCTCCATGCAATCGGGTGATCATCGCATCAAACTCCCTGCTGACATCCAACACAATGTGCCAGTGCTGCAGGGGGGAACATGCTAGACCTTTGCTGGGCCTGACTGGGACAATGGCAGACAAACAACAAAGACAAAGCTGGACAAAATCCCTCTGTCCCAATAGTGTTAGCTGGACTTCGCAAGGTGCTCCTTACAGACCTAAGTTCTGTGTTCAGTTTTCATCCCTCAGGAATAGACTATAGTTTGCAACTTAATTTATTATAAAATAATTTAGCTATAGTATATTTTTCAAATTTCCCCTTTTGAAAATAACTATTAGACCACCTGTTTTTATTCTTTCACAAAATCTACGAAATAAGCTTTCACTAATGATGGTTTTGTTATGTTTTGACATTGTGGTTAAACAATTACAGCATCTTCTAAAATACATGAGAAAGTCTTATAGTAATTCAATACATGCAACAAATTATGGTTCAAGACGTGATGTATTGAAACTGTAAGATTTAAAAATTCACCCGAGAAGGCCAGAAATATTTTTTGAGTCACTTTTCCTTGCTGTATATGTAAATTTAACAGTTATTCCAAACTAAATTATCGCTCAACGCTGATTTAAAGACAAGAATTGAAAAATGACAAGAAGACGTTTTAGTGCTTAATGAAGAGAGAGATGTCACTAACGGGTTTGAAATCAGCTATTTGTCTATTACAATCTTAAGAAGAAAATTCAGTGTAAGTTCACCAAGAACCACAAAGAAAGAGGCAGTCCCAGTTGTCTAATGATTATTTCAAAAGCTGTACAGAGTTTGGGGTTTTAAAGGGGAAGTATCAAAGGGGCTACTTGGGTCAAAGGATACAGAATCTCCAATAAATAAAGTCAGAAATTTTGTAAAGCTCTGTATAATCCCCCTTCCGCCCTGCATGCAGCGTGTGAACATCACATTTGGCATTTCCTGTTTGTATTGTATATGGGGAAGCCCTCTCTCCAATCCTCCAGGAAGTAGTGGTTGCTACTATGTCAGGGTCAGTCCTCATAAAGTATGTCACCCACCCACCAGGAACATGGACGACAGATTCACATTTCATACAGTTACCAGTTACATCAACCCACAGACTGTTTAGTGTGCAAACAACAACGTTTGATTTGTTTGTGGATGATTGGAGAGGAATTTGATTATTGTGGTTTTCAATGTGTGAAGTCCGGTTTTCAGGAAAGGCCTTGATGTTTCATGTGTGAGCTGTTCCTGCCGTGGCAAGCCGGTGCTAAACAGTCAGCTGTGTGTCAGCTGCTGAGGTGGCAATAATTTTGTAGTATTCGTATCACCTCCTCCTGCTTGACAAGACCAAGGTGCGAAAACATACACTGTTTCAAAGAGTACAAACAGTGGTTTCGCATGTTTACAGCTGTCACCTATCAACCCCCCCTGACCACTCTGTGTAACCATACACACTCACACTTGCTTGTAACAACTAAACAGCGGTGGTTTGTGGTGAATCCCGTCCATCAGAGCTTGTCTTCACACGTGTCTGTCTGCGAGTGTGTTATTTAGGCAGTAAACTGTCTTGATTGGTTTTGCTGAGGCGGGGGCCTTGAGGCATTCCCAGCATCAGTGACTGGGGCAGGCTGTTTTGGTGCTGTGCCAGGTGGCTGAGACCCAGCTGTTTATAGGCCTCTGCCTGGATGGCGAATGGACCGTTTGAAGATAAGAGCCTGTTTACATTCAAACAGCAGAGGTGGTGTGACTCACTCTATAGTGGAGGGTGGCAAAGGGTCCTGACAGAGAGGAGGAGAGAGAGAGAGAATGCTTTGCTGCAGCCAGGAGGACTAAAGGAAGTTTGCCGTTGGCTTGAGGTCCTCTGGGGAAGTGTTTCAGCATTGTTCCAGAGAGATGTGGGGGAGAGACAAGGGTCACTCCGCCTCTTTCTCTCCTCCCTCTGCGTCCTCTTCCTGCCGTTACAGCCCGAGTCTCAACTGAATCCTAGTGCTCTTGGTAAAGGGCAGCCAGCAAACACAAGTTCTGTCTCTTTGCTGATCTGTGTTAATGTTTGGATTTACCAAGATGCAAGGCAATCAGCTTTGATGTAGTTAATTACCCCACTGAATGTTAAGTAGAGGTTGGAGGGAGGGAAGGTAAGTCTCCTTTACCTGCTTTAAAACTTGTTTACCTGTTTGACCTTTTGAGCAAGGAAGTGTATTGAGGTTGTATGTTTAGTGCTGTTTTCACGTGTCCAGGCGCCATCTGTGTCCATGTATGTATGTGCGGTAATGACAGCATTTGGTGGTTTAAAAGCGCAGGTTTTTGATCAGTTGAGGAATGAAAAGTCCTGATTGCAGAGGAAGATTACGAGGCGACAGCAGAGAGGAGGGCAGCAGACCAGAGCAGCGTGACCAGATTGATGGTAGATTGTTTTACGTTGCTGGGATTAGCAGTGGGCCGTTGGTTTTGAAGTTAGCCTGGTCGCTCAACCAAAAGGGGGAGAATTAACCTTTGGACCTGAGTCAAGATCTCAGCTGTGAACCACTGCAGTCTTTACTTCCCTCAGATCAACTTCTTTTAACACGGTCTGCTGGTTTACAGTCCACATGTTCGTTCAGTGATTGAACTGGCAGACTTTTAATCATATATATATGTGTGTGTGTGTGGGTGTGTGTGTGAAGTCCATACAACTCTCAGCAAGTATTACTCATAACGTAGCCTAATATATTCTCCAGACATCTGAGTCATACATGTGAGGAGGGCCTTAGTGAGATGTGTTGTGTTCAGTCACTCAGTATTTTTAGGGCACTTGGTTTGCACAACACACACTGGAGTTATTGTCTCATGGCTTTGACAAGGCTATTATGACTGCCAGACTAAAAATGGAGTAAAGTCTGTGGAGGTCAGTGAAATGTTAAGAGAAGAATTTGTGGATTGCTGCTGATTTTCCCAGCCCTGTCAGCCTTGGGTATTTCAGAGTAGATGAAATATAGCCAATGGCTTCATGCCTGCGTATGATTGTATGTGATCATGGTGCTTTTATTGTGCTGTCTGTTAACTTTTGGGTGTTTACTTAGACTTTATATAGACATTGATGTCTATTCTGATTTCATTATGATCACATGATCTCATTATGCTTCTGTGTTTTTAGGGATGCTTCTCAGAGATGGCAGCCAGCACCCGGTTCTAAGGCCGCCATGTTGGTGAAGGTGAACAGCTTGAGCCGCAGCCAGCCCAACCCAGCACTGCAGCAGCACCTCCAGCACAGTGCGCATAGCAAAGCCAATACCTTCACCTTGCACCCCACCAGCAACAAGGCCCAAGGAGGACACTTAAACTCCGCCCAAGGATATAAAACTGCTCCCTCTGGCAAAATGGCAGGCGACACACGTCAGGCCCATCACCTGAGAAAAGCCAGCAATGGCAGCTTTTGTTTGGTGACCTCAGACAGCAGCCACCCAAGTCCACTCCTTCACAGGTCACAGACCAGCACACCACGTCCTGTCTCCCCCCAGTACGGTTGCACTGCCCCAATCTATGATGAGCCGGTTTCAGACAGTCCCATATATGATGAACCCCCAACAGACATGGAGGTAGAGGGGGCGCATATGTACAATGGACAACCTCTGTCTCGCTTGACACCTACCCATAGTCTCCAGAAGCCCAGACACCTCCAACACCCTGGTTCATCTCATCCAGGGTCCAGACACAGGAGGAATCCTTCTTCCTCTGACTACAGCCCAGCTGGTCTGGAGTGCATCAAGCACATGGTCAACGTGGACCCCAAACAAGGGCTCTTATCCAGCTCTCCTGTTCCCACACGTGCCCCTTCCCCTACCTCTAGGCAGGACCCAGTCTTGACCCAACCTCAGCCACATCCCCAGCCCCAGGCCCATTCTTTGCAACACACCCGAGGCCAGATGAGGGACAGAGAATCAGGAACCCCGGGCCCAAGTACACTGGACAAGAAACAAAACTGGCGGGTCTTGGAGGCCACTGTGCAACGCGCCATGGAGGCACGACACAGCAGGCAGAGCAGCCAGGCCTCGCAGGACTTCCCCTCCTCAACCCCACAGGCTACAGCAAATTATCAAGACTCTGGTTACTCCACTGGCCCATCCCCAAGTCTGAGAAGAAAGAGCAGGAGGAGAGTTGGAGCCGGTGGAGGTGCGGGAGGTAGGCCGGGATCAGTAGGCAGCAGCGGGGAGCTGTGCGCCCTCAATGAGAGGCTGATGGCTGAGATGAGGGAAGTAGTGAGTCGCTCTAACACTATGAGGGAGGTGAGAGCAGGACTGGACCCAGACATGGGGGAGAGGGTTGTTGTACCTCGGACACGCTCCCCTGCAGACTCACTCCGGTGGTATGGAGGAGGTGGAGCGGGGTCAGCAGGCAGGTGTGCATCACGAGAGGACCTTACTGGGGCTCCTCGGTCACTGAAAGGGGCAGTTAACTATGGCAACCCTGCCCTGACTCCTCTGGAAATACCAGGGAGACAGAAAAGGACTTATGAAAAGGTGGACACCTTGGACATGAGTGTAAATAGCCAGGCCAGCCTGTCCTCACCAGAGACCCCAGGACCGCCCTCGCAGGTAACCCAACCTCTTATTATATTTGCGTGAGTGTGTGAGGCAAACAGCTACAAGTCAAATTGTTGTTTGCAACTAAATACAGATTGTAAAGCAATACATCTTAGCTAATCCAACAATATCATACGTTCCTGTCTGATTAAGAGCTCAGCAGTGTATGTTTTTGTGTGGTCTGTTTATTTCAGCAGGTTTGCTTGGATTCGGCTTTGTTTGGTCTGGTAGAGCTCCAATTACTGACATCTCTCCAGATTCACTATCTGATTAGGGAAGAGTCTCACAGAGGCCAAGTCATGCTTCAATAAAGCATCTGCACGTTGTAGAAATTTCTGCTGCTGCTTTTGTATTGTTGAGTGCCTCTAGTCCTCAGAGAGCTGTAAGTAGCAGAATGGACAGATTGTTTGGCTGAGCAGAAATGTTCCTCCTGACTGTAGGGGCAAATTCAATTTTTAAATACCCTGGACAGCACAGTAAATTTGTTATATTTTGACATTTCAGAGTAAAAAAAAAATACAAAGCGGCACATGCAGCTTAAACCTGGTAGCTAATGTTGATGTCAAGGGGTCCTCGCAAAAGGTGCACATGATTGAAGATGAAAGGACTATTTGACTTCTTGAAAACATTTAATTAAGTAGGAGCATGTGGAGCCAGTTCTACTACTTCTAATCTCCAAATCTCCTCATGCAACAGAATTACACTCCATACCTCCTTACACTATCGTGTTGTTTTCAGAAACCATCCAGCTCCGCCTCTGCAACTGTAATAATGAATGTTTGATGCAACAGGGACCTCTGGGATGAAAACAGCAAAGCTAATCTGTCTCTTTGAAAAGAACACAGAGCATTTTGTGAGTAATGCCTCCTACATTCCAGTCTTGAGGGCCTAAGTGTCCCCAGGACATTAGACAGTAAGCAAACTGAGCTCCGCTGACTATAATGGCCGCAGTCCCAGCACTACCTGTCATCCTCTTACCACCGTCCATCTGCCCTGCACTGCAGGTACCGTATACTCAAATGCCAGCTCTGTGCTTGGGCATCTGGGGCCCATGCCAGGCCAGAAAGATTCAGGACATGGCTTCCCTTGGTCAGGAAGGAGGGCCACTGTGGCCCATATGGCCCAAGTTTGGCAGAGAGATGAGAAGGAGGAAGGGAAACAGGCTGGTACCAAGGCTTATTGGTACCACTGTAGCTCTAGCATGTTAAACAACAGCCAAGGAGCACTGAGCGGGCCCCCTAAGTCTGTCCTGGAATGTTCTCCAGACCTGCTGTTATATCACTAACACACACACACAGATTATGGTCTGCTATGTATGAGAAGCTCTGCGTTTTCCAGACTTCAATGTTCTGTTATTGCTTAAAGACCTTTAAATGAACTTGCACTGATACCATCTTTAACCATTTTTACTAACTCCAAGAATAAGTTTGATTTTTATGAGCTGAAAGCATTTTCTACTGTTTCACTGTTGTGTCTCAATCTGTAATATGACTAAATTACCACCATGTGCTGGTGCATCTGTAAGCTATCTGTTAAACAGTTTAATTTGCTGGAAGTGGAAGTTGTACAGCCTATGTCTCATTCCCTTATTAAACATAGGGTTTCTTCCACTGTTGCATTTAATCTTTTGGTTTTGAGCTCTGTTACTCTTTTTTTTTTTTAAAAAAAAGATCAGTTCTGTACAACTATATACAGCTCAGCCAAACCTCAGATCTGCTTCATAAGATTGTGAAACCAAAATCTGAAATCCAGTTTATCTGGCACTCATCACTTCCATATTACCTCAGGGTCTCCCTGAAAAGACATGCCAATACATTTTATGTTCCATTAGTAAATTTGAGCTTTGATTTTGGCTTAGGATTTGTGTTGTTCCTGGCTGTTTGTGGAGTATATCATGGTTACTGGTTTTCTCTATTAAGGGAGCTGAGGTACTCCTTCCAGTCATAAACTCCACTGCAGAGATCACAGAGAGGTCTTGTGCAGAGCATAACTTTGGTTTTGCAGAGGAGGTGAGCCTGGTATAAGGAGGGGCATGGGTAAGGCCTGTTGTGCCACTATATGCTCACCTGCTGCTGAGGCCAGGGTTCATGGGGATTTGGGGAGATTTTTTCCTGCTACAGTTCTTTTCTGGTATTAGGAAATTAATGTGCCGGTCCTGTAACAATTCCCCCTCGAGTCCCAGCACTGCAGAGCAGAGCAGAGCATAGTAGGCGGAAGGCAGCCCAGCTCTTAGTGTGACACAGTCGAGACTGCAGCTGCACACACACAGTTTGTATCCTTGCTGCACTCTTGGCTCACCTCCTCTATCTCCTCTACTCTCCTTCCTGCTCCTTCTCTGTGTAACTTCTTTTCTATGTCTCATGTCCACCTTTTGTTTCCCTGCAGGCGGGCACCCTAGAGCTGCAGGCTCAGCTGGAGAGTAGGAAGAAAGGCATGGTGGATGGAAGGACAGCTTCACTGGGCCCCCACCGCTCTGCCAACCATGACAGCAGAGAGGGAGGTGATGGTGCAGGAGGCAGAGCAGGAGCATCCGCCTACCAGCTCTCCTATGCCACCCTGCGGCAGCCCCCCCCTCCTGACATGGGCATGGAGGACTGGGCCAGCAAGCACCTCAACATGCACACGCAAGGCCTGTTCCGGCGCCGAGTCTCCATCGCCAACATGCTGTCTTGGAATCGCGGATCCATCAAAAAGCCCATGCTTGTCACCAGCAACCGCGCCGTCAGGAAGGAGGCGTGCGAGATGTTCAAGCTGGTGCAGGCTTACATGGGAGACAGGCCTTCACGTCTCGACCGCCGTCACTGCGCCCTGCTCATCGTCACCAAGTGCTGGGACATGCCGGGACTGCGGGACGAGCTGTATGTACAGCTGGTGAGGCAGACAACGGGCAACGCCAGCCCCAGAAGCTTGGCGGCAGGCTGGGAGCTGATGGCTGTCAGCTTGGCCTTCTTTGCTCCCTCACCCAAGTTCCGCTGCTACCTGGAGGGCTACATCCAGAGACACACGGAGCCCACCAGCGACAAGAAATGTGAGTCTCAGACTGAGCAACAGGGTGGGTCACCTTTCTTTCTTCTGTACCTCCCTGTGTTGTCTGATTGTCAGTGTTTATGTAGCCCAGAGAGATCTCACTTTCTTTTTAATGGGAGTCACATTTTCTTTTCTCTATTCTATTTTCCTGTGGAATTGTACTTCAGTTTTGTCCAGTGTAATGAAGCACAGTATTGTTTATGATCAGCCCAACATTCTGACAGCTCATGTAAGGGACCATCAGAAATTTGACCTTTGCTATCTTCTGTGTTTGCATAGTGACTCAGTTCATATTGGAACAGCAGGAGCTAAAGCTGAAGAAGAATTCAAAGTCCAGAAAAAAGAGAAAACAGAATACAGACGAGGACGAAGGTAAATCTTTTACTTGTTTTTGTACGTTCAGTATTTCCCACTTGTTCAAGCTTATCTGTTGGACAGAGTTTGGTAGTACTTAGGGGAAGGAGTCCCAAAGATGTTTTTCTACTCTCTTCAAAACTTGTTTAGAGTCTCTAAGCAATGCAAACCATTACAAATCAAACGTATCACTCCCTGTAGAGAGACCACTCAGAGTGGGATGGAAAAGTCAGCACTGTGCAGTTTGTCAGATGAGTACATGCTGATGTACTTGCGGACACAATGAATGAGTTTCACAGAAGGCTGAGTTTAAAAAAAAAACAAAAAAAAGTGGGATGAGAATGTCAGAAGGTTCAGTACATGCACAATGGACCACACTGTGAATCATATTAGTGGTCTGTCTTCTACTTGTGTGTCAGGGAGTCATTTAAGAGGATAGCTACTCACTGGCACGTGCCCTCATTAGACCAACCCACACTGCCCACTCTGATGATGATGTAACTAGAGAGGAACCCAATCGTCTCACAACATTCACCACAGCAGTGGCCTCAACACATTGTACTTCAGTGACTCAGACTCGCTGCTTTATGCCGGAAAAAACTCCAGCTGACTAAGAGCCCAAAGAGAAAGCCTACTAAACATTTCTGACTAACTCTTAAGGTCTCAAGGAATCTTAATGACCGCCAGCTACCAGAAAAACAGTATAATGAAAGCTGCTGTTTGCTTGATGGATGGGAAAGCTGGAACACGCGCATTGTCTCTGACCAGAGCAACAGGCAGCTGTGAGCAGCAAGAGTGGGAGTCACACGTGGGAATTAGGGGCCTGAAGTCAGGCCAGACCTGGACTGGTCTGAGCTTTGAATCTTGGAGTGGGTTGGCTCCAGCCAGCACTTGGATGAGGATCTCATAAGCAATAACCAAGACGAGACAGAAGTTGTCTCCTCAAGATCCTTTAATGGCTCTGTGTTTTTGTTGTTAAGTTTAGCTTCAGCGCATGTGTAGACAGGTGTCATACCGTTCTCAGCCTGGTACAGTATACTCAAGCTCCTAATGAGCTCGCATTTCTCCCGGGCTTTGGTTGCCTGGTTGTTGTTGTTTTCATGCCATCAACTCTGATGTAAATATAGACCACCAGTAGTGTTCAAACCTTTTCTCACTGCAGCACTGCACTCTTGCTTTTCCCCCCGTAACTGTACAACCTCTATGTTGGGAGCCTTGGGAAAAAAGCTCGTACTTGCCAAGATCAAGGGCAAATTATTGGTATCATCTCTCTAATTAGACATAATTATAGTCAGACGTGGTCAGATTAGCAGCAGTTGCGAGCATACATAGGAGTCACCTGCTTGCTATAAATCTGGGGACTGTAGGGAACAGACTGGAAAGTATTTATTACTTTTTAAAATCCCATCAGTACGTTTGTCCATCTGGCGCTGGTTCAGGTACCTGATACACTGCAGATTCTAGGAAACAAGAACAGAACCCACAACAGCTCAGTGTTTTGGTTCAAGTTACCACAGCTATGAAAGATGGAGATGATTTCTTTTTGAGTGCAGACAATGACTGAACAATCGAGGTTTTCTTTCGGGTTTTTGTTTGAAAACTAGAAGTCCACACAGTATTTAAAGGACAGATGAGGTTCTTCTGTGCTTTGTGTCTATTGAAGTACATTCGGTCTCAGAAAACAGTGTTGTTCTTGTAATGCGCTTCTCTTTCAAATTAGATCTGTGCCCTTCAGTAGCTTCTTAGGGCAGGTAGCAGACTGGGAGCTTCCGTGTTTTTCATTCTCTCCTGAGGCCTTTATGTCTGTGTATGCTGATGAGTCACCTGAACGTTGGATGTGTAGGCTGGATCCTGTCTCTGAAGCTTTTGTTCAACAGTAGTAAATCTTCCCTCAGCCTGACAGTTTAGCCGGGCCTGCTCTAATCCCCATATGCCAGAATCACACCGTCAACATGTCTCTCCAATTACCGCTGCCTGCCTCTCCCTCTCTGTTTGACATCTGTGGGAAAAAACAACAATGCTTGTCCTGTTTGTGGGAAAGAATTTAAATCATTTATTATTGTATGTGTTCAGTAATGCCCAATACTTAAGGGTTTTACTTGGGGTCTTTGAGGATATAACAAGGGTGTGCATATTGTTTCTTGTTGAATTGGGTTTCTTTGTTCCTCAGTCCTGCATTTGCTTTTTCTGTCATCTTGCAGGCCTTCCTATCAGCACGTACGCTAAGTTCTGCCATCGGAAGCTGCAGAAAGTGGCAATCACTGGTGGCAAAAAGGTAAGCTAAAAAAAAAAAAAAAGAGGAGTACAGCTTTAGATGTGCTAAGAAAATATTTCACTTCCACATGACAAAAATAGGACATATCAGTTTGAAAGTTGCGAGTCTCATCTGAGTCACCCGAGATACCGTCACAGAGAGAGACATAATTACAGGTGCGCTGACACAGTCACAGGTAGAGACGTAAACACAGACATAGTCATAGTAGTGCAGCTGCAGACACAGCCATGATTAGTGTCACAGTTCCTGACATAACCAGGCAGTAAATCTTCCCCTCTGTTCACCTCTCACCCTCCAGGGTCTACGTAAGCCCACCTTGGAGGAGGTCGACCACAGCAGACGAGCCATCGTCACCCCCTCCCTTTTTGGCAGTTCTCTGGAGGAGGTGATGGAAAGGCAGAACGAGCTCTTCCCAGACAGGAAACTGCCCTGGGTGCAGGTTCAGCTCTCCCAGTATGTTCTGGCTCTGGGTGGGGCTCAAACAGAGGGCATCTTCAGGTAAGACTGAGCAAACTCAGCCAATGACATGCTTCGACTTGAGAAGTGTGAGAGAAAGAAAGTGTAGTCTAGGAAATTAGAAGGCGGTCTTACATGTGTGTGCGTGTGCTGTATTGTATGTATAGTGTGTATAAACAAATGTGTGTGGTCTCTAGCATCCCTGTATTTCTAAGGAGGCTCTCCCTGTGTACAGTACACAGAACAGACAGAACAAACACAGCCCGGCTTTGCTCCTGAGACCGGCGCTGTTTAATTTGATACTTCATGATACGTGTTTACATTACTGCTTAAGCTTACAAGCACGTGGGAGCTTCACAACTGTGTGTTTGTGAACGGTTTTCTCCAGCAAATTTAATTCTGCAGCATCTTGGCTTGATTAGAAAGCTGTTCCTTTTCATCAAACTTACTATATACAGATCGTCCTGTGAAACTCTGCTTTTACACGGGGACTTTCCTGAAAAGTGTGTTGTTTGGTTACATTGTGTTTATTTTGTTTTTGTTGTTTTCCAAAGAAGCACTGCGAACAAAGAGGCTAAATACTTTCAGCCACCAGGCCACATTTGAAGCCAATTGGGTGTGCATGAGTAACATTTTTGCCACAGGGCATGAAGAACATGTACGATAGAGGTAGAGGGCCCTCTAGTGGTCGCTCTGTATAACTGTAGCGTTGTGTTTTATCCTCAGAGTGCCTGGAGACATTGATGAAGTCAATGCATTGAAGCTCCAAGTGGACCAGTGGAGGATCCCAGAGAATCTCTCTGACCCCAATGTTCCCGGTGAGGAAAGACTTATTTTCTGTCAAGCTTTTGCCTTAATTATTGTTGGGTTGACTGTGTACATGAGATTTAAGTATGTGAATTAAAGAATGTGTCTCCCTCATTCAGCCTCTCTGATGAAGCTCTGGTACCGGGAGCTGGAGGAACCCCTCATCCCCATGAACTTCTACAAGCAGTGCGTTAGTAACTGTGACGACCCAGTGGCAGCCATCGCTGTGGTGCAGTCTCTGCCTGAGCTCAACAGGCTGGTTCTCTGCTATTTCATCCACTTCCTGCAGGTAAGAATAAGAAGAGTAAGAGTAGGATAGAACTTTATTAATCCCGAAAAAAATTCCGTGCCAAATATTGCTCAGAAAAAAATCACAATAACATGAGAATAAATGCAGTGCCTAATGGAATAGCAATAATAAAAGTGTAGGCTACATTAGTAAAAATACAAACTGGTGACTTGTAATGAGACTTAAATACAAAAAGAAGTAATACTGGCATGATACTGAAATATCAAAGTGTACATTGTGATGAAATATTTCACAATATATTTAAATATTGCACTTAAAACTGAAATATGGCCCATGACACTGACCAACATGTTAATAGAAAAACACAATCTTTACCCTATTTTAGCCCTAATTTGAACTCTATGCTAAAAACTAACCTGAAAAAACTACTTCACATAAACATTTACACTGAGTAATTTATGAACACATTAATCATCTGACCTATTTAGATAACTGAATGTGGGTCATAGTTGACTCACTGCAGGCCGAAGATCAGTCTGTACACTCCTTGAGCACTAGCTGAGCGTTGCTCATTGCTTTTCTGTTCCACCTTTTTTGAATATCTGCAGGTGTTCGCTCAGCCATCCAACGTTGCTATAACCAAGATGGATGTGAACAACCTGGCCATGGTTATGGCTCCTAACTGCCTCAGATGCCAATCCGACGACCCACGGATCATCTTCGAGAACACGCGCAAGGAGATGTCCTTCCTGAGAATGCTCATCGTTCATCTAGACACCAGTTTCATTGAAGGGGTGGTGTAGACACTGTAAAGCACAGAGCGCACCTCAGGTGCTGGATCATCCATCCAGCATCTCCAGTTACACATTTACAATCATGCATAAACACTGTCTCTGTTCAGACCACACTGGAAACGGTTGGGGTAAGGTATTACACCTCTGACAATGCAAGGAGTCTGAAAACAGCTTGGACTTTGGGCCCTTGTGCTCCCTGCTTTCTTACTGAGAGAAAATATGCATCACCTTAGGTTTTACTGTTTTTGATACTAAAATCCACAGTGACTGCTTTCAAGCTGTTCACTTTAATGACTGTATTTTCTAACCGCCGCATGTGAAAACAGATTTACCCTTTTTTTCTTACTGAATGGGTAATAATACAGATACATTAGATGACTGGGCTGTGCAAAGTGAGAGTCTTGCAGTATTTACTTCAGAAGTATTCACTTGCACAAAAAAAAAAAAAATCTTAAGGCAGCAGTGTTGACGCTCTGCTTCTTTGTTTTTGGCTCTCTGACTTCATTCAAGTGTGTTTGTGTGTGTGTGTGTGTGTGTGTGATTGTCAGCGTGAGAACAAAAGACACAGCTTTCTTTTATCATGTACAGAAAATTGAAAGTATGAAAAGTAAAAGAACTCTTGTAATGGTGTCTTATTAATAAGCTTGCCTGTGCCGTTTTGAGTAGTTGTACTGATAGCTGGTCTCCTCGTATTTCTTTTTACGAGAAACAAAAAGCTGCACCGCCACAGCTATTTTGACAGAGTACAGAGCCTTCATTTCAAAGCACAAGCTGAAAGGATGTGCAGAAAGCTCTTTCTAACGGATGGTGGTGATTTTCTAAGCAAATAAACATGGAAGTGCTTTGATTTTACAAATTTAAACACTCGCTGAAGCCAGACGGGAGCGTTAACTCTAATTACAGTTTATGTTGTAGCGATGTGGGAGGCTGGTTGTTCAGCTGATAAAACTCTTTCGCTATTGTCTATCAGAAATATTTCAATTGGAACTGTGTTCTCTTTTGTTTGTGATCTGTATGTTATGTTTCTTGGCTCAGGTCTTTTGATAAAACGGGTGATGGATGTGAAAACTGTACATGGCCTGTCTCACAGACTGAAAATTTGATTAATCTGACACAAACCCCTGTACTGAGAATGGAGTATTGTTCAACTGTCGAGCACTATGAGAATGTAAATTGAGCTTTTTGTGTCCCCTCTCAGGCTTTGCCGATGTAAATAAATTTTGCGTGTAAAATAGTATTACCTTTCTTTAAGTATATTCTAATGATCAGGTTATGGGTGAAGTTAACTGTTGCTGTAAAGAGCAATAAAAAGTGTTTTTTTTTTTTGTAATTAACTGTTTATTTCTCTGCTGTAACCGCTTGCCTTTTGAACATAGGAATGACTCAAACCACTTTCCATGTATGTGCGTGTATTGTGTGTTTGCATACCTTCTTGTCATAATATGGAATGACTGTCCATAAATAAAGGTTTGTTCAATTGTTCATAGATTGCCTTGCGTTTATTTTGGGGGAATATTTTTTGCTTTTACTTTGATATTTAACAAGAGAGAGCCGGAACAACATGAAGCTGGAACCAGGGTTTCGAAATGGGTCACAGAAGAGAACATTTAAAGTTTGTCTTTGATTGTTGATTTTAGTGTGATAAAGTCACATATTTAGGTTTTTTTTTCCATTAAGTTTAATGTCTTTGTGCATTAAATTTACTTATATGTAAGTCTCCACCATTTCTTCCTTGAAGAATGCTGGATCTATGCAGTCCCCTCCTCTCTGCGCTCTGTAAAACTACTCTATGCTGCACAGTGGCAAGTTGTAATACAGGAGTAATTGAGCCATACATGTTTGAGCTGGAAACTGATTCTGAAGAAGAAAGAGCATGGAAAACTCCGCCCTGCAAGATGACGAGTTTCTTAGGTTTGTCATATTAAAACTCAGGAAGTCTGAATCAGTGTTTTTTTTTTTTTTTAACTGGTTTGCTCATGATGTGTCTTCCAGCACACAAAGAACATCATAAAGACATGCTAACAAGGTGAAAAACAAGCAAACTTGATTTTCACTAGATGGGGGGCTTTAATATAGAGGAATACCTAAATCAGTGTGACCATTGAGATTTTGCTTGTATAAGTGTGTATATATATATGTGTGTGTGTGTGTACATATATATATATATATTAGCATTATTGTATCTCCAGTAAACTTCTCAGCTTAAGGATTTTATAGGGAGTAAGATCCCTTAAAATACATAAAATAAAACTGCATAGTCCTGCTTGAGGGTTAGGACCTTAAAAACTTGTCAGTTTAGATGCAATTTCATGATTTACTGCAAGTACTGATGAATGCTAAATTCATTAATAAATTAAGTAGAATGACCTGTCCAGGGTGTCCTCTGCCTTCGCCCTAAGTCAGCTGGGATAGACTCCAGCCCCCCCGCGACCCTAATGAGGATTAAGTGGTGTATAGATAATGGATGGATGGAATTAAGTAGAATGTGACACATATTTTCAATATAATATATTAGGGGGAAATATAATGTTTTTCAGATGTAAAATTTCTTACATTTCTTAAAATTAACCAAAAGTAGCGCCATCTCTAAGCTTTTACCTTAGTTTTATAAAACAAGCCTTTTTAATCATCCATCCATTATCTATACACCGCTTAATCCTCACTAGGGTCACAGGGGGCTGGAGTCTATCCCAGCTGACTTAGGGTGAAGGCAGGGGACACCCTGGACAGGTCACCAGTCTATCACAGGGCTACACTTAGAGACAGACAACAAGCACACTCACATTCACACCTACGGACAATTCAGAATCACCAATTAAGCTCAACACGTTTTTGGACTGTGTGGGAAGAAGCCGGAGAACCCGGAGAGAACCCACGCTGCACGGGGAGAACATGCAAACTCCACGCAGAAGAATTCCGGTGCCCCCACCGGGACATGAACTGGCGACCTTCTTGCTGCGAGGCAACAGTGCTACCAACTGCGCCACCTTGCAGCCCCGTTTTAATCACGTGCAAATATTATTTGATTTATTTTATTTTTTTTAAATTAGGGAATCATTGTCAGTAGATTTTTCTTGGTCTGTATTTTTCAAAATGTCTTTATTGCTCTGAATCAGCACTACAAACTGTTGGGATCCACTGAAAGCAGAAACAACCCCTCTCAATCTTCCAGGATTTTCCAATATGAATATGATGATGTAGAAGGATTTACTTGCAACATGTTAACCACTCACATTCAGACAATTATGACCAGTTTGTCTCATCACAAGTCAGCTTTTAATACATTACATTTACCACTCTTATGGGTCTATTTACTGGGAGTTATGAAAATCTTTTTCCTTTGTATCTGCACCGGTGAGAGAGTTTGCAAACAGGTCGAGCCTCTTCCCTTCCTGTCACACAGCATCACTCTCACTCATCCCGTCTGTACATATTCAGCTGTTTGTCTTTTTGTGCACACCGCTACACAAACTGCCACCTGCTTCCTCTGTCACTCTCTGCCGATCATGTACCTGTCTGCCACAGGTGAAGAGCTGCTCAGGCACTGTTACCATGACAGCAGGGGGGGAGAGGACCTCTGGCCTCAGGCTGTGGGGCTGAAACAAGATGAAGAAAACAGATGCAGGAGGACATAAACCCAAGAGGCAGCCTGCCTTCAAACTCAGTGGCAGAAAGTATAAAAATAACAACTTTCCTTTCAGCAATTTATTCAGAAAACAGCTGTGACGGACAGGAGCAGTAACTTTGATTCGCAGTGTTACAGCAGTATATCAGTTGTGTTTATTATTAATTTGTTCATAGAGTTTATACTTAAACTGTAAACATCAGAGACCAAGTACATGTATACATATCAAATCAGTTTAGATAAATAAGTTCCCCCTTAAAAAACAAAACTGTTAATTAGTTCAACGTCATTTTATTAATTGCAAAAGTTTAAAACTATCCAAGTTACATTAACTTTAGTTGAGCTTAACACATGTAATATATTAGGTTAGATCACGTAGTCACATAGGCAGTGGTTACAGACAGACATGTTTCCTTTTACACTTTAAAAATCTCCTTTTTCATGTAACATAAATCAGTCAGATCAATCATAGATCTGCTGCAGTAGGGATTGAATCCAGCACTAACCTTTGTCATGCTATTAAAGAATGAAAAAAAAAAAACACCCTCAGCTTAGTTTACCAATGACACACAGCAGGTTTCCATCAAGTCTGTTTGCTCAAACGACTTATAAACATAAGCCTCTGGGGGATATTGACTTTCTAACAATGCATCCTGGGAAATCTGCTTATTTGGTAGTTTTGACTCTTGTGAACTCAGTTTTATGAGTTGAGTGAACTCTCAGCTGTTCATTCATTTAGCTCATAGTTTTAAATCCCAATCCCTCAAGCAATAGCAAATTAGCAAAACACACATGTTTACTGTTAGGAAAAATTCTTCAGTGGAGTCCTGACTGCTCTGAACCAGCACACGGAGTCGTCTCTCAAGTCAAAGCAAAGTCTGACTTGCAGCAAGGAGCCAACATTCACAGGACAGACTCTGAACAAGTGACTGACTAAATACATGAAGCATTGGTTATACATACAGACAGTGAACAGAAAACAGAAAACAACCTCCTGCAAATGGGTGCGATTTGGCACAGTAGTCATGGTGTTTTGACTACAGAACATCTTGTCCTTATCTCCCACTCACAAAGTTCAATAAAGGTCATGGACATTTACAGCATCAACTCTTTTCACAAAGATCATTGGATTGTAAAATATAATTGTTCCAACATTTACATTAGGTAAACAAGAAATGCTAATCTGTTTTGACTAAATTCTCAGTTATTATTTTATTAATTATTAATTAATTATTCTCAATAATTTAATTGTTCTCCATTAATTGTTGGCAGTGATTTTAATCAATCAAAATTTTGCTTCTTGTTAAACATGCCAACATTAAAATGGTGGTTAAAATTACATATGTTGCCTATGAAAGAGTATTTTCCCAGTACAGAATTGTTTTATTTAGAATTAGATTTAGGACAGATGGATAGACAGACAGATCTATGGCCCGTAATAGGTTGGTATTAAACTTGTCTATAAGATCAAGATTATTTCTAAGCAAAAAGTCGCTTTGTTTCTTAAATTGAAAAAAATATATACAAATTCGACATTTAAACGCAGCACATAGACATTTTTAAGGAAATCTTATTGAGATACACGAGGGCTCAAGGCCGTTGAACGCGCATGCGCACTGGGGCTCCACACTGCCCGCGCCGGTGGTGAATGCAACGGGAAGAAATTCAACTGCGTGATCCGGAGCAGACAGGCGGAGGCGGCGGTACCTGCGCTTTTCAGGGATTTACACTGGAGATTTTACACCCAGCCGGACAAGGAGTGACTGGAGAAAAGGTAGGAAGCCCGAATCGCATCCGCCTTTAGCATTTCAGAGTTTATAATGTCCAGTAACATCGCGACTGAGGCCCGGTTATGTGAACGCATCAACAGCGTAGACGGTGTGATGCCGCATGTCGGCTTTTGGAGTTCAAAACAAACGTGACGGAGTAGCTTACTAAATGTTGTTGTTGGCGCGTTTTGTAGCTGTATTTGTGTTGTGGCCGGAGTGTTTGTGCTGGACGTCTGCTTTCTAACGGCGGCCTCAAAAATGTCTGCGGGGTTTGTTAGTTTGAGAAGTTTAATACGTTTCCACGCCGCTCGTTCACAGCAGGAAAAAGTATGAAAAGTAGGCCTAGCGCGAGGCCCTGAACGGCCCGGTGAGTGACAGCTGTTCGGCCAATCAAATGCGAGCGTCCCACCCGCCGCGCACAAGGGCGACCAATCAGGGTTCAGGAAAGCGCCGTTGTCAGTGCTGTTTTTTCTCGCGCTCTGCCCACTGGTTATAAAACACCGGACAATAAAGTGGCAGTGAGGCTGGCAGTGGTCAACAATAGGAAACATGCAGGAGCGTCAGGCTGCATGTTCCCGGTCTATTTTCTATTTTAAAACCATTAAGACCTGTGACATGTGTCGCGTACGTGGTTGAAAAAAAGAAAAAAGTATATCGGGTTCCATTTTCTGCATACTGCGGTAAAATACCAACCTATGATTGTAATAGTAATGACAAAATGTGCTTTATGTAACCTCACCTTTAAACTCATGCTGTAATTTTTGGCATCGCAAACTGTCCCCTTGCGTCCAGCTTGTGTCGCTGTCGTCTGTCTAGCTCCCCGTGCAGGCCATAAAATAGCATTTAAAATCGTGCTTTTCACTGATTACGTTGTTGTTCGCTCTTTGTTATCGTGCTAAGAATCAACATGCAACACACAGATAATCATACTGGTCTTTTGCCATTGTCTCCTATTGTGTCTATACGTGATATCGGCTGACCAGAAAACACGTGGGCCGAGTGGTGTGAAGATATCCGGTTTGTAGGTTGCACTGAGAGCCAGTTACTCCAGACAGACTCAGCTATGGTGAACCGAGGCAGCTATATCCCGGACAAAAGTAAGATGCTGTCATGTTTAACGTAAACCTTTTAGGCTTGAATTAAGGCCACCGATGTGTCAGTCTGTCGTCTGTACTGTATGCATGACAAAAGAGGTGCAGTTATCGGGAGGCTATTCTTTCTATGTACGACTATTAACACGATCCTACCCCACCAAGCCCTTTATCGTAGCTGCAGGGCTGGACATCAGCAGTAGGCCTGTATTTTATCAGTCAAATAGGAACCAGTTAAAGCAAAATATGTTGTCCAGAATTAGCTTGGTGCATGATTGCTTTCCTCCTGTAGTGGTGGGTGCTTACAGTGAGCATTTGTCTTTCTAGCACCTTCTCTCTCTTTGTCTTGTTTGTTAATATTTTAATGCTGACATTACATGTTGGTAATTTTATTAAGACTCTTGTGAGAACCTGTGAGGTCATTTGTAGACGCCCATGCTCCTTTAACTAGAGATTGCTGAACATCCGGTATCGGCTACATATTCACCACCATTTGAGGGGCATGGCTCACCTTAATATGCCAGTTTCCACTATCTGTACACGTTGCTGCTCCATGTTACAACATGCGTAATCAGTAGCTTGTGTATGTTTACAGTGACATTATTTTTTCTCAGCCTGGACAGCATTATTATTCTGCTGGCATAAAGGGGGTGTCTTACTTGCTTTTCAATGCTAAAATTGCTGCTGAGGCTGAAAGCTGATTTTCTTTTTTTGTTCCCAGAGTCTTCTGGTGAAATCATTGTTAGTGATGACCTGAGACACACAGAGCTGACTGCAATGTTGTCTGTAAAGACCTTGATAGTCATGCGTATTGTGTTCTTTCTTAGACATAATATGTGTCTCTTAGTAGCGCAAGCAAGATAATATAAGTTTAGCTTCATGTTTATTGGTTAATGTGTGTGTCCGTATGTACAGGAAGGGAGCCTTGATGTGGGCAGTATGAGTAAGACGCCCCCTAACAGAAGAGGGATAACATTTGAGGTGGGAGCTCAGCTTGAGGCTAGAGACAGCCTCAAAAACTGGTGAGTCATGGCCTCACTCATTCATTTCCATCCATGTTACTGTTCACTTCCTTCACTTACTCAGAAGTTGTTATTGCCTCCTTTCTGGGTTTGATTTAGTTGTAGTTAGAAAAGAGTGAATTAAACTAGTCAGACCTTTCATTGCATCACCATTCCTCTGCCAGTACACAGCAGCTAGTTGATGGGTGTGCGCTCTCAAGTATCCACCAAATTCAACTTTGACCCAGATTAATACTGACGGACAGCAAAAAATGACCAGTGACTCTCGAATCATGTTGTAAATCATTGTAATGGTTCCAGTAAACACAAGATAAAATAAAGAAGTCATTGCGAAAAGATTTTTTTTTTCAACCTAAACTATCTGACATTGATGTTTGTTACAAGGACAATAGGAGCAGCATTTTCGAATAGGACAGTGCAAGTTTTTACATATTATTTTCCCTTTCCTTCCTCTACACGTGTATAGAAACACAATTGGTATTGGTCTTCCAATTGCAAGAATGTCAGACTAGCAGACCGTTACTATAGATTTTGTGACTGTAATTTAGCACTAAAGGTGTAATCAATATAAAATTATAATGATAAAGTGATGTGTTAATGCTCTGCATGTTGTCCTCTAAATAAAGCAGTGTCTTTTGGTTCTTTGTCATTCTGTCCATTTGCATTTTCAAGCTTGATTCATTTCTATTGGCTTGCCACCCCCACCATATGTTTGACAGAGAAGAAAAGGAACATGTAGAATTACCGTTCTTTCTCACTTCCCAGTCACACAGTATTCCATTTTCTCGTGTAGGTATGCTGCCAACATAGAGAAGATTGACTACGAAGATGAAAAAGTATTAATCCATTACCGACAGTGGAGCCATCGCTACGACGAGTGGTTTGACTGGACAAGCCCCTACCTGAGACCCGTAGAGAGAATTCAACTGAGGCGGCAGGGACTGAATGACGACGGTCCTGTACCTGTAAGCTAAAAATGTTGTTCATGCTCACTTTGTACAGTAGTACATAGAGGAATTGAAAGTTCTCCCCCATTTCTAGGATATCTTGTGTTCTCCGGCCTTTATACCACAGTATATTTCTCCTGTAACTACGGGACGGGACTGATATGTGATACTTGGGTTTTATTTGCATAATATAAATCATATCTGCTACTTTTACTTGCAAGTAAAATTTGAGCTCTGTGTAGTTTTCATCATGATATACCAACAATGATGGCTTTCATTTAAGAGCTCCACCTCCCATTAGATTTTGTATACTACATCAAATGCCCCTTTCCTGCAGGGCTTTCACGTGAATGACAAGGTCCTGGCCAGCTGGTCTGACTGCCGTTTCTACCCTGCTAAGGTCCTTTCTGTCAATAAAGATGGTGGGTATGAATAATTTCAGGAGTTTATTATTGGTAATGAGTTCTGACTACCTTCAGATGTTTAGATGTATGGCACTGTAGTTTTTCTCAAAATTTTTTTAAGCTGTGAGGTTTTTGTGCAAGATTGTACAATATGGAGCGTTTCAAGCTTTTGTTTTCAAAAAGGAAACTGGTATTGAGTGGCATTCAGTGAGAGGAAGTAACTTTCTCCTTCACTGGCAAAGCACAGCAAAACAATGAAAACAGATCTGTCTGAGCTATAAATAGGGGAATATCTCGAATTAATGGTAGAAACTGAAGCTTTGCAACCTCAAAATTCTTTCGTGTGATTGTGTGTAAAATGTGGTTTGCATGGTTTTGTTCTCTTTTATTTCCTTCAGCATCCTACACTGTAAAGTTTTATGATGGTGTCATCCAGACAGTGAAGGGGATACATGTGAAGCCTTTTATTAAAGAGGTATGTGTAGATTAGTGATCAAAATATCCACATTCAGTTGAATTATCTCTGTGTTTTTTCTGGCCTTTGTCAGTAATTTCTTGAGTACACATTTTCAACTGGTTTTCTGAGCTTCCTCTTTATCCTGCTGACAGAGAGGTGGTGTTGGTGGAGGGAGGTGTCGGTCCTCTGAAAGGAACATGGTTAGGAGGGTCCCAAACCGCAGAGACAGAAGGCCTCAGGAGAACGGAGGTCCCAAAAACAAGCGAGCCAGACGCAGCACTTCTGACCAGGAAGACGACAGCAACAGTGAGGACGAGGAGCGGGAAGAGAGGATGGTCAATGAGAAAAACAAGAAAACAAATGGTGAGCTACAGGCTGCACCCAGTATCAAACAGGAGGAGGAAATATCGGAGCAAGCAGACCAGAACAAGCCCAGGGATGTAGAAAAAGGGACAGGACTCACAAATGGAGTAAAGGTTGAAGAAGACGATGAGCAAAACAAGGAAATGTGTCACATAAATGGAGAGGTGAAGAAGGAAGAGGTGGAAACGGAACAGAGTGGAACAAAGCCATATAAAGAGTCACCCAAGCCATACACTGAGTTGCCCACTCAGACGTCGACGGCGACAGAGCAGGTGTCTGTCACTATGACAACCACAGAATCCAACGGAGGTGTGCAGCAGAAACCAAATGTCCAATCAGAAAGCACTCAGCCTGCAGCAGACGTCCCGCCCCCCCAACCTGTGAAACGTAAGTGTTAATGAAGTTAATTAGCAGAGAAATGTCATTGGATCTGAAGGGTTGTGAAAATGAATAACTGAGTTCACTAAATGTCACATAGCATGTAGATGTATTTCTACGACCTAATACATTTATGTGTTTATATTATTTTTGATAGCGGTAAGGAAGCAGGGTTTCCACAACCCCAACAGATTCAGCAGAGAACCGCGTGAGTGCCACTCAACACTTTATAGACGAATACACTCATCACTTGGATTCTTTAATGCGCTTTCTTTACCCCTGTCTATTCTATTTTCCCTGTTTTAGTGTACAGAGTTATCAAAAACCAACCTCCTCCTGTCCTGTCCATCAACCTCGACCACAACCCATTCAAGTGCAGCGCTCCTGGCTGCACAAAGTCATTCCGTAAAGCCAAGCTGCTGCATTACCATATGAAATATTATCATGGTGAGGAGCAGCCTCCAGAGGGGGAGCGTAGCCCCACCAGGAGTGTCCAGACCAGGGCCTCTGAGAAACAGTCCACTGCTACTGGTATGGACGGCACGAAGAGAAGACGCACCATCTCTGCCTCTATGCGTGAGTTCTGCTCCAGTTCCACTTTTGTCCCAATTGAAGTGACAAGAGGAAGGTTTATCAGATAAACTGGGTCAGCTGCTATTTCTACAGTGCTGAAACCAAATGCTTTGCTTTGGACAGTGAAATCATAAATTTGGAATCATGACATGCTGTGATCACATACTAAGCACCGTCTGATGCATTACGCTCCCAGTAAAGGTTCAAGATTAGGGATTTGGGCTTATACTTGCCATTTGATTTTTCTCAGACTCTGTTGGAGCTGCCGCGGCTCCCCGTGGTGAGGTGAAGACTGCAGGCAGGCGAACATCAGCCCCGCCTGCAGTCAACACCCAGGGCAATCAGCAGAGGGCACTGCTGAGGGAAAAGAGCAAGGAGAACCAGCTGGACAGGAACGGATGCCAGCTGCAGGACAAGGACTCAGACAAGTGTGGCTTTGACATTGGTCAGTATGATGCAGTGAAAAGATGTTTTTTACTGAGTCATTCACTGATAGTTTTGCTTTGTACAATACGGTTATGTTTCTAGAATAGAAACCTGTAGTGTTAGGTGTACTCACACTGGGCTTAACTCTTGTCACTTCATGGTCCTCAGGGTCAGTAAAAGACAAACTGAAAGAGAAACCAAAACAGAAGGACTTCCTCCGCATTAAACTAAAGAAGAAGAAGAAAAAAAAGAAGGCCAAGTCTGGTAAGAAGCAGGACCCTGGCATGGGGTCAGATCACATATCTGCTGCTCTGCATGTGCACTCACTGTGACATTGTGGGAATGGCTCGCCTGCAAAGCATAAAGTGCTCCATTCACTCCTCTTGGTGTGGTGGCTGAGTCTCTGTGTGTGGGAGAAGTGTAACATTTGTTGCTGGCCTCTGTCACTCCATTACGCCAATCAAAAAGCTCCAATTTATTTCTCTTATTTCTATGACTCATAGCTTGCTTTTACTCTTTTATGTGTCCATACTGGTGTTGAAAAGCCGGATTATACTGTTGCACTGATATTGACTGATCCAAACACAAATCCTAAACTGTTGTTATTTCTAGTTGGCATTCACACTGGTATATTTGGCATGAACACAGATCTATATACAGGCTGCCGTCCACTGATTGGTTATTTCACAGAGTTCAAAGGCCTGAGGTGTTGGCGGCATGCATTTATTTTCCCTAATTGTTCTTCAGTATATCATTTATCCATGATGTTTGTTGTCCCACATTTTGTCACCTCCTGTTCGGCATTTGTTTAGCATTTTAAAAGCTGACATTTTTGTTCTACATCTGCTTCCCCCCTTCCCTGTATTAACAGACTACACAGGTAGTGAGGAGAATATTGACATCTCAGTATTGGGTCTTCAGTCCAAATTGAATTTGCCAATCAAAACCCCCCCCTCACACAATCACAAGCCTGAGGCCTACCCCTGCAGGCCTGGATACAGCTACTCAGAGCAGATTCATGTGGATGGTGGGTATCTCTGATGGTGTGTGTGTGTGTGTGCATATTTTAGTTTTTGTGTGTGACTGTTCATAGCTTCCTCGCCCTACATTCTTCTGTTCCCTTTGGATTCAATCAATCATGCTGCTAAATGTTGTTTACTTTGCACCACACCTGGTTACCTGTTTACAAATGTTGCTCCCAACACAAAAGACCAAATTTCACCCCATGATTGATTGAATCCTGAGCTGTTCTCTGCTGCTATGGCTTGCTTCATCATGCAATCCACAAATTTTCATTAAAGCTCTCATCGACAATACATTTTGTAGAATTAAAAAATATTAATTGTGCATAACATTTATTCAGACTTAACTGAATCACCCACGGAAAACTTAAGTCCTGATAACTTGTTTCACTCACATAAAAACCCGATTGTTCTGTTGTCCCTGCTGCTGTAGATGAGGATAGCATCAGTGACTGGTCCACTGACAGCTGTGGGTGGAGCGATGATGATTTTGAGGTGGATTTGGACGTCACTACGCCACCTCTGAGCGTGGACTCTGGTGCTGTGGATACCAATGACCAAGAGATTGTGCGATGTATCTGTGAGGTGGAGGAGGAGAATGACTTTATGATTCAGGTGAGCCAGGTGTTCTTGTTTCATTTTAGGATTTATCCGTTGTAAGGGATTTAATCTTGGGGTTGTTGCACAATTTTGAAACATGTTTGTTCTTTTGTTAGTGTGAAGACTGTTTGTGCTGGCAGCATGGCACCTGCATGGGCTTGCTGGAGGACAATGTTCCAGACAGATACACCTGCTACATCTGCAGAGACCCACCAGGTGAGAAGTGTAAGAGCACTACCTTCAGCTATGACTCTTCACTTGCTTTTGATGACATTGAAGAACTTATGCTTCGCTAATTTGGTACAGATCAGTGTGCTGCTCTTCTCATTTGAAAAAGTATCACCTGCCATCTAGTGGACAACAAGAACAATGACGGTCTGAATTTGAGCACAGACTGTGATGATTTTCATAGAAAAGTATATTTTTGAAGTCTTCATTTACATTAAAAATCTCTTTTCCAGGGTCTAATTCTGTGTCCATGTGTAGATTTTTTATTTATCTCTTGTTGCATGCTATATATGTGTTAAAATAGTTTTTCATTATGTTTTAGTAGCTAATACCTTTAATTTTCCTTCATTGCTTATCCTGCACTCAGGACCGATTCCAGAAATGTATCCCCTCAAATCCAAACTTCATCCAAGATTTATTTATTGTTATCGTTATCATCCTCCTGGTACTGAAATTGCTAAAGATATGATTGCATTCCATTTAACTATGGCATTAAGTAATTATTAGACAGTGTGTTATGTAGTTATGGTGCTTGAACTTGTGATTCTAATCTGCAACACCTCAGTAACTAATTTTACCAATTTTGTGTAAGAATACCAACATTTAAAATTTTTTTTTTTTTTTAAATTAGGCTACATGATTTACCACTGGCTACAGTCAACTGTGTCTCTCTATGGCAAGGGTATCCCAAAGTATACTTCCAGTTTAAGAGTCAAGATGTTTACTGTTATTCTAGTTATACAAGTACAATTGTGTGACATGCTCAGGCCGGGAGATAGCATTACAGACACACAAACAAAATAATGGTTAAATAGTAAAGGGGTACACAAAGCCATTTCTTTTGAATATTGCAAAGAGGGTGTATTAGTTGTGGTAGTGTTTGAATGTGGTGTGTGTGTGTCTTACTAAGTCAGTTGATTTATGGCTCAAGGAAAAAACAGTTCTTCGGTCTGCTGCTGTGTGATTTGTGAATTCTGTATCTTGTACTAGAGGGCATCAGGGAGAACAGGCTGTTGTGTGGGTGTGTTGTGTCCTTTGTGACTCTCAGTGACCTCTTGAGGCACCACTGGGTGAACAACTCCTGCAGGCCAGGCAAATTGCACCCACTGATGGGCTGTGCTATATACACCAACCTCCCGAGGACCGTGCAGTACATGCTGGTTCAATTGCTGTACCTGGACTGTCAGAAGGCTCTCTCGTGCCTCTGTTGAAGTCCCTGACAATTTGGGGCCTGAGGCCAAAAGATATTGAAGCACCTGAGGCTGTACAGACACTGCAGACCCTTGTTAATACAGTGGTGGTGTGGCTAGCCCATGTCAGCTCCCTGTGAATGTGAACTCCCAGGTTTTAATTGTTCCAGCACTGTGCTGCTGATAGTGACTGAGTCAAGACAACCACTTCTTCATGAGTGTCTTGGAGACGCTCAAGTGGAGGCAGTTGTCATGACAGCACTGTTCTAGGACGGTCACCTTCTTCCTGTAGACCATCTGGTTGCCACTGGAGATCAAACCCACAAGGACTGTGCTGTTACAGTTGTTATAGAAAGTGACAAGAAAAATCGGAAGAGTACAGCCATTAATTATACTTCATTTAAAACTCAGAGTGCCTCAACATCATGAAACAGCTAAATACACTATCTCTGTGCTGCAGATTGCTTTTAGCCCTAATTAAATTAAAACTAATGAGCTGTACGTACTGTACCCTGACCTGAACATTGGTGGCCATTGTTTTTTAGCTTTAATGAGAACTCAATTAAACAGGCTTTTAGGGACCTGACTAGTATGTCCACATTAATTGTGGAATTACAGAGGTGAAAGACTGCACTGTGCTGTGTTTAGCTAAAGTCAATAGAATGACTGAAGAGACAGTGTGCTACCACTCCCAAGGTGGAGGAGTGAACTGGTGTGCTTGTGTAACACGTCGCCATAGAACAGGTCTATTGCGTTGACTTAATGTCTTCACATTTGAGCCTTTTTTGTTGTGTAGTTGGGATGTATGACTGTTATTCTCAAGAACAACAAGCAGACACAGTACAGCTCATGCAGAGAGACTCTTGATCTCCTCACAGATTCACATATTATTGCCACTCAGAATCTTTTATGTGCTTTTTCTTAACAACCCGTTGCATTGGATAACATTTAATTTTATCACCCCCAGGTCAGAGGCAGAGTCTGCGTTATTGGTACGACCGCGAGTGGTTGAGCAATGGTCACATGTATGGCCTCTCTTTCCTGGAAGAGAACTACTCTCACCAAAACGCCAAGAAGATCACCACCACCCACCAGCTGCTGGGAGATGTGCACCACGTGGCAGAGATCCTCAACGGACTACAGCTCAAAATGAGCGTCTTACAGTACGTACATAGGAGCTCAGTACTGGGCTGTGTCCCTGTTGAAGTAAAATTCAGATTGTGATTAGAGTCATTGTTAGACAGAATACTTCATATGAAACCAACTCAGCCGTATTTAGGTTCCAAATCACGTTTACTCAGTGTTTGGTTCTTTCCTCTGGTTTTTCAGGAACAACACCCACCCTGATCTGCAGCTGTGGCGGCAGCCCTGGAAGCATTTAGAGAGGTCACAGATTGGCTTTGAGTCATGTCGGGGCAGCACTGCAGCTCCATCTCCTGTGACTCCTGATGAGGACATGAGTCGAGGAGAGATTTTAATGTCCAACGCTCTGGAGAGGCTGAGCCGGGCCGCTACAGCTGCCACGTCCTCTTCGTCCTGCTCCTCGTCCCCCTTCCCATCCTTCCAGGACTCATACATTACCAGTGAACACTGCTACCAGAAACCACGGGCATATTACCCGGCAGTGGAGCAGCGACTGGTGGTGGAGACTCGACAGGGGTCTGAGCTGGAGGACAGCATGAGAAGCACAGAGGAGCTGCTGGAACGGGAGCAGCGCTACGGGAGCCTGCTGGAGACGGACAAGCCCAAATCTACAGGCATCAGCAACAAGGTTGGGGCTTATTTCATTAATAGTAAAATCCCATCTGAACTTGTTGCTTAAAAATAACATCAGCTTTCGTCAAATCAATCAACCTCTCAAGTGGTCATTAGATTTGAGTTGCTCAAGTCATTTAAGGATTTGAACAACAGTCTTTAGATAGACATCCCTTTTAGTTGATGATGTAGCTTAAACTATCACCAACATGATGACTGAATCTCATGAGCAGAAATATTATAAAACAAGCTACTATAATGCCGTTGTACACTGAAGCCTAAAGTTGTTTGTAAGGTACATCTAATTTTACCTGAACATCTCCAGGCTTCGATGGGTGGCTCGTGGTCTCAGGCTGAGAACAGGGACGAGGGTGGCAGGGACCCTGGAGAGGCTGCAGATCACAGCAGGCAGCATCAGCAGTGGCAGATCAACCTGCTGGATCACATAGATGCAGTCCAGGACGACGTTTCGCACAGGATGGACTTCATTGAGAGGGAATTGGACGGTAAGGCCTCTGAATTACTAAAGATTGTCTGCTTTCTGTCCAATCAGTCTATAAAGTTAGCTTATGTTAGCAGCAAATTGTTTCAAGTTACTGACATTATTTTAAGTTATTTCCATCCAGGTAGTTTAAGTTTTGACCAGTTGACCACCTACTGAGGTTTGAACTGAGCAGTTTGGGCCTCTGTGTGCAGGTTCACTGTCAGTCAGTGTCGAAAACTGAATGCAAAGACAGTTGCTTTGATGATGCATGAAATACTGCCGCAACCTTAATATCAGTCATGTTCAAGAGACTATGATGCTGAGTGCTTGAAAGCTAAGGTAGTCTATGTGGGCTGAAACAAACCAGTCACCTCTGCTTCTTCCCTGTCATGTCCTCCTCAGTGCTGGAGAGCTGGCTGGACTACACTGGGGAGCTGGAGCCTCCTGAACCTCTGGCTCGTCTGCCTCAGCTCAAACACCGCATGAAACGGCTGCTGACACAGCTGGGCAAGGTGCAGCAGATCTCTCTGTACAGCTCCACATGAGGGCGCCAGAGAACGGCAGCAGGTTCAGTCACCACACAGCATGCAGGAGCAGTGCAGTGGAGGAAGCTCACTGGTCTGTGGCTGCAAAGATAACATTATTAAGTTCAAGACTTAGATGGTTCAGCACATTCACTCTGACCCGACCTCTGCTGCTGTTTCTCATTTTTAAAAGGCTCTGTGCGGTGGAATCCGATGCCGCAGCCAGCCAATGTCATATATGAATATTTATATGAACATGTATGGAACGTGAGCATCTTAAATCAGGATTAAACACAAAAAGTAACCTCGTAAATGCAGGAGAAGATCCTTAGGACCAGATTACACTTCTGTGGTTCCCATGCAACTCTAAACCTTATGAATGCCTTTTGTCTGAGCTACTGCTTAAGGTTGCCCTGTCTCTCTCAGTACACAGTGCTTTAAATGCAGAAGCTTTATATTCAAACTGCAGTCGAGTTCCTGAACCTACACTCTTTGCAATAGTTTCTTGAACACATTTTCAAATGATCATTATTTTTTCCATCAACAGTGTCCCAAAGTTCAGTTTTGCTCATCTGTCGTACCATACTGTGTTAAAGTTCTTGTTGCAAATCTGTGGACAGACGGTAACTTAAAGGCCTCCAGTATGTAACAGTGCTGTGCAAGCAGTCTCTACAAATAGTCTGTTCTGTTTTTGACCTACTCAAGGATTTGTTCTCCACTACACTGTGAAGTTATTTTTGTCTGGTATCAAAGGTGTCTTATTTTCAGCTTTAGAGATGATAACACGTGATTTCTGTTTTGTCTTAAGCTGAAATGCTTCTTTCCTAACCGTCTGCTCATCAGTATACCAATTATATCAGTTTGTTCTGTGTTTTTCAGTTACTGCATCCCTTACTTCAATTTACTCTTTGCATTGTTGTTGCTGTAGCATTTGACCTATGATTCACTGAATACTGTAATGTGGACTTGTCTCTTCTTAACCTAGCATCTTGTGTCAGTGACAAATATTACTTATAAAAACCTGTAAATTTATGTTTTTTTTTCTCTCCTTTATTCCGTTTCATCTGTTTATTTACAGTGTTTTGGTTGTTTGTAAATATGTCATTCAAAAATGTGTTCTTCTTTATTGACAATGTTCTCCAAATACAGATATTGTATGCTACTGTACTGTAAGTGTCTGGCTTAGAAGCAGGGAAAATGTCCAAGACAATGCAAACAGATTTCCTGGTACATAAATAAACTATCATTGTTATTAATCACTATGAGTGTCTCTGAGGTGCTGAGTATTTGAACAAGAGTCGTCCGTCTCTTTCTGTTCACCCCACTAGTGAAGTCAAAGGTTGGACCGTTCAGGGTTTGATGTAACATGTTTTCTTCACAGCTGATTTGTGCCCTTACACAACCAGATTGAAATTAGGGGCAGCAATATGCAGAATGCAGAAAATCATTCTAAATGCTTTTTCTGCTGACGTACCCCCGAACAAGGCATTCAACCTCCAACTGTAAGCCGGAGCTACTCATGAGCCAAAAACAGAACGCCGGGAAGCTGCAGTTCGAAAAGCTGTATGAATGAATTGGACTTTTCCGGGAAAAAAGGGATTGCATGCGTACTTTGTAATATTTTTTATGGCATAGCCGATTTGGGTGGTTATATAATCAGATTGAAAATGGAGACTTGATGGGAACTGTAATCAGTTAAGCTCCAAAATTTGAGCCAGCATCATGTGGTGACAGAGCAACAAAAATAATATATTTTGCCCACGAACAGCTCGCACAGTGTGGAGCCAGCAAGTTCATCTGCTGTTCTATAAGAAAAGGTGGTCTATGTTCATATTAAATATAATATAAATTATATAGCTTTTTTCTTGATGAGGTCATTTTTGTCTTTAAGTCTGAAGTGTGAGTTTTTTTTTAAGTATGAGACTGTACAAAAACAGTAAATCATCATTAATACTGTTGCTAAACACTGATAAGTCTCAGACTATATTACTACTACAAATAATAATAATAATTCTCTTATCACTTAAATATTGAAATGATGAATTTTTGTGTTTCCCCCCCAATAAAAACATAAACAGACTATTTGGAGGGTTAAAGTCCTGACAATTAACAAGTATTTGATATGTAAGATTATGACTGGTGTTGATTAAAAAAAAGAATTAAAAAAAAAAATCTAACTTAGCCAAAGTAGAAAATAATAATGGTAATATATAATATTTTTGTGGATTTTTTTTTTTGCTCGTTTGTTTTTACATTTTTGTCTTTAAGGACCTCTGTGTAACTGTTTTTAAATCAATTCCTAAGGATGTGTTGCTTTTTTTGTATGAGAAGTGCTATATAAATAAAGTTTGATTTAATCTGAGAAAAAATAAATTGATATAACCTTTATATATAAGAAAAAAAATATCTGAATTCAACTACTTGACCTGACCTGAGCTTGTACAGTTTCTAGTCAGCATGTTCATCTTTTTCGTCTGGTACAAATGATCAATGTTAATATGTTAATATGTGATATTTTTCTGGCAAAAAAAAAAATCTGATACTGTACAAAAATAATAATGCTTTAGAATTTATGTTGCTGCTAATTATTAACACTTCCCAGGCTTGATAATAATAATAAGATAAAAAAAAAAACTTTTGCTTGAATTTTTGTTTTTTAATAAAATCAACAGTGACATCACTTAAACAAACTGGCACTTAAAAGGTTAAAATCCAAAAAATTAATGAATTTCTGAGAGTTGCTGTCGTGGTAATTCTACAAAAAGTAAATTCACAAAGAGCAAATATCCATCAGAGTTATTTATTGCAATAAACCATGCTACGCTTATGGGGACATTTGTCTTGTAAAGATAAGAGCCGAAGGTTTAAAGTCACGCTCACTCTTATGGGGAGGTTTGTCTCTCGTATACCTTTGAGCAGAAAGTAAAACTGTGAAAATGTCTCTCCTAGTTTTATCTAACTGTTCCACTAACAAAGCATTCTAAAGCCTACACTGAATTATTTGTGTGATTCTTCAGGGGAAGACCTCCCGTGGACTCAAGGGTGTCAGATTAAAGCTGGCCTCATACAAACAAGAGTGGATGAGACGCAAACCTTCACAGAAGAGATCACACAGTTCATATATGAAATACCACAAAAATCCATACACATACATTTGTCAGCAGTAGAATATAGTGAAACCAGCGAAATATAGACAAATATAGTTCCATCATAGTTATGATCTAAACCAATGTTGATTACGGAAATTTAACATAATACTAGTCCTTCATGTTGCTGTCAGACTCTCCAACCAGCACTGCTCCCAGTAGGCCACACACCAAAAAGCTATCAGACTTCATTTTGGTGAAATGTCAACACATTCAAAATTGTGAATTATGAATATTTTGTACTTTTAAACATTTTGTGCAATATCAGTTTGTCAACATATACTAGGATCTGTGCAACATCAGTATTTTTCTACTGACAGACAAATCTAAGAAAAGATAAGATAAGATAAGATAAGACAAGATAAGATAAGATAAGATAAGATAAGATAAGATAAGATAAGATAAGATAAGATAAGATAAGATAAGATAAGATAAACCATTATTAATCCCAAAGGAATTCCATGTGCCAGATGTTGCCCAGAAAAAGCAAAATGAAATACAATAATAAATTCAGTGCCTAAAAATAGAAAAGCAATAAGATGATAGTACAAAACAACACTGTAATAAACAAGTACGTTAAAATAAGGCTAGAATAGAACAGTAAAAGGTAATGTTGGCTATTATACTGAGCTAATAAGTAATGTCACACATACAGTAATAGTGAAACATTGTACCTGAAAATGACATGAAAATGCACATTACACTCACAATATTATACATAGAAGTCAAACCTATACAATATTAATTCTTCTTTATCAGTATTTTTAACTATAAAAAAATCTGTGCAATCCTGTTGATATGTGCAATGTTGTTATTTCCACATCCAGAGGAAGTTGGACAACTTAAGTACATTAACATATATATATTTGAACCGACCCTTTGCTGCTGTCACAATGCAAATTCCCCCCACTGTAAGATAATACTAATCCTACTCCTGATAATAATAATTGCCCCCCTGTGCTTTGTGATCAGGAGAATCGTCTTGAAAATTTGCAGCGGAGTGAGACCTCGGCTCCTGTCAACGTCTACTACTATGAGATAATAATAATAATAATAATGATGCTGATAATTATAATAGCAATGCCTTGTGATCAAGAGAGTCGTCTTGAATATTCGCAGCGGAGTGCGACCTCCCGCTTGGCTCCTGTCTAAATGTCCATCACTGTGATATAATAATAATAATAATAATAATAATAATAATACGACTGGGATAGGCTCCAGCTCCCCCGCGACCCTCGTGAGGATTAAGCGATGTATAGATAATGGATGGATGGATAATAACAACAATACCCCCCGTGTCCTGTAGTCGTCTTCGATATTCGCAGCGGAGTGAGACCTCCTGCTCAGCTGCTGTCTGTGCGCCGGTCCGCCTCCCATTGGCTCCTCCGCGGTGTCTGCGCCGCAGCGTGTAGTTCCGCCCAGACTCACAGCGAAATACTAGTTGAGGCAGAGGAAGCGGGAGGCAGGCAGGCAGCGCGGCGTGTATTGTTTACTTAGAAATACGTTTAGCCGCCGTAATTCAACGTTTAAACCCAGCGAGGAATTGACTGGAGCCCAGCGGACACTTATTTCACCGACGAGGTGAGTCTTTACAAACCGCGTTTTCGCCGTAGCAGCTCCAACCGTTGTGAGCGCTTACAGATGTGCCCCGATGCCACAGGAGATTATCTCCGCTCGCTGGATTTCCCCAAACCTGTTCGTGGTTGCTGTCCAGCCGTGTGTCAGACGGACGCTTAGAAGCTTTCACCGACTAATTAAAGCCTCATGTTCGCCAGCAATTCGAGCCGGTTGGATGAGTGAGAGCGAACGAAGCGGTTATAGTTAGAAAAACTGCAGTTGAATTGAATTGAGTTCACCGCTGCTGCTGCTGCTGCTGCTGCTGCTGCTCGCTGCTCTCAAACACTGATGCGACACAACGCCTGTGTTCACACCGGAGCTAGTTCTGTTTCATTTTGTCGCTTTGGTAAATCTTCCCTGTTTTCTGTCACATTGTGTACTCGCTAAATATTAAACACAGCTGCCAGGCAGATACAGTAAAGCGAGGCCTGTCACGATGCTGCGAGCTACAACAAGTAAAGAAATGTTAGCCGTGTAGCTTTATGGCTTTAAAATACTGTTGCAGACACATTTCACAGCGTTATCTTAGTGACGATGGGATGCTCTGAAAAACAAGGATTACATTTCTAACTTGTTGTGTACAATAAAACACAAGTTCGACCTCCATTTTTTTTTCTTTCCCACAATTTATTTATTTATTTATTTTTTAGAGATAATTCTATTATCTTCTGCTGAGATTTCATGAGCAGGAAACCTTTAGCTGAAAAGGCCCAGAGCTGTGTGTGTGTTTTTTTTTCCATCTCTCAGTGGTGTCAGGGCATGCGTTATTATTTATTTATTTATTTTTGCACATTTTTCCAAACAGTCTAGACTCCTCAGATCAGTCATTATCAAGCAGATCAGTCACAATGATGTAGCTGCAGGTGGTCGAACATTCACAGGGTACATGATGGATGACATTGCCACCGGTGAGCATGCGAAGGTCACACAGGTGGGGAAGTGTAACAGAGTGGGCATCAGGTGTTTCCCCCTTACTATAAATAGTCATCTATGGATGTGTGTGTGTGTACGCTATGTTCTGCTGGATCACAGTGAAACCACCAAGAACATGGAGGGAATTACAATCATTTTAATTACAGGACATTGAATAATACAATGAAGTAGGAGAAGGTCATCGTGACCTCTGCGTTGAGCACTTCTTACATACTGTCTGTCTATTAAAGCGTTAATCCTGGCATTTAATGGTGTGAAATTACACGTGTTAAAGTTTAATGCTAGTGGTGTTAAATTCAAGAGTTTTTTTTTTTTTTTTTTGTCTCCCACAGTTCCCTAAACAGAGTCATGTGGTCACAAAGGTTGAGTGAAGCTTACACAACAAGCGACAACCAGCATGTTGTTGTCACTCACAACATTATTACCGACGACTGGAAAAGCCAATAGATAACAAACTAGTAAGAGATTGTTAGCTTTCTATTGGCTGATCTGTCAGTCAGTCTTTCAGGAGATAGTGGATAGTGTAAGGTTTGTGGCCACATTGTTGTAATCGCTCTGCTCCTGGTTGATTATTACACCAAAAAAAACCTACCGCTTAACTAATGGGAGGGTCAAAAGTTGTTTATTAATCCACACGTTGTCCCCTAAGGTCTTCAAATCTGCAGGAAACCTCTTCATCTGGTCTTTCCCGACTATGATAGCTAGCCCCCACTGAAACGTTGAATCCTTTAAAATGTGCTTTATTACAACAACTTGTTTCGAAGCTATCAGATGTTCTTATATTCTTTGGTGGGATTCCACTCAGAGAAGTTCAAACAAAGTCACTGGAGTGGAAACAAAAGCAGCATAATGCAACAATTCTGTACTTCCAATTGCATCAACGCTGTAAGTGGATGATGTAAAAAAAGAAAGAAAGAAAAGTATGTCAGTTGAAATGACACTGTTAAGGTGCTTTACAGCTTGGATTACAATTTACATTTGATGTATTACAGGGATTACAGAGTACATAAAAAGTGGGAAATGCTCTTGTGTAGAAGAGGATTTCTTGCAGCAACGGCAGGGATGAATGTCAGGGAATAACACTCACTGGAGAGACGGAGACAGTAATTAAGCCACTGTGCTGACAGTCAGTCTGCGTTGTGTTCACTTTCACCTCAGCACTACTGTGTCTGTTGGTTTGCCAGCCCTGCAGGGGAAAACGTAACCTGCGTGGATGTTTACTGTGACTTCTCCTCATAATTGGAAATCCCTAATACCTTTGTCAACAGCACACCCTTGTCTCATTTTGCTGTTTCCATTTAGTCACATCATACCAAACATGTATAGCAAACACAGATTGTGTGTTTTTTGAAAAATTTATAGCCATGGGAACATTGTAAACATTGTATTATGTGTCTTTTTCTCAGCCTGACCCTTTCTTTTGTAGCTCTGCTGCTGCTGCTGCTGTGTTTTTCTATCTAACCAGCATCTGTAATTTAAGCTGTGCCAGGCCTCCAGTTACAGCACAAGCTTTCCGAAAACAGCTGATACATATATATACATGTGTTCCAGGTTAGCTTCTAAAATTTCCCTTGACCCCAGAATTCGGACAGCTTCCAATCTACCCCTGCCCCATCTGTTTTTAGAACGGGGATGGATCGGAGGATAAGCCTTCTTACGGCAAACTAATGAATTACACAACATCCAATGCAGTTGCAAGCTGGCTGGCTTGTGTGAGGCAGCAGTGGCGTCCACACATTTTTCAGACACTCTTATCTGCTGGATCAGACCCCTGCTGGAGGGAGGGCTCTGTCTGTCTCCATTTTCTTTATCAACATCAGCAGTAAAATCAGCAGGTGGGGATGAGGAGAGGCAGAGCACAGGTGGTAAGCTTGTTGATCCAAAATGTTGGATGCAAGCCAAGCCGGACCTTCGTTTCCCCCCCGATGTGTCTGCTATTCGTTTAGGATCATACATTTTATGCACCTGCACATAAATTTAGGTAAATGCACAAATTCCATCACGTCAGCTGTTTCATATTTTCTTTCTCTGAAGGTTGTCATTTGATTTCTTATATGTAGATACAAAGAAGTGTGTCACTCTTTGAAAAGCCTCCTTACGTCCATCAGCAAGTGATACATAGAGATAGATAGCAAAGAAAAAGGTTGTTACAAATCCCACTTTGTCATAGATACAATTAAGCTGGCACACATCGCACAGCAGGCTCTCCAAACTTAAACATGTTCGCGCCATGCAGCTTTAGTTACAGTGTCTCGCAATGGGCTTTGCACCGCATGAATGATTTCATCCTCAGCTTGCTCTATGGTCTCGGGAATCCAAGAAAGTTAAATGGTTTATTGTGGCGGTGCAAAAGGCAGATACAAGGCCCTGGAGGTTTGAAGATCCTCCCCCTCAGGCTGTGTTTCTGCTAGAGGCAGTTACATCAAGGAGGAGATGATACGCAAAGACCTGATCTTGAAACACTGGACTTTTCTTTGAAATGCTGGGTCCCTGGGGAGTGTGTGTGGCTCAGTGCGAGTCATTACTTGCACATTTCCACATAGAAACATGCTTTTGAGATATTATTCATAGAATAGTTGTCTCTATCTTTTTGTAATTAATTTGATGCTTAATTTCTGGACTGAAAGTTAATGACAACTGCTTGAGCCACGTGAAGGCTATGCTGACTGGTACAGCGTTCCACGTTGCGTTGGTTGTTGTGATGAGAGGAGGATGACTTCATGTAAACGGTGGTGGAAAAGGTCGTTCGATTTCAGCGGCGCCACCAGCTGAGCTGCGGATGGCTGAGGGGGGCCCCCCCCCCGTGGTTGCCAAGGACACCGCCAACCTCCACAGCGAGGATTCGCAAAGGGAAGGCGCCAGAGAAGCCACCTCTGTGTTTCTTTGGGAGATTGAATTGTCAGTAATCAGTCATTGTGACAGCCAAGCTGACCACATGGATAACTCTATTAGCAGAGGCTGTGTTCTTGTGAGGCAACAGGCCTCTTAGCACTGATTCATACAATGAAACACACTGAGACATGTTCACATTCAGAGCCTTCTGTGTATTCACAGGTCTGCACCGTCTCAGGACACACGGACTCTCATGCCTCTGCACTCTCTTCATGTTTTATAGTATCTCATGTTTCCATCCTGCTTGTTGAGCTGATGCTGTGGGCGTGTATGCTTATGTGTGTGTGCGTGCGTGTGTGACTCTGAGCTAGTTAGTGACCAGGCTACACAGATGGTCTCGCTGCTGCCTCCACAGCTGCCCTTCGGCCAGTCTGACCGCAGTCTTCATATCCTGCTGAGCATCCAGCAGGACTACGCTGTTCTGGAAACTCTGTCTTCTCACATTGGCCAGCTGGGACCCAGCACACACATAGGATCTCTCTGGCACTTTGTCTTCCTCTGTGCTCTCTGCACAACTGAGCATGGCAGAGGAAATCCCCACAGACTGAGCGGCAGCTAGCCTAGCGTAGCGGAGTAGGGGCAGGTACTCTATTAGCAGCACTGAGTGCAGGGCTGACAGGGCAGGCCATTCAGTCTTATTTATAGCTGGATACCGGGAGCCGAGACTCATTGAGCCGGGCTCACACCTCTCTGACCTATCAGAGCGGATCTATCAAGATTCATCTGTCTCTTGGCGCCCCCCTTAGTGATGATGATATGTTTTTTTCCCTTTAAACCTATCCTCCCACCATGCCTTCCTATTTGTGTGTCCTGTATATTCTATAGTGTGTATTGATTTATTGATGATGCGTGTCATGTAGCTACAGCTTTTTAAATTACTGTCTCCATAATGCCATTCTCTGATGAAGTCTGTTTATCATTGTTTGAAAGGATAAGCTAGGTCAGTACCTTGTGGAGTTGAAGGAAAGATGAAAAACATTATTCATGTGTGTTTGCACCAAGCACAGTAAAAGAACTGTGTGTTCTTTTTATGAAAACTTAGAACCTGCAGTGTAGAGCCACTAGTTGGTTGCAGTTAGTAAAATGATGTGACCTAAAATCTATTGCACAGTTAATTGATATAGATTTGTTTCATCTGCCTTAGATTTGATGAAATTCATAGTGTGCAAATGTATAATATTTCTATACAACAAGTTAGGGTGTCACATCATTATCACTATAACAGGTGCACAATGCCTTGATAAGAGGTTTAATCAGACAGTGAATCAGGTGTGAACATGTCACTGTTGCTGTCGATGTCACACTTGTAGGTGTCTTCAGTTTAAATATAGTGCTTTAAGGATATCTTTAGCTTTGCAACACCTGGTTTAATTTGAATTCTCTGCTTGTAGTCATGGAGGCCCAGTCAAACCACAATCACCAGACTCGCCTAAAATTGATATGCAGCTTAGTGCAGTGACTGCTTCTTTATTTATGCATGATGACCAAAATAGATGCTTGGCTAACTTTGTGAGGCTGTATAGTACAATGTACTGAAGAGGGAGGGACATGGGGGGGCTGACTCACATCCCGGCTGCCTTCACAAACACCCAAATTCATAGCTGTGTTACGCATACCTCCTTTTCTGTTATGGACGTAACGGATAAATTGAGTTTCCAGTTTGACGGTCCGAAAAATCGCTCCACCGGTGGAAAATATTACAGTTGGTCCCAGGGTCTGTATTAGTGCAGTAAATTTAGCGTGCCACTGCAAGTTATGACAAATAATTTTACAAACCATAGCACTCCATTTAGGAAGCCAGTCAGTTGTCCCAAAAGACTTTTTTTTTTCTGGCTGTGTGTGTCTTCATATACAAGGTGCAGCATGCTGATGATGCCAGTAGATGTGCAGTTATAAATCAATGCAGCCAGATGCTGCTGCTGCTTAATCTCATAAGACCATTAGCAGATAAAGTGGCCCCTCAAGGAATAATGTAATTCTGTAAAAGCCCTCAGAGAGTAATGAGAGGGGTCCTACACTCTGTGCCCCTGCAGGATTAGGAAATTGTGCGAATGTCTATACAGTAGTGTGGGTGTACACTGTGCTTTTAGTGGTCTGGGACTCGGTGTGTCTATATATGGAGGTAATGCGCCTGTTTACACGGATGTCTATTCGTGAGGCTGTCCCCAATATGCCAGTAGAGGTCAGAGTGAGTAGAGGAGGGCCCCCTTTTTGGCAGACAGATCAGTGCAGTGGCTGCTACGTGCCAATGAGTATCTTTGCTGATGAACCAAGCTTTTCTGCACAGACACACACACACAGAAAAACATTCTAGTGATGTACGAGCAGTGTAGGATTTCCCTTCCGAAAATGTGCAGTTATGCAGTTTATTAAATGGATGTTTTGAAGAGACAAAGATGCGCGCAGTCAGAGTGAATATCACAAATCAGAGGACAAGGTCATGTATCTCCCATGTGCAAATTCAATTGTGTGTCTGGGTCTTAAAACTTCACAACAGCACTCGCAATATTGTTCCTGTGTATATAATGTCCCATGTTCCGTCTAAGTACAACCACTGCAACATTTTTATCACTAGCATTTTGAGTTATGACTGGCCGGAGGCTCAGGATATTAAATGTAGTAATGGCTGAGCCAGTCTGCCTTCAGATTCGGTTTTGCAAGTCGAGGTGAGCCAATTATAGTAATGCAGTTTTTAGCATTTATTAGACCTTTTTAATCGTGGAAGGATCAAACAAGGAGGGTGGTGTTTGAGGTATTAGATTTGTTTGTCTCTGGTACACTGAGCTGATCTTGTATTTCCTTTTTTTCTTTCCTATTCAGTGATCATCCGTATGTGTTGATGCGTCTGCATCCATTGTGTGAACTTCTTATACCAGAGCCGAATCATGTCTCAAAGCGTCCTAACCCATTGTTTTCTGTTTAGTTTCAAAAGCAGGCGTGGGTGCTGTTCCACATTTGGATTTGGGATATTGGATAAGAATAGACCATTTTGATTGAATCTTGAGAAAGACATCAGAGCGGTGTTTCATCATACTTTTTTTGTTAGACTGTCAGAAGAAGAAAAAATGTTCTGTCAGCTTGTGTCAGGAGAATCATACAAGCTGTAAGGAGGATGATGGAGCCTCAGGAGAGCAAGCTGTCATTTAATTAAGTAGAAGTGAAGCATGGGGAGCTGTGTGCGAGCGTGAGTGCATGTCAGTGTGCGCTGGTCTTCATGCTTGTTCATCTGTGTGTGTTTGCTGACAGTATCAGTAGGGGATGCTCAATGCTATAGGTCAGCTTTTCCATGATGGAGAACAAAAGAGCATGCTACAGATCACATTTCTGCCTGGCTCTTATCTCGTATATCTTGAACTGAATAGAGCAAAATAACTTCAACTGTTCTTTCTATCACCCGTGTTGTTATTGACCTGACAAGAGGAGGAGGTTGGGGGGCTAAAATGCCAAACAAATGGATTTTCCTTTTCTAACTCTCTTACCAAACGACCAAGCTTAGAACAATAATCTGGAACTGAGCCTTGTCACAGTCCATTAGCTTTACTCTGGTGTGGATTGCCACCTTTGCAGACTGAGAACCGTAAACACTAGCTTGGCCTTATTATGAAAAGTTGGAGGATAAAGAAATTTCTGGTGACATGACCCCTGAAAAGTCTCAGAGTAAAATGGTAAAACCACTTATGATTGTGCAGGAAGAAATTTTTTGTACTCTTGCGCATAAAGTAGAGCAGGCATAGAGGTTGGGCTGCCTGAATGGTTAGCAGGAGGCTAGTATCTCTGGAATTTGAGCTGGCCTGCTTTCTATTGTGATGTGACGCTTCGTGAAGTGCTGCCGGAGGACTGAGGCTCCAGTTGAGGACAAGCATGCTTGTGTGCTTCACTGATTGAGCTGCCATAGCTCACAAGGAAGGCAGACAGGCTGATGACACTACTTCCTCTCACTGCAAATGAGTTGGTAAATGTGAGTAGCTCTGTTTCAAATCAAGGGCTGGGTATTTCAGTGGATGCAGCCCACTGAGCTGGCTACGAAGACAGGGAGATAGTGTAGAGTCAAAGCTTGTAAAAATAATGCTGTATTCGGAAGATATTTGTCAATTTGTAATTTTAAAAACATGTTGATTCAAGGAATGCAGACTTTGACAGATGTAACTTCTGTGTTGGAAAACAACCATCAGGCCTCTGTCTGATCCATGGACTATAAAAAAGATGGACAAAATATCTGTGACGTCACCCACAGGTTTCCTCAAGCAGTTTTGAAGCTCAGTGTGGTGACTCCGGTTGTCCCCATCTTGGCTATGCATGGCTCTGACTAACGCCTGGCTGAACCAAAAATGAGCAATGAGGTGGTGCGTGAGTGGAATTGAGGTGAACCATGGATTGTCCTGTGATCAGCCCCACCTGTCACTCAAAATGGCCATGCATTAATTATGCAAAACGTTAAGAATTAGTACAATTTTAAACAGGTGTGTTATATGCAAGTGTACCCTCCGTACAGTTGTCACAAACTGGGAAACTGGCTATAGCAAGTAAAAGAGCTTTTTTGTACCAGACTGTTAACATATTTATGTTTGCTGTAAAGTTTTTTGACGTGGGGGTCTACAGGGACTGGCTTGCTTATGTAACCAGCCTCAAGTGGACATTCAAGGAACTGCAGTTTTTGAAACTCAGGTTATTTTATACCATAAAAAACAGTCTGATAGAGTTTTCTAAAGTTCCAATTTAATCCATTAAATGCCACCATGTAAAAACATAATGACAATGTTATGCCAGTTCAGTTCCATGAACAAACTCCATGCACGCTCGCTCTCTGGCTCATAAACTTCCTGTCTTACTTTGATAATGGAGCCCCTTCACCTCGAAAAATAGGCAAAAGTTGTTAAATCCAAAGCAAGGGAGTGAAATTCAAATTAAGCCTTTTATTTCTTGGCCTGTATTAAAAATAAGTATTTAAAATGAACAGTAATTACTGATTATATTAACTGAAATAAAACATTTTATTGTAGTAGATTTCCCAGCTATATCACCCAGCCTTAGGCTGAATGAGTAACCCATGCATGGAGATGTTGGTACAGTCAGTATGAGGTGTCATTGTGGCTGTGATATGGAGGAGGAATACAGGATGACTACTATCTTTATTTATCTTCGATACTGTAGTTGAGTGATTCCTAATTAGCACAATATTTTTCACAATTCATAGTTGACAGAAACACGTTTGTGTGCATCAACAATAACAGTTGCACCACAAATTTCCAGTAAGTTGCTTTTGAAAGTTGGAAGGTTTTGCTGAATGTACTTCCCGAGAATCAAAACATTACTTTAAATTTATGCAGGTTTTTTTAAAACTGCTTTCAGGCTAGAAACCAAGTAGATCTTGATTGGCATCAAAGGGGTTTCTGAAGTTGAAGTAAATATAATAAATAAACCATAAGGATTCTGATTTAATAAAGTGGTAATCTGTGTGGGGGGATTATGTTTAAAAACACACATTTATACCAACTGAGATGCAGAAAATTTGAAATCCTATGTAATGAATTCTAAGCATGTGCTTGTCCTGGTTTACAATTCTAGTAAAATGTATTCCGATCAGGCCAGTGCACTGGAAATGACAAAATAGTATTTTTGATGTACACACCAGGCATAAGCCCCTTTTGTTAACACTTTATTCTGTGTTTTTATGTTTTACGTGGCAGATTGGGTTGAATTGCAGGCTGTCCTCTTTACTCTAATCCCCTTCCCACTGCCATGACTGATAATGTGTGAACACGATTTAAGCTTTACTGCACATCACCATGGCAGCGTGCCTGAGGGCTGAGTCAGGGTCATCATAGAGACACAGAGGCAGGTTAATATGAGGTCACCATGGTGATATTCACCTAGGTCAAGCTGTAGCCAGAGAGGTCAGAGTCAAAGTCCGGTCGTGACGTGAATGGTGATGGCGACAAATTATTCTGAGGTCACAGTTGCTATGGCGATAAACAGGAAGGAGGACTAATTGAAGGGGCTAAAGGGAGGGTCAGCATCACAGCTGGGCTCTCAGTCGTCCATCATACGGCCTGCTTAGACGTCGTGACGGCCCAAGGTGAGATAGAGATGAACAGACAAAGACAGCAGGAGAGAGTGCACAGAGAGGAGGAAGAGGAGAGGGGAAAAGAAGCAGTAAAGGATGTGTTCATCAATCACTCAGGGCCGTCTGCTGACATGGCAGCTACAGGACTCCTTTTTGTTGGCAGAGACAACGTATCTATCTAAAGTAGGTGTTTTGGCAGGCACCTCTATGTGCACATATGCATGCATTCAGGCACCTGCACCTCAGTGTTAAGGTAAAGGCTCATCCTCTCTCAGCGTTAGCCACAGAAAGATGTTTGTGAAGTAGACAGCAGCGCTTGCCAACAAGAGAGGAGAGCGAGAGGGATGCTAAATAAGTTATCAGCTTATTAAACTGACAGATTTCAACATGTGTCTGCAATTCTTCCGATAAAATCACTGTGTCAGAAATAAAAACCTCCTGATCTGCCAGAGACTCTGCTGACACTAGGCTGCAGTGAAAGCTGACCTTTTTCTGCATATAAAGAGCCTCCTGTGGTTCTTCTCCGACATGGATTGTTTCTTGTTGTTTGTGTATTCAGCACATTCCCCTTGTCCCTCACTATGTGGCATGATATTTAGCACTGAGACAAGGCTCCCCTGATAGCAACATGCTGTGCAGGGAAACGGACCCACAGAAGAAACGAGGGAAATCATGCGTGAGCAGTGGCTTGTAATCTTGTGTTACCTCATCCTAATAGCGTAAGAGTGGAGTAAAACAGAATCTGGTGTCAGGGAGACCATTTATGAGAGCGATCCGCCACATCAGATGCTCTGACTCTAGAGGCTAGAGGGTCTTGTTCTATCGCATCAGCTCTCTCGGTCCTTCCCCCATCCTCTTCCACATTCATGACATGGTGTGAATGTGGGACAAACCCTGCAAGCTGCACAGATTGCAAATGACATTTCCCCGCTGTCATCTGGGTCTGCTCTCCCATTGCAATTACACTAAGCTGTGCTGTCATATCAAGACAGTATGTATGTTACATTTGAGTTCCCCAGGATTGTCAGGGGTAAATGGGACTGAAGGCAATGAAGCTCAAAACACATTTCAACAGCAGTCTTTTCTACCACTATCTATTCCCCTTGTCTCCTTGCCTCACAACTGTCCCATGGGTCTATCCCAGCTTAGAATAAACATCAGCAACCAGCTTTGTCTCTATGGCAACAACTGTGCATGCTGAACGGTGGAGGATGCAAGGAGTAGGCAGGAAAGGGTGGCGATGGTGATGGATGTTTCTAAATGTGGTGCGCTGTTCTGTCAGGAGATTTGGTGTTACAGTAGGTTAAGGGATCAGCAGGACCCCTGGGGGGGACACATCTGTCTTTCAGGTGGAAACCAAAGGATGATGGGAGGGGGTGGGGGTGAGGAACTTAGTTTCCTGGGTAGCCCAGTATAAGAGGTCAGTGGGGTTGGGCTGTGAAAGCCACCCAGTCAGTCTGTCACTTTAAGCTCGCCCTGACCCCCATCTCCCTTAACACCTGAACTGCCTGACTAGCCAGCTACAATTAAAGCAGTCTTTGCCTACATCCCACTTTCTGTGACAGCCTGAGGAAGTGTTGGATTGATCCGGCCAATACGCTCAATCTGCTCAAGCATTCAGAGTATTTGTTTTTCTTTTTTCCTTGTTCAGTTGTCTAAATATTATTTAGTTCCACCCTTGAGCCGGATTTGTCAGCAGGGATTTTGCCGGGCATGTTTTCACTCCCCATTTCTGCTTGCTGAGTACTTCCAACACTGGATGTTTCTACATTTTTTTCAGGACTGTTTTATGTAATTTGAGGATTGTGCTCAGCTGTACCCATCTGCTTTTCCTGGTTGTTTCCAAGCGAGGTGCCGGCTGTTGCCAGAGCAGGACGACCCCTGGCCCGATTCATGCGTCAACAGGCAGATGTCTGTTCAGGCATTTGTCAAGCAATCAGAGGATGAAGCTGCTCATAACGCAGACATGACACGACGTCATTATTGCCGGTGTTTCCCGCTGTAAGTTGGCTGCTGGACTCCTCAGAAACCAACCTGAAGGTTATCTGATACTAGCAGCTCAAGGTCATTACAGGAGGGTTGGCGCTGACTCAGGAAGTGATTGTAGGCGTTACTGCAGTTGGCTAGTCCTCTGCCTGCTTGCATTTGCCCACACTTCTTGCTTGTTTTTGTTAGCACTATGCGCATTTGTTCTGATAAATGCTTGTCCTTTATTATTATGGCTGTTTGTCGAGCAGCACAGGTTGATATGGCTTTGTCTTCCAGTTGTAAGCACTGACCTAGAAGAGACAGAGGCTCCATCTGCTGTTATTTGCAACTTGAGCCACGCTCCTGAGCACAGCCGGGTAATTCAATGCTACTTCCTGTCCTCACCTTGTGCAAACAGGCAAGGCCGAAGAGGTACCGTTTCAGGGAAAGTGGGGGAGGGGGACATTTTTGTGTCAATGTTCTTGTTCAGTAATTATGTGCGGGGACAAACGGCTGGTTTCAAGGGGAAAACAAATGAGGTGGGCTTTAGAGCTTCTTGTTAAACCTGGCGTGATCCGTCTTTGTGTGTGTGCTTGTTTGCCCACCACCTGTGTGGACTGGAAGTGTGCCCTTTCCTCAAGAACTGAGAAAACGACCTCTCTATCTCCCATCCACGGCTCTTGTATTATCACATAGGTATCACAGCGTGCCAATGTTGAGTTGAAAGGACGAGACACCTGGGAGAGAGAGATGCTTTCAACCCCATGCGACTCGGACAAAACAAAGACTTTGAATGCGTCATGTTGGACTTTGGATGATTGTAAAGGGCATTTTTTTCCCTGTTTTCTGAGAGACTGAAGAATTAATCGAGCTATAAAGCAATATCTGAATCAATAACAACAATTATCATTAGTTGCAGCAAACAGAGCTGTCATTAAGAATACATTAAACACGAGTTTAGGCATCTTCTGGTGTTATTATTTAGTCATTTTGAAAAGTAAATAGAAAGATGGACATAATTTTTGCTGAATGTGCATGTTTTTTGTCTAAGGCAATCTCATTGGATGCACTGTTTTGAGTACATACAATGTTGCTTAACCAACTGCTCTTATTTATTCATGGAGAGTATAATGTTTTTCTCCTTCTCTTGTTGGACAGAGTGGTTTAGAGTGACCAGACAGGAAGATGGATGAGCTGCAGGATGTACAGCTGACTGAGATCAAGCCGCTGCTGACCAATAAGGTGAGTTGTGGTGAGAACGAGACACTAACAAGCTGCCAAGACAGCAGACATTTGGCTGTGCACCTGAAATGATCTGTATAACCACACACGACAAAGTGAAAAGACACATTTTGTGCTCTTTAAGTGCATCAGCTTCCACCATGGCATTTCTTGGCAAATACATACACTAATATACTAGGCATGCACACTCTGCAGTCTCGTTCATCAAAGTGAATTATTCATATCTGCTCAACCGTCGAGAGGGAAAGGAAAAGAAGGGGGAAAAAAATGAGAGAGCAAGTGGATTTAAAAAAAAAGACGTTGTAGACAGAATGAGGCAATAGAGTAGAAGAGAAGGGGGCGTATAATGTAAGAGAGTCACAGAAAACAGTCCAGCAAGAACGAAGAAAGATCAAAGGAGAAGCTGGAAGAAATTCATCTCTCTTTTTTTTTTCTTTCTTTTTGAAAGCGTGAAAGATTTTAGCAAGTGAGCAACGACAAGAGCAGACAGAAGACGCAAAGAAACAGCCAAATGGCAGATCAAAGCTCCTCCTGTCCTCTTCTGGCCTCCTCTTCTCAGCTTCATCTCTACAGCTGATTAAGTGATTAGAAAGAGGGTGTTTACACCGGAGTGTTTTGTTGTCTCCTGGGGAACAGTCAGGAGGGTGCAGAGCCTCAGAGGAGGAGTGATGCTGGTGCTGTACAGGTCTGAGGGGTTTCACGGTGCCTCAGTGATCGGCCGGAAGAAGCAGTAGGAGAACATTTCGCCTTGTCAGGGTTTAATGCTCGTTAAGGTAACGGGGTGGGGAACATGCATCACAGAAATGATCTGAATGGAGACTGGCACTGACCTCTCACTCCACCTAGTGGCCAGCTCATTAAAAGTTAAACCAGGAGTCTTGAAAGCAGATCAAGATGATGATATGATAACAGTGATGAAAGAGGATCCTCATTTTCTTTTTGGTCCTATGCAGAAACCAGTTCTGATTAACATACTGATGATACATGATTTTAACTGATCACACAGCTAGGAAAGAGGAAGAACTAGGCACTGTCAGCAGCAGCAAAGTAACCATAACAACCGCAAAGATCAACCAAACACCTATCATCAGCAGGGGTTATGAAGATATGTGACTTTTTTTCTTTTGAAGCCATCTATAATGGGAGTTTAGGACAGGATGGCAAGTCCAACTCACCATTTACAGAACTTGAAGCATCTGCTCCTGATGTCTTCTGATACCACAGAGTACCCTCAGTGATTTCACAGAGTCCATGCCACGGCGGTTGAGCTGTTTTTGCCAGCAGCTGATGTTGACTACATTTGGTCTCATCCGTGTAAGCAGAGCTGCATCAGATTATATGGAAGAAGCTGCTAATTTATTTAAAACTCTCCTCGCTCTCTTCAACAAGTTGAGGCAGCTTAGTGAGATGAATGTGCTTCGTAAACAGACTTCAGACAGTTTTAATGTTTATCGTTTTGGGCAATGTCTTCTTGGAAATGTCGCTCACATGTTGCGGTTCACTTATCATGAGGCTGAAGTAAACACTTTTTATTTCTTTTTGCTGGCTTCATCACATCTCATACTTATCTGAAAATTACATTTTGGTAACGGCGGAGTGTAGACGGATACAAACATGATTTTACCATGATTTTTGCCACACAGCTATGTCAGCAGAAAGAAGAAAGGGACAGTTCTGTTGCCTCCATCTGCCTCCAAGCCCGTGTACATGTTGTACCTACAACTGAATCCCATAAGAATCTTCTCTGTTGTCTGCTGCCCACTCTCACTTCTCTGCCCATCTCCTTTCTAGCATCCTGCTGATTCAGTAAAAACGAATGCTGCACTATCCAGCAAAGAGTGCAGTTATTATACTGTTCAACTATTAATGGTATTAATGTAAGACACATAGAAGAAGATCCAATGAATGAACCACCATTACACAAACATATTTTTGACTTCACACAGAAATGTGCCATCTGTAAGTATAAGGTACATTTTGATCCTCCTCTTTTACTTTTTCTTGCAGAATGCACGGAACTTTCAAGATTTCGACTGCCAGGTGAGTTTTATTCTCTGCTTCTTTTGTTGTGCTGTGGTTAGAGGAGATGCCGTTGTGCTTGTGGAAGGGGGTTGGGGGCATTGGGACATGGCCTCATTCTCAGCCCCTTACTGCTGAACCCATCCGTTTGCCTGCCCTACATCTGAACATTGTTTCTCACAGGTAGCAACCAATTTTACCACACGCCACATGCGGGTGAAATGTTTGGATTCTTCTAATGGATAAATCAATGAGGTCAGGGTGTGTTTTGCTCAGCCTTGGCCTTGCTTGCACTGACTGTGAACAGAATAGAAAAACAAGAGTTTACCGAAAAAAAAGAGCTCTTTCCTGATTAACCTTCTGTTGCTTTTGATTATGTGCACCTGTGTTTCTGTGGAAGAAAGTGCAGAGGCCACTTCAAAATCGTCTCAGAATTTTTAATTCACACTTAGCATGCAAATATTTGACCTATCAGATGAAACCTGGGTACATAGACCATTTAAGATGAAGCTGCAGCAGGGGTATTAATGAGCAATTCATTCAAAAAAAGCATATTTTTCATTTCTTTATTCAGTTGGTATACTCACTGTGTCTATGTTAGAAGTGTACCTTTTTAAAAGTCCCTTATTATGCCCATTTATCAAATTAACGAAAGTCTCATAACCTCAGAATGTGGCTTTCAGTTTTTCCAGTTTAAAACACTGATGTTTTGGAAATTGGCTGTGTTTGCATCTGTGGCTTTAAATGCAGTCAACAGTTGGCCACCATCATTTGACATGAAATTATGTACAGATATTCAGCAAAATAAAAAGTCTTGTTTTTATCCCAGGTGTATGGGTGAGTTTGTCAGACAACGTGAAGTGACTGCCGGTAAACACATTGTCTTAATAGGCGGTGTTTCAGTCACTATTTCTTTTGTCAGGTGCATAAATCTAATGTCATTGAGCCGCTTTAATGGGAATTCTGCTGCATAAAATGCCGTATATGTGAGCACAGAGGGCAGGAGAGAAAGAAACAGATGCAAACACCAGCTGCGTTTACATTGCACTGAACAGGCGACATTAAAAAGCGTAACCCAACCATTAGTCTTTAAGTGTCCACCATCTCTTAATTTCCACAGAGCTCTGACCTGTCGGCATACATTCAAAGTTAATGGTAACATTAGTCACATTAGTCTAGAGGAATGGCAGTGGTAGGCGTCTTTATATCCCCACAGCTTTTATTTTACATCTCCACGTTTATAAGACTTAAATCTCCGTATAGGATCCTTTGAAGCAGAAAGAAATGGAAATTGAATACCTAATACACTTTAGCATTGTCATTGCAATATTGAACAATGTTACAACACATCACAGGTTTCCCTTACATCCCGCAGCCCTACCCAGCACACTGTTTTGTTGGGGGACAAACCCCTACCTTGAATTCGTATGGATGCATTGCAAATCTGTGTGAATTAACAGTCATGTTTGCAGGCATGTGGATACCTTGGCATGATATGAAAAGCCAATATATTCACATTCGCTGCCTGTTTAGTGAAATTAAGACAGTTTAGGATACACTCTAAAGGAAAAAGAAGATTTGTTGAAACTCCTTTTAAAAACCTAATAAAAGGATTTGGTGATGGACTACAAATATATATAAGCTCATTAAATTGTAAGGATGAGAAAGCTGTTCCTGTGAGGTTGTAGGTCCTAATGATCCAGCAGCGAGGCTATATGTATGCACTCATATATCCACCATTATTACCATGACTTGTGGAAACTTGCATGTCATTCCTGCCTCACTCCCCTTGGTACATTTTACAGTCAGATCACTAGAGACAGGCAAAATGCTATAAGCCTAACCTTGAATGGCCACACTGCAGAATTATACTTTTTGTGAGGGCTTGAAGGGCATCATGTTTTTCACTCAGCTCATATTAGGTGCAGCAGTTGGTTTAGCACTACCTCCAGAGATTATTAGCAGGACTTTTAGACTCTCACCATGTGTCTCAAAGGGCACAAAGTGTTGCTGTTTGAAGACATGAATATTTATATGTGAATGAATATAGGTATTTCTGAGATTTGTGGAGATGGTTGTCTTCTCTCTTTTGTGATGGATACATGTGATCTTTACAGAATTGAATCTCTTCTTTTAGGTAGTGTCTGCCGCAGTACGCTTGTAGTGTTGCAGACAATGCGCTTGCCTTTTTACAGAAAATATTTCAGCTATACTGAGGTCTATTTATGTGCTAAAGTCAGAGTAGTTATCATTCAAGAGAACAAGGTTATTGGCCTTGAGTGGGCGCTGTTCCAGATTCCTTTGTTTGATCCTGTCTTCGCATTGGGAATCAGATTGCCAGCCCTCCGCCCTCTGCTTTTCCTTGCGAGGAGTCTCCAGCATGAGGAGGAGCGGCTTTCCAGAAGCAAAGCTCTCTGCTGTGTTTTAATGGGCATCACGGCTGCAAAGGGTTAAACCTTTCATCCCTCTCTCACTTTCTGCAGTCACGCCTGCTTCCAGCATCCCACCAGAGCTAAATATAGCTGCTGCAGGCAGGGGAGGAGAGTAAGCATGTTAGCTGGAGCAGGCATGCCACATGCTCCCCAGCATACATTCCTGCTGCCTGCATTATGATTAATACATTCATATTCATACAATGCTGCGCTCCATCAGCTGCTCGTCTTCTCAGTGTGATGTTCCTTCCTCACCCTATTGTGATTCAGTTCAAGGCATGCAGTTGTAAGTTACAGAAAGAATTGTGCCAGCGTTAGTCTCGGTGGTATTGAAGCAGACTTAAGTGTATTTGACCTTATTTCCATGGCGGCCATTTTGACCTCACACAGTCACACTCAGGAGTTTCAAGGAATTGTTAAGATAAATCCTTATAGTAAGGATCCTTTGAACTCTCCTCAGGAGGTTTGCAGCAGGGTGACAACTCAAAGGATTTAATAGTCTTTTAAATAATCACTAAAACATGCCTGAATTGTTAGGGAAATGTGTAGGACAATTTTTGACCTAATTACTACTTTGAAGTTTATTCTCTTACTAGCTGCAGTATGTAGGCTACAATCTAGCAGCAAACTTTAAATTAAAGTACGACATAAAAAGATGTATTAATGTACCTCCAGTTTTTGCAATTTTGTCAGTTGGAAATGTAGGAAATGGCGCGGATGTAATGTGAACACTTAAAATGTCATGTTGAAATAAGGTGTGTAATTTTATTGTACCTGTCACTCAGTGTAGTAATACGAGGACAAAAGCAGCCCACATGCAGTGCAAGGCGCCAGCATCAGACTTTCTATAAATACAATGTGTGTAAGAGGGGAATTTACCGCCGCACCATCAATCTGAGCTGTGACATTCCAGCAGCTGGAGGACGAATCCAGCTGCTCTCCTCCTGCTGCTAAAGCTCCCACCACAGGCCGTCCACAGGTACTGCAGCAGTCACGTTGGAGCGCTGTGCACCTGAAGGAGGAGGGCGGTAATGGCAGTGGTGAGGTGGGGTCAGAGAGGAGAACCTGAAGGAGCCTTGCTGCAGTCTTGTGTCTGCAATAAGGCCCGGCTTACATCACTGAGAGGCGTGGAGGGGAGGAAGGCGTGAGTCAGCCTCATCACGCCCATGGGACCTGCTGTGTTTTAAAGTGATTCAGAACACAGAGTTATTTTGTGCACATGGAAATGGCTGACTGTACGCTTTAAAAATAGATGTGGTGTGATGGTGTCCCTGCGATCTTTTATGTTCATTGTTCTAAATGTCCTTTGAGTCTATGTTTTATAAATGTTAGTTTTCCGTACAATCTTGTCGTCGTTACTCATTAAGTTTGTCATTTCATGGCTATGTCCAGCTTCAATGACGCTTCTCGTCTTGACCTTGTATCGTTGTACCACTGTTGAGACAAATGACTGTGAAGTCATGCCTGAAGCTTTTTAGACCCTCACTGTCTCATTAAGCTCAGCAGAGGGCGCCATCAGCCTGTTCATTTTGTGGATCGCCTGTTCTCCTTTGGTGTGATGTCTTCTCAGTCTGCTGTGCTTTTTTGTTGTTGTTGGAGCATCCTTAAGGGAGGCTTAGGCATCTTAAAAAGCTGGTGTAATCCAAATACAAGCACTACTCACTGTCTTAGAAGAGGACATGCCATGTCATGCTACACGGTGGACAGTTTATTGCAAAATGTTTTCCTGAGCTTGGTCATTTTAATATATAGTAACATGTTGAAATGAAACCCTGAATTGTGGAAATGTTGATACAAAGCTTATATTTAACTGGCGCTTGTGCGCCTGTGTGACTCCTCAGACTGCAGAGTCGTGCTGAGACACTTGGTAGCTCACAAAGAGACATCTGCCCTGAAGAGAAAAGGGTGTGTTCAGTCGTAGATATCATCTCCATGAGCTGATGTGACATATATACCATAATGTGGCATAACTGATATGAATAATGTTCTCACCCAAATGACTCAAATGGCGGAAAGAACAAAAAGAAGAAAAACATTCTACATGTATGGAAATAAAGTGTTGGACGTATTCATTTCCATTAGCATCATACTAAAAAAAACCACCAAATGCACATTTTTCGTATGAGTTATGCTTTATTTGTTTTGTATGGACCACAAGTGTTTAGTCCTTCATATGTACATAGATTACATGTGTGTCACTGGCACCCTCTGTGGGTTAGGACAGGAAAGATTTAGAGAAACAGCAGTTTACAACCGAACATGCTACCACATTGACCAGCCAATGAAGCACACCTCGTCCCTTTAAGCCCACCGACTGTACATGTGTGCTATTGGCTGCACAAAGCAGCCTGTTTCAGACGCAGACGTGACACCCTGCACTGCTAGCAGTGGTGCTGGTGACAGAGGAGAGTAGAAAAGGAGAGATCAATAAACTATGTGGATCAAATGACTCAGCGGGAAGTTTAGAGGGCACGGATCCTAAAAATGTATGGCTGTGATTGTAGGAAATAAAGTGAAATAGTAGCTCGTAGTGTATTTTTTTTGGTAAGCCTGCAGCACGAGGAGGGTTATCTGTTAAAGGTCAATGCTGAAATGAACACGTGGGCAATGCAAAAACATTTATATGATTAACTAGTGATGTAGAATAAGCCAAGATTTGCAGTAAAGCTCCTACTGGTGTTTGCCACACTGCTGCATTGTACGTTAGTGCTGCTGAGGGACTCACTCTTGTATTTGGAATTTATTAACAGAGTTTGATTATGACCATTCACACTGAAATATTTGTCCTTCACAAAGGTGATGCACAAGTGAATCTGGAGACAGAGCTTAAATCTTGGAGATGAGCAGCCATTTTGCTGATGCAGAAAACAGCCCAGGGTGAGCTGTCAAAGTCAGCCTCCTCTCCTCCTCCTTATCAATAACAGAGCGTGACGTCAGCAGCCTGCCCATGTTCCTGGACTGCCTCTGCATCCTTTGCACCCCATCACCCCTCTTCCACGCTGCCGTCCCGTTCTTCCTCCCACTCTCCCCCTCCTCCTCTACATTCTCCTCTAAGCCCCTCCCTCTCCCACTACCCACCTGACCCTCTGCAATCCAATTAGATGCACCAGTGGCTGGATTTACGGACGCGCTGTGACTACCAAGCACAAACTGCAGTCTCACTCTCCTCCCCCTCTGTCTCTTTTCCTACTCTCTTTCCCACCTCTTGTCTCTGTCTCTCTCTTGTTCTCTCTGCATATTATCTGCCTCCCCCCATTCCGCTTTCATTCAGGTTATTTACCCATCTCCTCCTCACTCCTGCTTCTGTGTCTTTCTCCTCCCTCTCTTCCTCTCTTCCTTGCTTGTCGCTGCTGCTCTAGCCGCCTCACCCTACATCCCTCCCTTCCAACCAGAGCTCTCTCCCTCCTCCTCCTTTGGAGATCTTCAAAGCTTCCCAGCACACACTCGCACATAGCATAACACACTCCTCTCCTGTGTGGGAAAAACATGTCAGCTATTCTGGACCTGGACCAGATTGCATGCGCTGGAAATGGAGTGGTGAGTGACAAATTGTCTTGCCTGACATGACACACCTGGCTTGGTCCTTGCAGCAGCAGGGAGGTTCTGGTTCAGATCAGGGGTGCTGTTGTGTGGTTTCTCCAAAGGCAGGGTGACAGCAGCTGCCTGTAGTAAGGGAGTAGCTGATGGGGTGTTTTCTGGCTTGCTTGTTGGGGCTTTTTCTCTCTAGGCAGCTGCTGGGATGGGGTGAACATTTGTTCAGTGTGTTTGTGTGCGCGCGCGTGCATTCACCTACAGTTCACACAGTGCCCATGTGTGCAGTCTGCACTCTGTACAGTCAACATGCTCAGGGTGCAGTGGTGCATTTAAATGTGATGATATGAAAAATGCATGTGTATGGTGCTCAAGTATCTTTGAATCTGCAAATGCCACAACCTGGGGATGTGTGCTTGTCAGTATGTGGTTGTCCATCAATAGGGTGTCTTTAGATCTTGGATGTGTTCGTTTTTGTGTAACCATGACTGCGAGGATATCTGTTTTGCCCAGTGATCAGTGAATGGCTGTGGATGTTGCATAGTGCATGCATTGTGTTCTTTATTCTGTTATGACACAAAACAAGGAGAGAGGTCACTCACCCTCCACACACACACACACACACACACACTGTGGGAACAACACACCAAAAGCACTGTAGCAGGTCCTTCCCTTCCCTGCAGAGACCTTGAGTTTATAGTTTCAACCCACTGCTTCGATGGCACACACACACACTGTGTGTGCGCGCTGCAAGTGGGGAGGGCTGTGTTTGTATCAGAAATGGATCACGGTGGCATGTATGTGGGATGATCCCATTGGATGATATGCACAGAGTTTATGGATGTCTCTGTATGCGTCTGCTTGTGTGCACTTAAGTCATTTACTGTCTGCTTGGTGTTTCTGCCCTGTAATGCTGCTCTCTGAGATGATTTATGCCTTCCCTAGCAGGGCGGGGAAATGAAGAACAGGGATTGATAATCAACGGATTGCGGGAAGAGAATCAGCATGACATAGTGCTCTTCTTTTTTTTTTTTTATGACCTTACCCCACCTCTCTCAACCTTTTTCTTTGTAACCATAAATGAGCCCCTTACTGCCCCTATAGTACCAGGGAACCTCCTGAAGCCCTTTTCCTCAAAGCACAAACCTCAGTCAGTGTTTGTATCCCACCCACCATCCCGAAACACCTGCACACACTTTTCGTCTATCTACTCGCCACCATGAATGTATTAAAGGAGAAAGGGTTGACGCCGTTGCAGTGCTCTCCTTCTTCTTCCCCTCTAGCTGTCCAGACTAGCAGCCCCGCCCCATGCCTGCGTTCCTGTCATGCGTCTGTGTGTACATACACATACCCAAACGTGTGTGAAAAAAAAAAAATGATGGGAGGCAGGGCTCCCAGATCAATGCACCTTTTGAACTGTGCTAAGACCTAGATGGACAGATGAAAGACACTCTCCCTCACCCCCTCTCCACAGCCCCTTCCTCCATTATTCTCCATCTTTGTTGTGTTAGGACATAGCTAGAAAAGCATGATAGATTAAAGGGATGCGTCCCTTCTGTTCTAAGGCACACCCTTCTTTTAGTCATACAGGACTGCCCCTGTCTTCTCTCTTTTTCTCCTATCTCTGTCACCGTTTGCTTTCACGCTCTATTTCCTCCCATCCACTTCCAGACTCTCTCTATCTCTTGTTCCATCTTTCTCGTCTTTATTCTCTGTTTCCCTCCCATATTTCTTCCACATTTTCATTTCCTTTCAGTGGTGGGATGTACACGCCTGCTTTTTCTGGCGCATGCACAGCACACACACACACACTTACACACACACACGCACCACACACAGACACACACACACACACACACACACACACACACACACACACACTCACACACGCACACGCGTGACAGAAGGCAGCATCNCACACACGCACACGCGTGACAGAAGGCAGCATCTGAAACAAAGTCTATTTGCCTTGTGTCTTAGAGCAAAGCCTCTCTTTCTACACTGAGTGTCCTTGACTCTGTCCTTGTCTAAAAATGAAAACCCTGCTGCAACACAGCTATGGAGAAAGTTACCTCCTAATCTATAACAGTTTGTTCTGCCACCCCACCAGGCTGAGGTTGCACAATCATTTCATTATCTGTGAAAAGGCCTCGGATGAGCACAAAGCTTCCAGGAGAATGTCTTTAAGGTTTATTCCATCTCAGGAAGAGAGGTTATATTCAGTGACTTTACATTGTAGCACATTATCACCAGCAGACAGCCAGCAAGGATCGCTTTATGTGAACACTTTTCATGTTTTGTGCGACAGGCTAATCTGCGTACCAGCTCCCACTCATTTAAAAACATCCCATTCCGTTGCTGACAGGACGAGCTATTTTCCTCTTGTATTGCTGTCCGTTATAGGCTGCAGTTACAAATTACTTCAGCCTTGTCCTTGAGAATTAACCTTCATCTCATGTAAAGAGATTGTGACACACATCCATCAGAGAGATCCAGTAGCGAAAACAGCAGTGCACAGTCAGAGTTGCACATCCTCTTGGTCTGTCAGCCATAACCTGTGTCTCTCGTCTGCTCAGGCTCACTCTCTTTATTATTGATGACCAGTGGGCCTTGAGACTAGGCACGAGGATGGGCTCCGCCTGCTGCTCTGTGCAGCACACACATACACACACATGCATGTTGCTACGTCATGCACGGTGTTATTTGCAGCACCAAATCATGCTGACCTTGGGAAGTGTGTGTGTGTGTGTGTGTGTGTGTGTGTGGGAAGTCTGGAAACTGGCTCTGTCATTTCTTGTTTAGTTTACTGTTTCTCTTTATGCCACTTCCCACACTCTCTGAATTCCATAAACACGATCAAGAGATGTTTTTGCTGTGTCATCTTTTGACTAATTTCTCCATTTAACTTTATCACATTTCTGCATCTACGGTCCGATTAAGTGTCAGCCGCAGTTTCCTTTAAGCTATTTAATGTGTTTCCTTTGCAGAAGCACTGTGTGTGAACCCCTAACCTGGAGCTTCTCAGTGTCTGATAGAGAATGAAATTCTAATTCCAAAGTGACAGAGTAGCTGGTCTGAGCTCTTTGAATTTTAATGGGTCCTCCTGCAAAGACATTCAGCAAAAGCAAATGATGGTGGCGGTTTTGCAGAGTCATAGTTGTGAAAGCGCTGTGAGTTCCAGCTTCTTGGACAAAAACACTATTTTCCCAGTTGAAAAGACTGTTTTTGCAGACAGCCCATTCAGTGCTTTGTTTGTCTAAGGGCACAGGGGGATGTGTGCTGGAGACAAGAGGTGCATGCCTCGCATCCCCAATTCTAGATATAAACCCTAAGTGTTGTGTTGGTCAGTGGGTGTTCACTTAAGGGAATTTGTGTTTCTTTGTCAAAGCTTTTGTCTATTACTATGAAAATGTAGCTGAAATGTGGAAATCACACAGATAATCTCTTGCTCCTTGCCTGGCAGAAAGAATCTTACTTTTACAAAGAAAAATATCATACATACCATTATTTCTCCACTGCATAAAATGGAAAACTGGAGCTCTGAGTCAAACAGTGGTAAACATCTGTAGCATCTTTCTATTTGCTCTAAGAAAAAAAAATTGCATTGGGTGACATTACTTTATTAGAATGAACATAGACGGTGTAGTTTATCCTGCAACTGCATGTCCTGTCTTGAGTTATTATCTACGTGTCACACAGATGTTACTGAGCATGCTCAAAGATGTGGTTCCCTGTTTGTATTCCTGTACTGGTGTGACACGCTGTGAGAAACAAACTGCCTTGGCCAAGTTTGTTATAATGAAGGAATATGTCATCCAAAGGCAGCATTATATACGCTTCATTCATTCATTCATTCATTCATTCATTCATTCATTCATTCATTCATTCATTTATAAGTCTCTCAACAGTTTTATTGTCTTTGAACAATCCTGGAGCTCTGGAGCAAAGCTACAGCAGGCTTTAGCTACAATATCAGAATTGCGTTCATAGCATAAAGCCAGACTTAACCGCCAACACTGGTATGACTATCTTACATGTAAACTGTTACTCTTTGGTTCTAAACTACTTCTTCCTCTCTTTGGCTTTAGGAGCACGACATTGAGACTCCACATGGCGTTCTCCATGTGACAATGAGAGGTGTTCCTAAGGGCAACAGACCCGTCATCCTCACCTATCACGACATCGGTCTCAACCGTGAGTCAGCCTAAAATAGGCTCATCAATATGCAATGTCCCGGTGTTGATGGAGCTGTTTTGCTTCAGCCTCTGCATATCTGCTCAGGTCCTTGACAGAGTTTAAGCTCCTGCAATCTCACATTTTGTTTTTGCAACTTTGCACCTTTTTAGACAAGTCGTGCTTCAACACCCTGTTCAACTATGAGGACATGCAGGAGATCACCCAGCACTTTGCCGTGGTTCATGTGGACGCGCCTGGCCAGCAGGAGGGTGCCCCTCCCTTCCCCAGCGGGTGAGTGTCAAGCTGGTTTTTCAAGCGCTGATAAATGGGAACACATTTATTTCAGGAGCTGCATTAGATGGAATATAAAGTGAGCTGGTAGTTCATTTGCTAACAGAAGTGCATTCATTGTCCAATCTATTAGTCAAGTATTTCCTCCAGTATTCAAATGTATGATAATCTCAGCTCCTCTGATTAACTCGAACACATGGAATTAAAGCTTTCCTTACTACTTGCTCAGACTCACATTCGTCATGTATCTCCAGGTATCGTTACCCGACCATGGACGAGTTGGCTGAGATGCTGCCCTCTGTGATGACTCAGCTGAAGTAAGTGGCCCCCCGTTGATAGCTGATCAGGGATGTGATGAATGTTCATGTATTGGCTATTCATCTGCAGTCCCACGGTAACCGGTGGTTTCTCTATAGGGTCAACAGTGTGATCGGCATCGGCGTGGGAGCAGGAGCGTACATCCTCACCCGCTTTGCAGTGAGTTCACAGCAGGACCACAGTGTCCACACTATCACCACTCTTTATTTTTCTATTCTTCTTTTCTGTCTGGCCTGTAATAATTGAAGGTTTTCAGACCACAGAGCTTGTTACACTGAACATTAAAGCCTCCCATCAAGCCCACACAGGGCATCGGGTTGCTCTACAGTCTGCTGCATATGCTGCAATTCTCCAGGTGATGAATCACCTTGGTGATTCTCTCCTTTTCAGTTGCTTTTGCCTTGTCTCCGCACTCGCAGTGGAGCTAAAATAAGCACATTCTAGCAGAGAGATCCAGAAGTGACAGAGCGGTGTGAAGGAGCATTGAAAGATGAACAATGAAAAGACAAGAGGTTAAAAGGATGTGGAAATTAGGAATTCTAACACTGGGCTCTTATGGATAGTCTGTTCTTGTTGCAAATTAATGAGGAAAAATTGATTCTGAAATGCATTTGCTTTAACTGACTTGGAACAAAGTGTGTTTAGCCTTGATAGATTTACAGCAGCTGTTGCTGCTGGATTTCCATCTAGTTAAAAGCAGCATCCGCAGCATTCCGTTAGTACTGGGGCGAGATGGAGCCTAGATTTCCCCAGACATCCTCTTTCTGTCTTCAGGCAATTCCAAAACCGCACCCTTTAATTTGGAAGCGGAGAATTCAATCTTCAGTGTTTCATGTCTTCAGATGAACAGACATGCTTTACTTTCTTGTTTTATCAGTGTCTTTGTTGGATTGTAATTTTTCACAAGGCTAGTCAAACATATAAAATGCAAAATAAACCAATATACTGATTGTAATTTGTTGAACAAAAATAAATAAATAAATCTGCATGTTTGCATAATGCACTAACATGCATCCTTTCGTTCACAGCTGAACAACCCCACCCTGGTGGAGGGGCTGGTTCTGATCAATGTTGATCCATGTGCTGAAGGCTGGATTGACTGGGCTGCTTCAAAGGTCAGTATTACCACTGCACTATAGACCTGGAAAGATAAAATACACTGACCTATTGCTTAAATGTACTCTATAGACATGTTTCAGAATATAAGAAAATACTCAGCTATGAATTTGCTTGTTAAAAATTCTTAAAGTGACACCTGTGTCATGGAAAAATCCTCAATCTATGAAGATCATTGTAATATTTCTAATATCTGAAGGTTAACTGCTGGTTACAAGATGTTTCCTGCATTACTGAAAGTCTGCTAGTGTTTGTGCAGTGGCATCACAAATCGATGTACAGTCGCACACATTAAGCTCCGATTTCAGGTGAGCTCAGAAATGTTATACTTAAAGCAGAAAGCATTACAAAACAGTCTTCGAGTGTCAAACTCTGAACATGTATCATTCATACATCACTGACTGAGGCTTTAAATAATGTACCGACCATTTCAGTTCAGTTTTCCAGTCTTCTGTGAGGTTGTTATTAATGAATGAATTCTGGTGTTAGATCAGCCTCCTTTCTACCCTGATAATACTATTTCAGGCTAAATATAGGATTCTTTTACTGCCGTGAAGTTTCTAAATTTTGGACCTCATGGCATTGAAAGCACAAGCTGGGCACTAATCCTGTGTTAATTTGATTACACTTGCTGTTTCTAGGGTGAGCGCACTTCAAAGTTAACCAAAACTAAGCTTCAGATTACTCTGAACAAAATTGTCTGCACCACGCTGAGACTTCTGGTTTTTGTTCATTTTAAATGGTTTCATTTTAAGTGGAATAATTGGCTTCAGGTAAAGAACACAGTGGGTCACAATACTGTATTTTACTGCTACTGTACTTTAATCCTGCGCACTGTACGTGGTTGCGTGGGCTCTACAACATTGTTCGAGGAGAACATTCTTTACCGTGTTAGTGTTACACAGTCATGGAGCCAAAGGAGCTTGATATGACCTTTGTCCCATATATATTTCAAACACCGCCCTTTACAGCTCTCTTGTTATTATTTGTTTATATCTGGCTCAAACTTTCATATTTTGAAATGATAAACAAAGCTATTTCTTTTGTTTGTCAAGGTTTTTTGCTTTTTACATGTAGCAACTGTAGGTATTTAAAAGTGAGGGGTGAGGATTATATAACATGCGTGTTCCCCAACCAGAGTTAATCCAGGCACGGTGAGTTTATAGTCGTATGCTTTTTCACCCTCTGAACCCCAAGCAGTCAAAAATGTCTTTTGTCCAGTATGAAGCAACTATAATGCCTTTAAGCATAAAAAAAAAGAAGTGCCAAAGTTTATTGTTTTGATTGATTTTACAAATAACATGGACTGAACATGTGTAACATTTTTCCAAGCGGCTACAAGTGTTACAGATACTGGAATGCAACGGTAACTCAACATAGTATTGATATCTTATTACTTACTACACAACACAGTTTGCAGTTCAGCTGAATTCAGCTGGTAAGTCCCTGAACGTTTTGTCGTGTGACTGTCACCAGTGGGTTCTTGGTTGTGCTGAGAAGAGAAGATTTTTTTTGGTTCTTCACACACTGCAAGTGGTTTATTTTGGGGGAATTTAGAAATGAAACGTGTAGAATAGAGTGATTTTGATGAAATACCGAGATTTTAAGCTTAGGTTTGGTTTCATTTTCTGTCCAAATGGCATGTCATTTGAGGACTGTCGGAAAGTTCACAATCTAACAGTTCTCAGTTAATACAGTTTCTGGCTCTGATAAACTTTGTATTGGGGATTTTGTTAAGATGGTATGAATTCAAACCCATTTTCTGGTTTTGTGGTTCAGAGGGTTACCCAGTGAGTAACCAGGGTGTTTGATCTTTCACGATTTCTGAACTTAAACGGGGCCTCTCCATGCATTTATTTGTTTCATGATTATCAAAATATGGCATGAAATCAATCTGTACTACATCATATGACACAGACATCGCCATGTGGCCAGAACCGTTATCCTAAGGTTTATAATTAAGCAGCGCTGCTTGTTTTGTGTCTGACTTTGACCTGTCTCCTCGTCTCGTGTGCAGCTGTCTGGATGGACCAGTAACTTGGTGGATATTGTCATGGCTCACCACTTCAGCACTGTGAGTTTCTCTTATAGCACTTTACTCTGTCTGTGCTATTTCTTCATGCTGCTGACATTTGTCATTCCCAGTGTGAAACAGTAACAGAACCTCAGGAGGCTTTTCTTGATTTCCCTTGATAGCTTTACTTCATCTCACTCTTATAACAGACAGTTACTAATTACTTTATTTCCCTCCTCCTGCATACACAGACTGGCAGCTGGTCGCATATTCATCAGACTTTAATAGCAAACCATGTTAAAGCTAGTAATACTGCACAGACAGACTCAATCGCTTATCAGGATTGCCAGTGTTAATGTGAACAGCTCCCTGCCATTTTAATATACGCTTGCACTATATATGTAGTCTACCCCTTATTTATTATTTATTTTTGGTACTTGAGGTAGAATAAAAATGTCCTATTTGGTTCAGATTAAGTCTTTTCTGCTCTCCAGGATGAGCTGACAGAGAACCAGGAGCTGATCCAGACCTACCGCCTCCACATCGCCCAAGATATCAACCAGGACAACTTGGCCCTCTTCTGCGGCTCCTACCAATAGTAAGATACATTAAATGATTACTATACACTCGGCATTATGTTTTTTGTAGACAATCTTTTTCCTTATTTATTGTGTTTTTGATCACTTTTATGGGCACAGCCGAGGCATGTAAATGGATTTTCCAGTAAGCCAGAGCTCAAGGGCATAATAATAACGCCTGAAGTGTGCAGAAAATTACAGCCAAATAATATTATTTCAGCTTCGCTAACAAATCACAATTTGTCGCCCTGCTCTAGCCGTCGAGACCTTGAGATCGAGAGGCCAGTTGTAGGTCTGAATGAGGACACAGTCAACACACTAACGTACGTTTCAAGACTAAGGTGACAGACATACAAATTTGTCTCTGAGTGCTTGGTGTGATTTATGAATATTTACCCCTCATTTTTTCCAGATGCCCTGCTTTGCTGGTGGTTGGTGACACATCACCTGCTGTGGAGGCTGTGGTGAGTTCCATCATCTCAGTAACTTAAGAAGCTTTAAGAGAGATTAGTTATGCCAAAGAGCAACAGTTACGCTGTATATCTCTGTTGCTCGGTATTAACCGCTCTTTGATGTTTCAGGTGGAGTGCAATTCCAGGTTAAATCCTACCAAGACTACATTGCTAAAGGTGAAGCTTCTGCAATGCATTTTGTAATGAGTAAAAACGCATATTTTGACTGTAATAAGGATTTATTAATGAGACTGATAATTTTCTCTCAGATGGCTGATTGTGGAGGCTTGCCCCAGGTTGTGCAGGTGGGTTTTTAATCCTTGAGACACATAATATCAAGCAATGCTCAGGTCACAAAATAATCTATTAACATTTGTTTATCTCTTCACAGCCTGGGAAACTCGCTGAGGCATTCAAGTACTTTGTTCAGGGCATGGGCTACAGTAAGTAAACATGTTTGTTTTTATGTCAGGAAACACATTAATAGTAAAACTGGTTCAAACTAGTCGACTGAGTATTCTGTGTCGTAGAGTTGTTTACAGACTAATGCCTCTTTGGGCTGACGTGTTTGTGGTCCAGGTTTGTCTGTGTTCCTCGCTGAATTTCCTGTTGACGTGAGTGCAATGACAAAAGTTGCTTAAATGAGGATTGTTTTCGCTGCAGCCTCCTATGAGCGTTTGCTAAAGACCCCTGCTGATGGGGTTTGGACTGTGGCCAGCAGTGCATGAATAGAAACAGTTTTTTGTCAGCCTGGTCACGGAGAGGCAGCCTGTGCGGCACGATGGATGCTAACACCGTTTCCTCTCTGCTCTTTGCAGTGTGTGGCACCCACAATCCTCAGTAGGTGAGGTGTACGTGCTTCTAGCATGACTGAAATGACAGTGGCACTCGATGTGCTGAACAGCAATTTGCTTTCTGTTCAGTCAGGAGTGGGCGTCAAAAATTACCCTTTGTGTTATTTTTTGTTTTGTTTTTTTTGTGCCTGGTGTGCTTTTATTTTCTATCCAGAACTGTTTAATGATGCAGTCTCGTTCAAGAGAGACTAAAGGTGCATAGTTAAACAGGCCTCCAGGTTTTTCAGTCATTCATTTGCCAAGAAAAAAACAAACAAACACAGCTCTGTGAGACAATCCTGACTTGTTGTGCACCAACCAGACTCCGATCCATGGATGGAGGGAGTCGTGAATATATATCCAATGTTTGCTTGCTCCAGCCATACAGATGAAGTCTGTTTGTGTGTGTGTATTTCTTTAATGCTGATTCTCTTTTGCTCTCTCTTGTTCCCAAACCCTTCACTGTGGGAGGCACTCTCGGGTGCAGCTAGTATGTCAGTGCCTCAGTTTTGCTTTAAAGGCCACCAAGTCCCCCTGTTGAGTAAATGCCACTGTAGGATTAGAGCAGATTAAAAAGAGTGTTTTCATGCGGAGAAAGTGTGGAAAATAAATCTTAACACCTCAGCATGTTTCTGAAAGCTGCTTTTCTCTCATTAACACGTTGCCACAGTGTGAAATGCAAAAGGAAACATCCAAAGACTACAGGAAGTAAATATTATAGTTTCCACACACGCCATGATTTCTTACCTGTCCTCAACAACCTCTAAGCTGTGGCAAAATCTTTGTTTGAATCAGAAATACACTGAGGTGGGGTAAAGCAACATGCAATCTGCCTTTTCAACACATTTCCCTTTCTCCTTTCTTTCCCTCTTTAATCATTGCTTGCAGTTCCCTACGTTCTTCTCAGTCACTTGAGCAACGAATCAGGTACCAGATTCCTAAGCAGCTGCCAGACAAGGAGGCTTTGAACCCAATGGTCCCGTAACACTACAGTGGATGAATGTCAATGTATGCAGAGATTTCTCCTGAGAGCAGTGTTTGATATTTCTCACAGCAGCTCAGGCTGGTGGATACAGTCAGCAACATACACACTGAGATTCCTTTTGCATACTTTGACCACATTCATCTCTCTGTAGGAGTTTAGTTTCTTCTGTTAGCATGGATTCTGTCCTCAGTGTCCTATTTTGCTGCATGACCTGCTGGTGTTGCTTCCTGTCAGTTCAGTTGGATTGCAAATGCTGTATTCTGCTGTTGTATTGCTTTTTATTATTTCCTTCCGTAGATGCATTCAGCAGTTTCCTGTCATATGTGTCCTTTATTTGGTTAGTCTCCATATTTGAGAACTGTTTGCATGGTAAGCACTGTTTTTTTCTGTTGTTGTCGTTGTATCTGGGTAACTGAACTCCCACCTCGTACTGAGCATGCGTTGTGTGTGACTGGAATATTAACACCTGTTTCTCTGTTTCAGTGCCGTCAGCAGGAATGACTCGTCTGGCTCGCTCACGTACCACCTCCTCTTCCAGCATCACCTCCATGGACAGCAGTCGCAGTCGCAACAACCTCAACAGCCTGCTGGAGGGCAGCGCCACCGGGGCCCTGGACAGCCAGGCCGGGCCCCAGACCATGGAGGTCTCCTGCTAAACCCCACTGTGTCCCTGCACTCTCCCATAGTAACTTATGTGCCCCCCTGCCCTCTCTGTCTCTCTCTCTCTCTCTCTCTCTTGCCCCCTCTCTCTTTCTCTCTCCTCAGCAACTCAATGCCAGGAGAATCTGTAATGACCTATGTGATTAGAAAGGAGGATGTAATGAATATATTAACAGATGCATATTATAAAATATTATATTAAATACACTGTCAAAGTCACATTCCTATCAGAAACCATAGTTACATTCAGATGTGTTGTATATTCCAATGGTTAAACCATATGATTGACCATATGACTCAACTGTCCAACCTTGTATTTATTTTTTTTTTCATATTGTCTTTGTTTTGAATGTCTTCACACGCTGTAGAAACCCTCCTTGTGTTCAAAATAATGTTTGTTTTTTTTAACTCTTAACATATGGGCTACATTGATTGTGAGTCATTTGTATCTTTGTTATTACTTCCAAACTTGCTGCAATGCAAATTACTCACAAAGTCTACAAAAAGACCACTAAATCTACAGCTGCCGCAGAAATAGGACTGCAGCACACACTTAAAACCTTGACGCCAGGTAAAGTGATGGTACATGGAAGTAGCATTGCATACTGTAGCACACTAAGCAAAACTAAGTCAAATCCTTGTAGAGAGTTGCTTTTGAACACTAGGTTGTGTCTCACTTCACAATACGTTCATTTGCTTTGGATTGTTTTTTGTAATTGGACTCATCATCTCCTTTTCCTTTCTGCTTTGTGTTGATGTTTTTGTTCAGTTGAATAGATTATTCAGTGAAGTTTTAACGACCTTTAACAAGTGGAATCGGATGTGAAAAGTATGAGTCTCCTCACGCAGGGGCCAAGTGGTGCTTCTCACTGTCTGCTGATTCAGCTCATTTATATTACTACTGAATAAACTACAAGATGAGAACATGTCTGGTGTTGTTCATTTGTCAATACATTCCCAATAATTACACCAACTGGTTGTCATGTACTAGTTTGAATAAAGGAAAGAGAAAGTACATGTCGGAGCAGCGAGTACTTTTCTGTTAGTGGAAAAGTGAGGTGACTGTGGTGAGTTAGTTTCCAACCACACTTGTTCTTATTTCCTCTGCCGGCGATAACGTGCTGTTTTCAGAAATACGCCTGTCTATATTTAGCACGTATACCAAGAAAAAAGAAAAAAAAAAACATGATCAGCTGCTATGCGATAAGATTACCTTCCAACCAAAGAATTTAATGAAGTGTTAATTTAACACAAAAAAAAACACAAGGAGCAGCAAATATTATTCAGAACACCAGACCAGGGGCAGGTATGTTTGGAGAAAACAATAGTTGTGGACTCAGAAAAAAAATATGGGAATCATATCACTCACTGAAGCTTCTCTTATAGCATAATGCTGTGTTGTGCAGCACTGCAGAGAAATGAACCTCACCACCTACTTAAAGAGGTGGAAACTATAACATCTGTAGCAGCATCATGTAATGTCATGCCACAATCCTCTAATCACCGTTATTAGCTCAGCAGGACTGGACTGTTGTATACTATGTGCAAGCCCTTGTGTGCAAACATTAAAATTATTTAACATGAAACACCTGCATTTATTTGCAGTCCAACCAAAACATATTACAACAAAATGTGTATCGTGAGAATTTTGCAGTATTTGGTGAACCAGTTTTAGAAAGATAAGCCACACTGGTGCGGAGTGATTTAATTCCTGATTAGATGTTCCTTCCATCTGTGTTAACAAGCTGATGTGCTGATTCAGCACCAATCTGATCTGTTCTTGTTTGACTGTTTCCATTCACAGCAGAGTTGCTCCTTTGCGTCTCAAGAAGTACATCCGACATCACAGTCTGATTTCACAGTACATCTGATAACAGACTGGAACACTTTTCTCAGCAGACACAAAACAATAATTCAGCGGGTTTTTTTTCCATCTAAAGTGTACATGAATGAATATGCATTAGGGCTGCACAGTTGGCACTGAATAAATGATTCATTTAAAGAAATCGGTTGTTCATTTGCTTTGGCCTTTCACGACCAAATGATTCACGTATACAAAAGGCACTTATTGCCAGTCGGAGAGCTCCACTACTGCTCTGTTTCATTGACTCTGCAGTGTCAGCGTGATGGATGAGCCTGTGGCTGCTGATAAATCATTGCAGCAGCAGGCTGGCAGGGCAACCTTCATCATGATTCTGCAGAAGTTTGATTCTTAACTTTTAACATTTAACAGGAACAGCACTAATGTAATGAGAGCACTGTCTTGATGAGGAAAATCTGGTTAACGTTTTCCACTAATCAGACAGGCAGATGAAAGCGATTTGTCCAGTCTACGCATATTTAAACATTTGCTGTCACCATGACATGAAGTCACCACTTCAACCCACAACACTGCATCACAAGTTGCATGTACATGTGCACATAAAGTGCTGCTTACGTAGATGTGCAGTTCATTCCGTAAACAAGTGATGCACTTTTGGCTCCACTTGAAAACAGCCCTGTATGTGAACGCTCAACCCGTCGTGATCTGAGTCAGGATGTAAAAGCGTTGAGCGTCACAGGAAGCTGCAGCTGGGTGACACACATAAAGGCCACGCGGGAGGCCTCCTCTTCACTCTATAAACGCTATAAACAGCTGCAGCAACCCTGATGGGAACAGATCAGAGGAGGGAACACAGTCACTCTGATTGATCAGCAGACCTGAGTGGAAACCTGAGCTTTTACATGTACGACGAGCCCAACATGGGTGGATGCTGAATGCAGACAAGCATTTTTTGTCAAGAAGACTTGGAATTTACTTGTTGCTCTGAGAGGAATCCATCTAACTGCTTGTGCAGAAAATTGTTTCTTGGTTTTTAAAACAGGAAGTGAAGGAGGTGAGTAAGTTATTTGCTTTTCTTTAATTTTCTTCCATGACTTGACTTTTTGCCTCTATAACATTGCAAACACATGGCCTTTTGTCATATAAAATAACAATTATCATCACTCAGAAGTGATGATGCAACATACTATATAAACTAGACAATTATTACTGTTAATGAGGAAAACACGTCTGCATCATTAGAATTAAATTCTTCTGCTCTTATGGCAAGTAGACCTTATTCCTCTCACGCATGCTAGGTGGAAATTTAACACAGGATATTGAAGCCTCTTGTTGTGGTTTGGCGCCTTCCTGTATCATCTAGGTTTTGTTGCCTGGTTGCACAATAATATCCAGCACCTGTGAGCCGCTTAACCGATGCTATAGTCATATAATGTGATAGCTAGAAGGACAATTAGTTATTGAAGACCTATTTAATATAGATCATTTCCTAATTATGCCTCACGTCTTACCTTTTATTCTCTTTCTGTTCTTTTTTCTTCTTCTTTTTAAGCCACAGCAGACATTTTAAAACAAGAAACCAAAGAACATGGGGACCTGCCCCATTAGATGTCACTCAAACCGAACAATCCTTGAAAATGCACCTGAATCTGAGCTACCAGGTAGGTTCAATCCCAAGGCATTACCACACAAATACAATCAAACCAAGGAACACACAACATGAAATATCTTCTCCTGTCTCTCTGCAGACATCCAGGAAAGCGTGATTGTATCTCTGCATAACTACCCATCATTTGGACATACAGATTTGACCATGTGCATCGGGGAAAGACTAACGATTGTATCAGAGTAAGTGCTGAAGCTCCTGTTTCATCTTCTTGTGGGGTCTCAACTAAAGGAAGATGTTTAGTCATGACTGCTTATTTTTGTTTTTATCAAGCAGCGATGGCGATTTTATGATGGTGAGATCCTCAACAACAGGCCGCGAGAGCTACATCCCCACAAACTACACAGCCCAGGTGACCAACAGGTGAGTTAAGGTCAGGAAGACATGTGCCAAGACTTTTTGTCACGTTGTTTTGTGTGTGAGAAAGCAGAGGAGTTGTACTGAAGTGCAGAAGAAATGAAAGGAGGGGGGTTCCCTGAGGAGTAGGAGGGGTCTCCGTGTAGGTGAACTTTACCTCAGTGGAGACAGATGTTTGAAACTCTCCAGTGACACCATCAGCCTCTGCCTCCTGTAGTTTCAGTCCTCCTCCGGTGGCGAATGTGCTCTGATGTTGTTCCAGTGGATTTTCCCGACTCGAAAACAACTGCGAAATGTGTTTTCACATTTGTCAGCATGACTCTCTTTTATTTCTTATTGTGCCACTGCTCTGAATGTGTGAATCTTTGTTTTATTCAGGTGGCTGTTCACAGGCATCAGCAGGTACAAGGCAGTGGAGCTGCTCATGAATCCTAATAACCAGACTGGAGCCTTCTTGATCCGAGAGTCAGAGACAAGCAGAGGTTAGAGAGGTTTTTCATTTCAAATTACACCATGACTGATTCAGTCCAAACCCAACCTGTGGCATTAAGTGACGATGTACATTTACATTTAAGCATTGCAGTTTTTAGGTACTTGTAGTTTGGTTGAACATTTCTGCTTTATGCTCCATTACATTTCAGAGATCATACTTTTACTACAATTCACTTATTTGACAAGATTATGTAATTTTCCTTTTCATCATTTACAACATACATTTATTTATTAACTGAGATAAAGATTGAACCTTAACATTAAGAACATAAAGCAAAAATTGTCTTGTTGACATTTACTCCTCCAAAAGTATTGCCACAACTATAAAGTTGAATTTTAAAATGCTAACGTGCACTGATGTACCCATATTAACAATCTAACAATGTAATATATCATAATTTATCCATCATAGGGTCTATTTACATACATATGTTGTGCATACATTGCATTTTTTTAAGTCTGTGATTTCACGTTTGAATGTTTAAACTGACAAATGATCAGAAAACCTCTTTCCCCCCTGAGCCCATCATAGCAGTAACTATTATATGTGGTGGGTTTGTTAGTTAAACGAGCTATTTAAACAATAAAGTAGATTACATTGTGAGGGCTATCAGTGGAATTATTTCATTTGCCTTGAATAAGACTGGGTGATGAATATAAATAGTACTGTGCACGACCAGCATATTCTAACTGCTGCGTCTGTGTGCTGCTTCTTTCTTCAGATTCCTACTCACTGTCTATTCTGAGGAGATCCAACTCACACCAGGACTCTGTGAAGCACTACCGCATCTCCCACCTCCCAAACGGCTGGTTCTACATATCTCCAGGACTCACATTCTCCTGCCTGCATCAGCTGGTGGAACACTACTCAGGTTTGTAGTGAGGTTGTGACCCTCTTTTCTCGCCTTGACACACCAAAACCTGAAAGAGTGACGCTAAGACGCTGCTTCCTCTTACAGAGTCTGCAAACGGATTGTGCTGTCGACTGACAGTGCCTTGCTTCATCCAGGGTTTTGACAGCGAGCGAGAGGCCAGGCCTGTTCCCACAACTATCAGGAGGCCCACCATCAACTGGAAGGACATCAGCAGGTGTGGCCGACTCTCTATGGCGTTGCTTCTACTCACAACAGCCACAAGATGTCACTGTATTGCTTAGTTTGCAGAACGACATGACCACCAGGCAGCTTAGTGAAGCTTATCATTTTCAGTTTTTGTTGACACTGTGTCCGAAAAACTCTACAGTAATGTGTGGTGCCGAGTGCTGAGCAAACTAGCGAGAGGAGTGTATAAACATCGACAGATATGCCAACAGATAAGACTGTGGTTGCACTGGGTACGTGCCAGGTGTGACTGTATGTAACTAACGCAGAGCAGAATGTTCAGGTTGATTCAGCGGATTCAGCTATTTAATATGGAACAACTTCTGCCCCTGTTTACACACTGGTTTAGATTTTTCCAAACAGGGCATGCATGTTAGGGACATTTTGACAAAAGCTTAATTGTAGTACATCCGGTATTCTAATCACTTTACTCAGTCAAATCCTTTTCTGTCCTCTCCAGGTCAGTGATCTTAAAGAGGAAGAGAACAGAGTCAGACAACTCTCTGGTGAGTGAGGGGCTGAGGGAGGCCATCAGCTCCTACCTCCAGATGACAGACGACAACAGTCACAGCTGGGACACTTGAGGAAGCACAGTGGGTCAGTCTGAGAGAACAAAGTCAGACAGATGGACTGGAGTCAGATACTGTCCCGTCTCAGCTGCAGCCCGGGCGAGCCGCTGCAAGAGGTCGTCTGTACGCCCAAATGTAATGTTTGTGGGCTGGCCTGGAGGAGCAGGAGGGCTCAGACACTACACTGTTCAGAGATATGACAGACTGTGTCAGCGTGAGGACTGTTGTTGTGTGTCCAAAGAGGCACGCAGGGGAGGTGTGAGCCGAAAGCTGAAAGTCAAAGAGACATTTGTTCTCATTTGACCTGATTTGAATGTTTAATTTATAATCGAATATATACGTACAGTTTGAATGTAAGATTATGCTGCAATTTTATTGTAATATGATTGCTGTCGTGGTATTGTTATTGGAATCCAATAAACTATGTTAGCTATGTGGTAAATGAGCAAAACATACACATATAATCTGCATTTTCTTGAAACTATCCTTATACATAAAGGAGAAAATTAAAAGCAGTGTTGCTGGTGTACCTTGAACCAATGGTGCTCATGAAAGGAAATAAAGATAAAGAAGGGTGGAGGGGAAAAAAGCATTTAAAAAAATCCAGGTCCAAGTCTTTAAGGTGAGTATAAACAGTAAAGAACCTTTATTTCAAAGGGCTACAGACAATAAAAAATGCATTATCGCATGCCAGCTTGCGCCTCCCTCAGGGTCAGAGACACAAAGAAATGGATTATAGCTGAAGTCATCAAAGGTTGTGCAACGCTGAGTACCTGCATCACAGATGTACTGAACCAAGGCCTCTCATGCTGTAAAAAGCACTTTCTCAGTTAAGGATGTTGTAGACAAATCCACAATATGAAACAAACACCGAGATCAGAATTAGTCAATAAAATAAAACTCTTATGTGTGTATGTTATATAAAGTTATACCTACATGTGTTCCTTTTTACATTTTTACATTTCAGCCAATTTGGAATGATTGAAGTTTGAATGAAATTTACTTGAAGCTGATGTGTTGAACTGTACCTAATAGAACACTTAATATTATATCCTTTTTATGTATGTAAAAAAAAAATCATTTCATACAAAGATTAATTAACTGTACTGCTTAAACAAAACACTTAATATAACCCTTTTGTTGGCCATTATTGCTGCTTAAACGACAGCATTACTGTGAGGGTATAAACCAGGATAAGGTGCCTGTCGAGGTAAGAAGGCGGCTCCTCTCTTAAACACTGTATAGTCAATTTTTATTTCTGGTGTTTTCTTGGATGATAGCTGCCTTGTTAATCGTTAAATAGCATTGAAATATATTTCCTGATCTGAGGAAGAAGTGATTCAAAGGTATGTTGGTGTAACATTTTTCAACTCCAAATGTCACATCACATACTTGAAAAAAAAAAAAAACACTGAACAGGGAAACTCATGATAATTAAACACACATCATGATAAAGCTCCTATTTATTGAATCACATCATGGCAAGTGCTATAACAAGACAAGTGAATCTGGAGATCAATACTGAACTAAAAGCAACAAAAGAAAACAATTCAAAAGCGATATCATTTCTCAGTAGATTTACATTTCTTTTATTTGGAGATTAGGATATTTTTAAAAGTCAATGTTAATGTTAAGTTTGTGTTCTCTTTGCCTCCTCATTGGAGCCAGAGCTGGTGTGGGCAACAGAATATGTACTAGTGGCACAGATATAATTAGATGGAGGCTTTGAAACCTTTGCACATCAGTTTTTTGTGGTCCTATGAATGGGTCCAAATCACCATTTTAGCAGTTAAAATCCATCCATCCATCCATTATCTGCACACCGCTTAATCCTCACTAGGGTCATGGGGGGCCTGGAGTCTCTCCCAGCTGACTTAGGGTGAAGGCAGGGGACACCCTGGACAGGTCACCAGTCTATCACAGAGCTACACTTAGAGACAGACAACCAAGCACACTCACATTCATTCATTTTTTGCCATATTTGCCACAAACCAAATTGTAGAGGCCTCAAAGGTTGGTGATGAATGTCATCCAAAATCTCATTTTTTTAGTAGGAAATTTAGATAAATCCAAATATGTATACACCTACAGGAACCTCATACAGTTCTACAATTTAACTTAGCAGACGCTTTTATCCAAAGGGATGTACATCTGAGAGCAGAAACAACACAAGCAAGGATCTAGTCAGGAGAACACAATCTAGATAAGTGCCACAGAACAAGCTCAAGTGTGACAGGGTATTGATGTCAATGGCAGGCTGTGTGGGAGGTAGGAGGATTTTTCTGTTTGTTTGTTTTCAGTCTGTCAAGTGCAAAGGTGTTCTTCTGTGACATCAGTACCACGATTGTTGGAAAATATTGCATTTTTTCCCCCTATATTTAAAATTTTTTGCCACTGCTGTTGGATCTGCTGGAAACAATTTTGTTCACGAAATTTCCTAGTTGTTGTGAGAGTTGAAATTCTCACAATTCTAAGAAAATGCTTTACATTGTTTAATTTTTGGGCCCAATGAACACATTAAAATGAACACATTTTTAAAAAACTACAATCTGAAATCGTGCAGCAACACATTTCCTGGATTGTGTGTGTTCTGACACGGATTGACCCACAGTCAGCTGCTGGCTCTCCGCGGTGTGTTGCAGCGTCTCTGCCAGCAGATGCCGCTTAATTACGTCCAATAATTCATCAAAGCCTTCCTCTTCCTGCCCGAACAGCTCAGTTCAGGAAGAAGAAATAATGGCGACGCTTCTGGGGTCCGAGTCCCCTTGTACTGGAGGAAAACGAAGAAATTGCAGCAGCAATATCGTCACAAAGTTCACGGCCAGTAAAATTACTGGGCAGGGTTTCAGCCGAGGGACACAGGTAAGAGAAACGACGCCTGTTTCGACAGTTAGGACACCCGAAAGTTGGTCGACCGAGACCAGGGACTTGCGCTTGGAATCATGCCTGAAAATGAAGACGTTGTCCTGGAGACTTCACTGGAGATGCAGTCGCTCCTGTCAGCTTCGGCTTCACGACTAGCTGAGACACAACGGGGTGTTTCTGCAACACACTGCTTAAATCTTTAGACAGCGGCTTTCTGGAGAACAATGTTTGCTCGCTGACAAGCCAAAATAACGCTATCACTACAGCAAGTGTTTGAAGAAAGCTCCGCTCCGAGTGGGTCTTTTGTTGTTAGCTTCTCGTTAGCTTAGCATTATAGGCCAGCTTGACTACGATATAAAATTGTCGGAGCCAAACTTTGTCGGACTATTGTTGTCTCTTTTTGGCATCGTGGTGTCAGCGTTACTAGAGGGTCGGCATTTTAATTTAGGAAATGCTTAAATGTCACAATCAACGACAGGAACGTTTGCTAACGTGAGCTAACGGGGTAACGTCAGCTAGCTAGCTAAGCCAGCTGAACAGCTCAGGTGATTACGTAACGACACACTAACCACAATAACTATCGTTTCCATAAATGGATACGCCACAACAGCTGTTTGAGCAAGTTAACGTTAGCAAGTTTATTTTTGCTTTCACGCAAGCAACCGTTTACACGACATTTGTAACTTTGAAGAATGCGACCGTAGAGCTAGTTTGGGCAGAACGTTAGCGACAGTTTACGTCAACTGTTTTGATTCTTCTCTGTGCTGCTGCTCGTGAACATCACACCTGTCCGGGGATTTTTTAGTCATTCCGCCGCTGTTTTGTCTGTTTCACTTTCTTCCCTGTTCAGCCCCTGACCTAAATCGTTTGATTACAAAGCCGGTAAAGCACTTATTCGTTTTGCTTATGCAATATTTCTGCACGTTTTCCTGTCGTGCCGTTACCTTTCTTGCTAAACTGCAGTTTTCAGGGGAACGTAGCGCTTCTCAGTAGTGACAATCAAACCTTTAAAATGAAGAGACGTGCTTGAAAACACAAAATATATTTGACATTTGCTGACAGCTTCCCTGATAACCCTGAAAATGTCAGCTTAGAGACGTGTTCTCTCATTGGTCAGGGTCTGATTGTACCGCTACAATCAGAATCATTTTCAAAACATACTGTCATTGCTGCTGACACAGCACATCTTATTATAAGGTTTGTGAAGTTAACAGACTTTCAGAAGAACTGGTCATCAGCTTACTTCGAGTACACACAGAGATTTATGTGTTTATTGTTTATTTGATGTGGACATCACAGTTGCATTGGACAAACCAGATGCATTGTTTGAGTGTTTTAGCACATGTGCTAATTCACAACACTTGTCCACATGAGGCTTTTGAAATGATCAAAAGTAATAAGAATAAAAAAACAAAAGATAAACAAACGAAACAAAAAATACATTGGACAATAACATGACAACAGTAGAAGAGAGGCAGTTTTACAGGTTAAAAACATATACAAGCTTCAGATCAGAGGCAACATGTTCAAGCAATCAACCAGTTAAAACTGTTCATGTGAGCATGAGATGCAGTGGATATCAGTATTTTTAGACTTATTGTTATTGATGTAATGATAAGGACCTAACTTTTCGGTTGTTTTTTCTGGTGGATTGCTTACTAAAACAGATTACTATTTGATTGTTCATCCCCCAGTAAGAAGATGAGACTTTTTCTCTGTTATTATGCTGTATAGAGGAAATAAAAATTCACATTTTACAAAATGCTTGTCCTTTACAAAAAAGTAAAAACATTAGTTTTTAGGCGTAAATGCCAAAAGTTTATCAACTAAGAATTGTTCTAACAACCTAACAGTCCATGTATTAATTACTTACTAAAATCAAAAAATAGTGTAGGTAAGTGTAGAGAATGTTTTCTTCTGTGACTGTGCCAAAAAACTAAATTTGGAAAGTCCCATGAGGGTTTTATCCAAAAAAGAAGAACTAAACTCAGCAGTCCTGGCATCCCATATGCAGTAGGGTGAGCTTTAGGATTCTGTGCATCTTGTGCTACTCTGTACAGTTTCGTTTTAATGACTGTGTGCCAGGCAGGCTGTGACTCTCTTGCCCAATGCTCTTAATTATTTCAGGGATAAAATGTTCTGAATTTGCTTTCAGTTTCTATTCTCTTGCTGCAGTCTGTTAAATGACTTAAGACGTTGCCCTCCAGTCTCATTTAATAGAAGGTTAACAGTCTTTATATAATCTTGACCCTTATCTGTTCGACGTAGAAGTTGTCCTCATCATTCTTGGGAAGAACACTTATCTTAGTCTGTGGTTTTCATGTGTTAAATATTTATATTTGAAAGACCAAATATGCATATGTTTCATACATAAAGTTTACTGTGAATCACGCTGTGCTTTCCTCCGTGTGAAACGTACTAAAATAACATTATAAACCCTCAAACCCTGTGTAGACTTTAAACAAATATCTGTGCATTTTTACTGTGTATGTTGCACTATTTTAAAGTTGCCTCTGTTTGTGTCGTAGCTCCCAGGAGGCCTGCTCCAGGAGAGAGATAAACGCGCTAAATGGCATGGCATCCCTACTCTGCTGCAGAAGCTCTATGAGAGCAGCCATCCCAACAGTGACCTCTCCCATGCCCACAGCTTTCTTAAGGTAGTCACACAGTGCACGCCAGTCCAACATCTACATCCAACAGTGACAACATTGAAAACGCAGCATATGCAGGGGGAATGTGCTGTGTGAAAGTTTAATTTTATTGGCCACACCTGTAACACATGTACAGGCAAAAAGTGGGGTGAGCTTTTGTTTTGAAATTCAGTTTTCATTTTTGGGACTCAGCACAGCACTGTGAAAACCTTAAGTTGGGAAAGTTACCATTTACAGAGTTGGCCATATATGGGATGAAGGTGCTACTGGCAAGACTCCTGATACAGTGTAGTTATTTACTGTATATTCATAGTTTACTTTTTACAAGTAAATAGACAGTTTATGACCCATTTCTGCAAACACTTTGTGTAAAAATATAAATAGAAGACTGGTCTATTTTTTACGTTTGCAGAGCGGACCTGCGTGACGCATGTGCACCACATGCTGCTCAATGCCTGGCTTAGTCAGTTTTATTGATTGTAATGGAAGCGCAGTGTTGCAGTCCACAAATGATCCACATATTTTACATGTTCAGTGCAGCCACAGTGTGAGGCTGGGCAATTACTGGTTTTAGCCACTTACTGCTGAATGTTTAATTTTGGAACCTAGAATAACATGTGAACAATGCTCTTTGTCAGGTTTTATCTTCCCAGCTCTCCATGGAGGCCATGTCCTTTGTCACAGAGGACAGGAAGACCGCTCAGGAATCCACCTTCCCCAACACGTACACCTTTGACCTCTTTGGTGGAGTTGATGTAAGTTATAGTGCCTTTGTTATTATTGGATTAAGATGCACTGAAGTTTGTTACCTCTGAAGAATCAGTTGTCATGTGTAGTACAAGTCAGAATGAGATACTAAAGATATAACAGTTTTGATTGCTCATTTTCTTATTTTCATTTTTCTGCAAAGCTGCTTGTGGAGATCCTGATGAGACCTACACTAACTATGCAGAAGAAAAAACCCAAACGTAAGTAAAACTAAAATCACATCCATCCATGTATTTTCTTTTTGGGAAGTTGACATATTTCTACAGCATAATATCAATTTATTAGATTTCCATGATACTGAAACAGCCCAACATCTGTGCTTCTGTTACAACAGTGAATGATGACTTGGTCAAAGACTGCCTTAGTGTTCTCTACAACTGTTGTATATGTGTAAGTATCCTATTACGTTTTTTTACGTACCAGAAAAGGTCAGAGGTGCATCATACCTTGCTTCACTTTTAACAGATGTGTATAACTGGACATATTTTCTGTTCAGTTTGTTTTTGTCGTGGTATTGTTTCAAAACAGGATTATTTAAACGGACAGGACTATGAACATGCAAAATTTCATCTTTTCATTCATAGACGGAGGGGGTCACAAAGAGCCTGGCAGCGAGGGATGACTTTGTGCTGTTTCTCTTCACTCTGATGACAAACAAGAAAACCTTCCTACAGACTGCTACCCTGATTGAAGATATTCTTGGAGTTAAGAAGGTCAGGGTTAAACTTAGATTAAGTCTTCAGCATGAGAATGCAAACACTGCTTATTTTAAAATGAATAGTTTCATGTACTCCTGTTCCTTTCATTACAAAGTTGATCATATGCTTTCTGTGCATGTAAGAACCTTTAAATCTTTGCTGTGCAGTTAACTTTATATTGCAAAATGTCTCTTTATCTGATGCTCCAGATTATTTGGCAAGCTGCACAACTCTGTAGTGTTCATAGTTATTTGTAAGTTTGATCATGTCACTAAGTCTTCCAAATGCTGCAATCATGTGATTCCATCAGTGTGTTGTGGTTCCCACATGTGGAGGCTTTGTAGATTCTCCTGAGAGTGTTTCTTTTAAGTAATTATGACAGGTAAATCACCAAAAATAGCATACATGATGAGCAATTGCTACAAATGGGAAGTGAGAAAACATTTACAAAGGTCACAGTTGACCCAGTATTTATTATGCGGTTTGTTGCTAGTTTTGAAAATGAAAAGACATAATTGAGTTATGTTTGTTTTTATCCATGAATCTATTTAAGTAATTCAAATTCAGTCAGGATTGATACTGTTTACTTGTGAAAATGGTGCGCAGCAGTGTTCTGTCTGCATTTGGTAACAGTGAGTCTGTTTGCACTTTACAGGAGATGATCCAGTTAGAGGGCATCCCCAACCTGTCAGGCCTGGTCCAAAGCTTTGACCAGCAACAACTGGCCAACTTCTGTCGCATCCTGTCTGTCACAATCTCCGAACCTGATGTAGGAAATGATGACAAGCACACCCTGTTGGCCAAAAATGCTCAGCAGAAGCGCAATGCTAGTCCCTCACGAGCAGAGGTCAACCAGGGTAGGTTGTCTTCAATGTACAGAGCTCAAACCTGCTACGTATTTTAATCGGGTGCCATTGCAGAACAATGGATCAGTAGCTGAACTCTGAACATTGCTTTCCAACAGTAACTCTGCTGAACATCCCTGGTTTCATTGAGCGGCTGTGTAAGCTGGCCACTAGAAAGGTGTCTGAAGCCACAGGAGCTAACTTCCTGCAGGAGCTGGAGGACTGGTACACATGGCTGGATAATGCTCTGGTGCTGGACGCCCTCATGCAGATGGCTACTGAGGAGGCTGAACAAAGCAGCACAGGTGAGATGCCACTAGTGACGACGCTTCCTCGCCTTGCCTAAATCCTTTGAACTTTGACTGAGATGTTTTGGATTTTTTTTTTCTCTCACCTTCAGAGTCATCAGATGAGAGCTCTCTGGCCACCAGCCCTCTGAGACATCGACTGCCTCAGTCCATGAAGATCGTCCATGAGATCATGTACAAAGTGGAAGTGCTCTATGTGCTCTGTGTTCTTCTTATGGGCCGACAGAGGAACCAGGTACTCTCCTCCCTCCTTTTGGGTTGAGCTGGGGTGCCGACCGAGTTTTTCCACTGACCCCTGTATTGTGTCTCCTCACAGGTCCACAAGATGCTGGCTGAGTTCCGTCTCATCCCAGGGCTCAACAACCTGTTTGACAAGCTGATCTGGAGGAAATACACAGCTTCAAATCACGTGGTGCACGGCCAGAATGAGAACTGCGACTGTAGTCCAGTATGAACAATTAACCAAATAGTCTTTAAAGAGCAACTTGCAGGCTGAATTTTCTTTTTACTAAATATCTACTTAATATTTCAAGTGAATGATAGTTTAGAAAGTATGTGCAGTGTTTTTTTTAATGTTTTATTAGACATAAAGACAGATATTAAGAAAAAAAAGTTCTTTAAAGCACTTTCCCCCACAATCACATTATATCACATAAGGGAGTTGTCTGCTTCAGTGCACTCTGCACTAGTGGGCAGTAGTGAATCTCAGCGGCTGTGATTTAGAAAGTAGTTATTTTTTACGAATCACTTTGCGTTTCAGAATTTTTCATCATCTTAATTTACTGTGTTTATGTGTGATGAGTAGACTCCAGTATACCAGGACCCTGAGCCCACACTTTTCCTAATTGCAAAGTTAGTTACATGCCTTGGCCAGTTTTGCATGGGTGAAGAGTGGGGACTTTACTGCTGCATCTGTAATGCAAAACATGGCTGTGCTCAGTGCTCATTTTAGACTGGAGGATTATGTTAGTTGAGATAATGGAATCAGGAAAGGAGAGTTCAAGATGAGAATCAGTCGGTATGTGTGAGACTGATAGTTGGTGAAGTTTCCCATGATGCACGTAGAGGTTTCACTTCCATCAGCTGCAGCTTCTGGTACTGGAAGCAGTGGTGGCAACATTCACAGATCTGTCAGGGAGTCAGCTCTATGAAAATGTCAACTCTGCACTGTAGGTGTCTTTTAAGGCTGCAGACTTTCAAAAAAAATGTTCAGCTCACTCCTACTTCTGTCTCGTGTGGCACCGTAAAAGTGCTGATTTATGTTAAAGCGGCTATCAACTGATCTCTAAGTGCAAGTTTCTGTTTTAACTATCACTTCTCCAGTACGAAACGACCAGTTCCAGTTGTGTTGTAGAAGGATATGTGATAGATAACTTACAGTTCTGAGATGTTACACAGCGTTAGCTAACATTATCATACATCAGTCACCCACCAAGACTCCTGATCTGCTCCCCACTGATTTTCTTCACATTACTTTTTAATTTCTCCCTGATAGCTGTTATTTCTTCTCACCCTTCTCGGTTTCTTGGCTCATAATTAATACTGTGGCATGTCATATGCATATGAATACAAATTTTCAAGCTCTTCAGCATCCAAACTGCTGTTCAGATTTCTTATTGTGACATTATTCTTATTGATAGTTTTTGCTTAATTTTCCGTCACTGTCCTCACCAACCTGAAAGTTGCTCTTTAACAAATAGACACTAAATAATTAAACTAAGCTTTTAAATTTCATCAATGACACTCTTTGTTATCATACAGGAAATATCCTTCAAAATCCAGTTCTTACGGCTACTTCAGAGTTTCAGTGATCACCATGAGTAAGTAGCTCTTTTCGCTTACTTTTGGTCTGACGTGTCCTTTAAGCTTATGTTTGTATGTATTTTCTTAAATATATTTCTGTCTCTCAGAAACAAGTACCTCCTCCTGAATAGCCAGGAGCTGAATGAACTGAGTGCCATATCCATGAAGGCTAACATCCCGGAGGTGGAAGCACTGGTCAACACAGACAGAAGTCTAGTGTGCGATGGGAAGAAGGGCCTCCTCACGCGCCTTCTTACGGTCATGAAGAGGGAGCCTCCGGATTCCTCTTTCAGGTTAGCAACATGTAGAACATGATCAAGATGAAGTTGTTCATTTAAAGTGTCAGCTGTCTTTTAGTAGTCAGACATCCCCATATTGCAGCACCATTGTCTCTGCTGTTTTTATATCTATGATAAGGATTTTAAATTGTATAGCACTTTCTAAAGCACACTGTTGCATAATATTTTACATCTAGCGTAAAATACTCATCTTTAAATACAACAAATTAAATCAGGATACATAGACATTCAGTTCAGTAAGGAGTGTTGATAAGAAAGGCTAATCAGTAGATGTTAGTTTTCTGCAAAGCAAACCACAGATTCAGCGGATCTGATGGAATGGGCAAGACTGTTCTAAAGTTGTGGAGCTACAACCACAAAAGCATTAAAAATGGATTTAAAATAGGACTGGTGAACAGCTAAAAATACTTAGATCAGATGATTGGAGAGTAACACCACCGAAAATACAGATTGAACAACTAGCATATATATGCAGAGGCCAGACCATACAACGCCTTGTATGTAATTGAAATTTTATAGGCGATTCAATGTTTTACTGGAAGCAGATGAAGGGAAGCAAGACAGGGACAGACAACTGCTTTTTTCTGCCTCGTTGCTGCATTTTGGACTAAGTGAAGAAGGGATTGAGAGGCTGGAATAATGCTGGTAAAGAGGGAGTTACACTAGTCTAAACAGGAAAAGAATAAGGCATGTACTAGATGTTTCACGTGTTGGTCAGATTTGATTTTTGCAATGCTTTTAACTGAAAGAAAAAGACAGCATGACGTGGTAGTACGAGGTTCAAAGTTAAATTGTTGGTCAAAAAGAAAACCCAAGATTTTTTAGAGCCGGTCTTGCTGTTGTTAGTGAGGGGTCAAAACATCAACTGACTTCCTTTCAAAAAAAAAAAATGGATGTCAGTCACAAGGACCTCACTTTGTCAGAATTCAGATGGAGGAAATTTCTACAAAGATTTCTTAAGATTTGTCTGTCTAGGTCTGTTTCTTTGCTGATTGTTTCTGTTTTGTGTGTGTATATATAGATTCTGGCAGGCAAGAGCAGTGGAAAGTTTTCTCAGAGGAGCCACATCCTATGCAGACCAAATGTTCCTGCTGAAGAGGGGACTGCTAGAGGTAAAACTACTACTGCCTCAGATTGTTTCTCGCAACATCCATGAAGAAACATTCACAGTGCACAGATCTGTACAATAATTTTCTTATACGATTGACTACTGGCTTTCTGCTTCCATCCCTCGACAGCACATCCTGTTCTGCATCATAGACAGTGGTTGTACGTCTCGAGATGTCCTTCAGAGCTACTTCGATCTGCTTGGAGAGCTCATGAAGTTCAACATTGATGCCTTCAAGAGATTCAACAAATATGTCAACACTCCAGAGAAGGTAGAATTGTTCACTTTATGTGCCTTATAAAATTGTATTGTATCTGCTGGCCTTTTACAACAAAGTTTTAAAGGCTAATGATGTAGTTTGATTTTGCTTTTTTTAGTTTCAGACCTTCCTGACGCAGATCAACAGTTCTCTGGTTGACTCTAACATGCTGGTGCGCTGCATCGTCCTTTCATTGGACCGCTTTGAGAGCCAGACTGAAGATGTCAAAGGTAAACAGGGATGGACATGGATGTTGACTAGTGCAGTATTAAACATTTAAGGTGTTTAGTTTAGACATGTAGGGGTTTTATTTTGTCAAAGCATATGTTTACCAAAAAAAAAGAACATTTTGTCAGATGGTAAAATATTCCAGTTTGTGCAAATGATTAACCACAAAACACTGTCTTCCAGAAGTGACACAAGATATCTGCAAACTGCATCAGAGTTGACGTGTTAAATACTTTCATTGGTATCTTCAGATCGTTTTAAGTCCAAGTTTAAGTTCTCTTTTTGTAATGATTTTGGTGATCTGTTTGTCCCACAGTGGTGGAAGTACTCTCTGAGTGCTGCCTGCTGTCCTACATGGCCAGAGTTGAGAACAGGCTGTCCTTCCTCTTCCGACTGATCAACATCATCAACGTGCAGACTCTCACACAGGTCTTGTTTCATTTTCTCTTTGCTTCATTTTCAGAGAAACTCATGCACTTCAACAATAAGGAAGTGTCAGACCAGTTTTTTAGCTGAATAAATTAAAGTCTATTTTAATGTACACCTAAAATAACATCAGATAGATCACGTTAGCGTTTTAGATAAATTTTAATTGTGGGGCAAAATAGTTGGTCACTGAACTGTTTCTTTGTGTTTTCCATCCTTTTGTCATGCAGGAGAATGTGAGCTGTTTAAACACCAGTTTGGTGATCTTGATGCTGGCCAGAAGAAAGGCTAAACTGCCCTTCTACCTCAACGCCCTGCGGGAGAAGGAGTATGCTGAAAAGTACCCAGGCTGCCTGCTCAACAACTTCCACAATCTACTGCGCTTCTGGCAGCGCCACTACCTCAACAAGGACAAAGACAGCACCTGTCTGGAGAATGTGAGTAGCCGTCACTTGTTTCTGCACAAAGCATCAGTAAATATCTTCATTTTCAGAGTCTGTATCAGCTGCGTTACACAAGCAGCAAGTGAGAAGTTCTTCTCAGTGTCCGTTGTTTTTGTTCAGTGGCTTTTTTTTTTTTTTTTGGTCACACATTCAAAACATTCCACAAGAAAAATCACATGCTTGCACGCTGGTAAAAAGAAGACTTGTGCTGTGTCTCAGCAGTGCAAGCATGACAGGGCTGAAACACAGGTGTTCACAACCAGTTTAGGCAGCAAGGCTTCAAATGAAAAGAAAAATTCCAAGGCACAGCTCATTGTAGAAATGCATGAGTTGTGTTCTCATTAGACTGTGTCTTGCATTCCTTCAGGAATTTAAAAAATTGTACATCTTTTTTCATTGAAGGAAACTAATATTGGTGCTTTGGCCATGATTCACATCTTAAAAGAGATTTCCTTTCTCCCTGCTAAACATTGTAAAGTGCCACAAATACCTTCTAAAGCACCCTTAAAGCAGTCGCAATCGTAAGCACGATTGGCTGTGGAAACAATGATCTAATTTCAATCACATTGCTAATTCCTTCCAGTTTCCCAAATCATTCTGCCTCTTGAAAGAAAAAAGACACTAATGTACTTGTCCTGATGCTTGCAACATAAAGGGGCTGGTCTATAGTGACTTTCCACATAACTTTACTTTTGTTTTGCTGTGCCACTGAGAAATCACTGTTAAATCAACTAAACACACCCTGCTCAGCACCAAACAGCACACAGACAAAGTTAGTGGCTAGCTGATTACTGTAAGGAGCATTTAACAGCTTAAGCATCAGTTATTTCTCTAAGGGAATGAGTAGGACTACAACACAGCCAAAAGGAGAGTGAACATATGACCTACATTCACCAGCTGAGTGTACCAATGTCTGCAGGATGTGTGAATAGGCAGTGCTTTGTCAACAACTGAATATACTAATTTCAGTGTTTTTGCTCGTTCTGCTGCCCCCTAGTGATGAAAGTCAATCAGGGCCAAGTTTAATAGCCCGACTGTTATCACATTATTTTTTGGCACATGTAAAGATAAAGACATTTTGATTTCCCCATTATGGATACAAACTGGTGAAACTCTTCCCAGTCTGTCCCCTACATAAACAGGCTCACTGGGCAGTTAACAGTCGCAAATAGAACAAGTTTTATTCCTCTACTTTCTGTTTGGTTCCCCTACTCTCAGAGCTCCTGTATCCCCTTCAGCTACTGGAAGGAGACGGTGTCAGTGCTGCTGGGCTCAGACAGGACTTCTCTGTGTGCCATAGCGAGCTACATCGATGAGCCCTTCATGGATCTGGACAGAGACCTGCTGGAAGATTGACCTCCAGTGTGTGCACTCAGTGTGCTGGGGATGGGATGGGGCCAACGGTCACAGGGAGCATGGACACCTAAAGCTGGTGATGACTCCCCTGAGCCGAGCCGTCCAGGCGCTTTGTGACTGCGTTCTGGATGTAAAGACTCACCTGTCTGCTGTCTGCACCTTCGCATGGAGGCTGTCATCACAGATGTGAGCACATACGGAATTTGCCTGGCTGTTGTCTTCTCACTAAGTTATCAAAGGAAGAGGAGAAAAAAACCTGTAAGCCCACCCCAGATTGGCCACATGGTATAGCGGACAATTAAAGGACCTCGGAAAATGACACCTGCATTGGTTGTTTGCTTTAGGTGAAATTCAAATAGAGCCTTTTATATAACCTATACAAAATTCTATGAAAAAAAATATGTATGATTCAACAAATTATGTTAGAAAAAAAGATTCTTTTCACGTGGACTTGGTTTGGAAATGACCACAGATTGAGCTTTCACCCAGATGTGCAGGTTGGTGGTGTGTCACAGGGCTGCCAGGAGTCACCAGCCTCACTCTCGCACTACCTTCACGCTCTCTGTTGACTCCATGCCACTCCACTGCCTGAACTGTGGGGGAAACTGATGATATTGGAGTTTTTTTTTTTGCAGGGGGTCTTCTCAAAAGAGCATTTTCATTTAACCTGTCTGTGGGTCTATTTTGTTAGGTGGCTATTGTTGATGGTGCTTTCTGGCTCTACTCAGCACATTTAGGTAAGTTGAGGGCCGGCTGACATGTTCTACATATCACACGGGGTTCCTCTCACCTAAAACCATCCATTCTGTTGTGGCTTCAGAAGCTTCACCCAGGGACTCGTCTTCTTTCCAGGTTATTTTTATTGATTGACTCTTGTCTTGTTGAAAACAATGGCTTTTAGCTCTGGTTAAACTGTAGAATAAAACATTGCACAGATGAATTGTTTTTATTGTTTATTATATTTTAACACATTTGTTCATTAAAAACATCTTCATTCTGTAAAAGAATTTGTATCCATGTTGTGAAAGATGCTTTGGGAAGAGAATAAACTATGCAGGCGTTAGTGTTAAGACAAGACTTTTTGTTCCACCCCGCACAGAGTTGGTTTTACGTGACTTAGCCTTCAGCCCAACATCATCAGCTTTGGATTGAAAGTCCACCACTTCATCTGGTTATCTGCCATTTTTCACAATCTTTGGCCACAAGCTGAGAATGACAATCTTTCTATTCGATGGCTCTCTTTGCATGGCACAAGTTGATCTTTAGCTCAGATTGAGAAGAAGTCCGGCTCTGTTAAAGATGTCTACAGCCTGAACGTGCTGCTGTTTTAATTGAAGCGGCAGATGCAGAGCTGAACAGATAATTTGGTGTCTTAAATTACACAGTGTGAACCTGAGATAAGTACAAAGGAATCAGCTACCTCATATGTTGTCCTGACACCGTACAGATCAAACCACTTCTGATGACAAGTGTACAGATTTACTCCCAGCATGTCATGAGTCATAGTTCATGTGAATGTATAAGGGCATTTCTACAGTTGGCCCCTGATGCCATGAGTTACTTGTGCTATGCCGCCTTGGGATGCAAACAAACACGTTCTTTACATGTTTGAAGCCTTTTATTTGCTTTAAAGCTAATTAACTAGGATTGTTTTCTAGCTTTCATTCAGCATGTCTTAAATCTCTTGATGGGTGTGCACATACTTTGAATTAGTTCATCTTTTGTGCTTTGCAGTGACATTAACGCAAGTACACAACAAGTGCTTCTCTTATAGATTCTTAGTTTTCTTTGTCGAATGCCCAAGAAAACACAATATGATTTGAGGCAGGATTCTTCTGCAACGGTGTTCTTTAGTACTGACTATGTGTTCTCATCACTCCTCTTGCTTTAGTCATCCACGGTGGAAGTCAGAGAGGCTATTGGTGCGATAGCATGAATGTTGTGAGCTCTTTCGAGCAACTGTATAAACAATCTCTGAACCCTGACTTCTGTAGCTTTGTGACCTGAATTTGAGAGTGATCCTTCTGTATGATGCACAAGAGAACTGGTTCTCAACAGTTACGCTGTATGTGGTGTGATGCTCCTAGTAGGCCTTAGATTTCATCTATTAGTTTGTATAGAAAATGGTGAAATGTTATCCTCTTGGCCAAGAACATGCTGCATAATATAACACTATTTGACTTTTATTTTAGGTCCCTGACATTTTGACTTTAACTGTAGACTTATGTAATGTTTAGCATGATGAGGACGTTATTAGACACGTTTTGAAGCCAGTCCCAAACACACATTTTAAAACTCTATGTGGTGCTTTTTTTGATCAAATGTGATTGTATCTTGCCTCACTAGGGCTGACAGCATTTGTTTAGGAGAGGATAAAAGTGGATGATATGGTGTAAAGTCTCAATCATAAGATCATTTAAGGAAACGGCCCATATATATATTTTTACATTACACTTTCTTTTCACTTCAGTCTTAATCTCTGTCTAACCCTGTTTAACTTTCACGCAGAGAAAAGATTCATGTTTCATTTTCACATTCTACTATAACCACTTCTGTAACCAACTTTCCCCCTCATGCTCCCCCTCTAATGCTGGTATTGAACTTCATTTTCCTTATTTAACAGCTGTTTGTCAAATCAATGATATAATAAATTCTTCTTTAGACTGTCTTCGTTGGGTTGGATATCTTTATCATGTTATTCACACAAACAAAAACCAGAACAGTGACATTTAAATGTTTTAAAGTCTTTATTCGGGTGTGTCGTTCCAGTCACGCACAGCTGTTGCAGCTGGCCGACTATGAGCTTTCTTCTTCACCACATCACTCAGCAAGCTGAAATGCACGAGACAGGGATGTTTATTAGCAACATCATACACAGTGCCAGAGTTACTCAGAACCACGGTGGTGATCACAGGAAAGGGCTATGTGAGTTCATCTCTGAGGATTACGTCCCGTCTCCTCTAAAATTAGTTCTTGCTATGAAGCCTGCTGGCTAATTTTAATAAATTCTTCCAAAGGTCATACAATTCCACTCTGCAGCATACTGTTATATGAATGGCATTGTGGACTGTCCACCAACCTTGCTGCTTTGGTCCCGGGTGCGGACCCGTAGCTTGTTGACCTGTGTTTCGGCCATATCTGCCCTCTCCTCTGCATCATCAAGCTCATGCTGGAGCTTCCTGTACTTAGTCAGGTTGGTGTTTGCCTGGTCCTCCTGCAGAGACGGAAATCAAGAAAACGGTTTAGATTTTACATGGACCATGAAGGCTTTTCCTTCCTGTGCACCAAAGAACGTCACCTGCACCTCATAGTTGTAGTTCACACTGCATCACTGAGATGTGGTTCAGATACACTTATTGTGAACAGACAAAGTCGAAGTAAAATACATTGTCCTAATTGTGGACTCACCGCTTCTTCAGCCTGTCTCTTGTAACTCTTCACTTTGGCCTGCAGCTTGTCAATGAGTTCTTGCAGGCGGATCAGGTTCTTCTTGTCTTCCTCAGCCTGCACAGATAGCACAGGGAGCTCTTAGCTCACTTTTGATTTTGACACTCCAACATGCTGTATGCGCAAACACGCTGGTGGTTTACCTGATAGGAGAGCTCTTTGATTCTCCTCTCATACTTGCGTACTCCTTTCTGATACTCTTGGCTTTTCTTTTGCTCAGATTCCAGTTCATTCTCCAGTTCTTTGACCTACCAGTGACATATGCAAATGACTCTTTGATTATTTGCAAACTGCAAACAAACTAATTGTTTAATACAAGATATAGCAGACCAAACAGTGACCATGTGGAATTAGTCTCTTACTCTGGCCTCCAGCTTCTGGACTTGTTTCTTGCCGCCCTTGAGTGCAATCTGCTCAGCCTCGTCCAAACGCATCTGCAGGTCCTTTACGGTTTGCTCCATGTTCTTCTTCATCCTCTCCAGATGTGCGCTTGTGTCCTGCTCCTTCTTCAGCTCCTCTGCCATCATGGCTGCCTAAAAATATAGAGAATCTGTGGTAAATGGAAATGAAGGAATTTCTTACCCTGATTAGAACCAGGAACATGTAAAGGCTTCTGGTAGAGATGTGTATTTAAGACATTGGGCAGACAGGATCCTAATCAGACCCCCTGTGGACACGTCTTGAGCCAAATTGTTCTGTAAGTGTGCAAGTGCTGTTGTAGCTTTGCATTTTAAACTCTTGCACCTACATCAGTGATGGCTTTTTTGGCCTTCTCCTCTGCGTTGCGACACTCCTGAACAGCATCATCCACCTCATTCGACAGCATGGACAGATCACACTCAAGCTTCTTTTTCTGGTTGATCAGCCCAGTGTTCTAAAGCAAAAAAAAAAAAAACTCAATTTAGAAATAATTTCAAAACTTTTCTTTCAATTTGTTTTCATACAGTTGTAAAATTATGAAACTTAACATAACCAGAGTGACTGAAACAGTGAGGCTAGATAATATAATTTTGCTGAATAAACAAAATACTGTCTTGCTGCCCATCTGCTAAAAGTGGGATAGCTTTGAAGTTGTCATCCCACCTGAGCGTGCAACAGGTTGACTCTTTCAGTGGCCTCCAGCAGCTCATGCTCAGCCAGTTTGCGTGCACGGTCATTCTGCTCCAGAAGTGCCCTGAGCTCCTCCACCTCAGCAGCAAGCAGGTTGTTTCGACGCTCCGTCACCGCCATCTGCTCCTTCAGCTCCTCGTTCTGATGAATAGTCTCGTCCAGCTCCAGTTGAACGTCCTGGAGTCACAGATCAAGTTCAGAGTAAAAGACAGCAATGCAAGCTGGGTGAGCTCACTGGCTGACTGCAGTATGGACTCACCTTGATCTGGACCTGAAGGTTTCTCAGGAGTTTCTGGGACTCCGTGGCCTGCCTATTAGCATGGTTCAGCTGCACCTCCATCTCATTCAGGTCGCCCTCCATCTTCTTCCTCAGGCGCACTGCCTCGTTGCGAGACTTGGCCTCGGCATCCAAGGTGGCCTGCATGGACTCCAGTGTTCTCTGGTGGTTCCGACTGAAATGGAGATAAATTTGTCAACAGATATTTTGGCAGGATAGTGATAATGTATGTGATGGGACAAAATAATCTCTAAAACTCACCGAAGGTTGTCAGTTTCCTCATCCTTCTCCGCCAGCTTCCTCTCAACGTCGGCTTTAATCTGATTAAGCTCCAGCTGGATCCGCAGAGTTTTGCTCTCTTCATGCTCAAGAGTTCCCTGAGACAGACAAAAACTGCACTGAAGTCTTGAAGAGATTGTTGTAAGTCAGGAAAACCCCACAGACAACCAAAAGGAGGAAGTGAAAGACCTCAGCAAAGTGCTTACTTCAGCTTCCTCTAGTGCAGCTTGAATCTCACTTTTCTCAACGTCCAGGCCCTTCTTCATCTTCTCCAGCTCGTGGATGGTCTTTGCTCCCTGACTGATTTGATCTGAGAGGTCAGCAATCTCCTCTGGAGGTAGATTAAAGTAGAAAAGTAGTTTATTTCACATTATGTCAAGGCAAAACACCAGTTTCTTTCTTCAATGCAAACTTCCAAGTGGGTTTTAATAGCGTCAGCTCTACCTTGAAGGTTCTTGTTCTCCCTCTTGATGGTCTCCAGATGTTCCAGAGCCTCCTCGTAGGAGTTCTTCAGTTTGAAGAGCTCTGTGCTCAGGCTGCGAGACTCTTTCTGAGAGGTCTCCAGCTCTGACTGGCACTCCTCGTGCTTCTGCCTCCACTCAGCCAGCACCTGGGATGGACAATAACACTTATTTTCAGTTTTTAAATTGCATCCTTTCTACATTACGCTGAACCTGAACATATGTTGCAAGTAACTGGATTGAATTGTACCAGTACACAAACCTAACAAATCATTGGTACCAAGCAAGATTACTATTCTATGATCCTATCCCCTAAAGGAGGCAAAGACGATCCTCCGTAGAGCTGTCATTAGGAACAAATGTAGGATCATTCTCATTGCTGATACCTTGTCAAAGCTGCGTTGCTTTCTGTCCAGGGAAGCAGCTGCAGCATTGGCACGCTCCAGATCAATGACCAGATCTTCGATCTCTGTCTGGAGCCGATGTTTCGTCTTCTCCAGGGAGGAGCACTTGGCATTGGAAGCTTCAACAGTCTCTTCGGCCTCCTGCAGACGTGTCACCAGCTTTTTTCTAATGAGAGGATCTGATGGTCAGGCCTTCAAATAACGATTCTGCACCATATGATTCTGTACGTTAAAAACCCATCTCACTCACTTGGCTTCCTCCAGCTCCTCGGTCCTCTGGATGGCATCAGTTTCATACTTAGTCCTCCACTGAGCCACCTCAGCGTTGGCCTTGGACAGAGCTCTCTGCAGCTCAGCCTTGGCCTCCTGTTCTTCTTCATACTGCTCTCTCAGGAGATCGCAGTCGTGGCGAGACGACTGCAGAGCATGGGCCAGGGCGCTCTTGGTCTTCAGAGATCAGTCATTATGGTAAAATCAGTTAGTTCAATTGGGAGAGTTGTAAATATTTAATGAGTTAGCTACCGGTCTTGGAGATATTAATGTCTGACTGGTGCATTTACAGCTTGTTACCTTATTCTCCTCCTCCAGCTGTTTCTTGAGCTCTTCCGCATTCTGGCTGAAGGAGTTCTTGGTGCGCTGGAGCTGGGAGACCATGGCTTCCCGCTCCTCAAGCTTCCTCCCCAGTTCGGCTATACAAAGTAGATACATACATTACTTACAATTCTGTAAAGTCTGCTGGTAAGATCTTTGATAAAATTAAAGTCTCCTACCGCTCTCAGCCTGAGCACGTGCCCTGTGTGTGTTGGTTTCATTGAGCTGCCTCTGGAGCTCCTCCACCTTGGCTTTAGCTTCGTTCATTTGATCCTCATAGAGACGGCACATCTTCTCTGAGGAGGCCTGCAGATCAGACAGAAATGTTAGTCTTTTGAGATATGGATGTAATTTGTTCTCCTTGTGTTTCTTGTTCATTTATCTACCTTGCCCTTGGAGAGCTGCTCCACAGTTGAGGCCAGATCGTCGGCCTCCATCTTGGCCTCGCTCCTTTCCTTCTCCAGCTTCTGCTTGACTCTCTGCAGGCTGTCGATCTGCTCGCTCAGCTCTGCGACGCTGTCGGCATGCTTCTTCCGTAAAGCTGCGGTCGTTGCATCGTGATGCTGCATGGCTTCCTCCAGGTCTCGTCGCAGCTTCAGAAAATCTGCCTCTCTCTTCTTGTTGATCTCGACCTGTGCTGAGGTGGCTCCACCTGCCTCCTCCAGGCGCTCGCTCAGGTCCTCCAGCTCCCGAGCAACATCCCCACGCTGCTTCTCCACTTTAGCCCTGCAAGCCTTGTCGGCCTCCAGCTCCTCTTCCAACTCCTCTGTTCGAGCCTGAAGAAAAGCAATGGTCAGCTATTTTGTGGTGATAATTTACATAAGGGTTCTATCAGTAGCTGAGAGACTGGTTTTCACCTGTAGCTCCTTTATCTTCTTCTGAAGCTGATTGACCAAGGCTTGCTCATCCTCAATCCTTGAGCTCATCTCATTCATTTCAAAGTCTTTCCTAGTAGAAAATAATTGATAATCACACTTTATTGTTACTATTTAACAGCTTAAAATGCAAATGTTTCTCTGTGAACACATGATGCCTCTCACTTCTTTAGCTTCTCCTCAAGTTGTTGCTTGTCATTCTCGAGGTCCATGACAGACTCCATGGAGAGTTTCAGATCTCCTTCCAGCTTACGTCTGACCCGTTCCAGGTCCATACGCAGCTTTTTCTCTTGTTCTAAAGAGCCCTCAAGCTGATTGAACATAGGAAGGTTGAAAAAATGTCACCAGTCAGATGTATAATATTTCAACAACTTAGGACTAAATGATGCAACAGTAGACATTTCTTAAACTCACATCATCTACTTGTTGCTCCAGCTTGGCCTTGGCTTTAGTCAGAGTGTTGACTTTGTCTTCCTCTGCCTGGAGGTCATCCAGAGTCTGCTGGTGAGCCTCCTGAAGAGCTTTCTTCTCCTTGGTCAGCTTCACGATGGTCTCATCCAGAGCTGCCATTTCCTCAATCAGGTTTTTCACCTGAAAATTAATTGAACACTCAAGTTCTTTTCCCAGTACAGATGCACACCTCTGAGTATGTTGGTCTTTATGTGGCCTCTTAGCTTCCTCTGGAGGCTATTTACTAATCTCATGATGTAGTTGCCTCACCTTATTCTCAGTGGCATGTTTTTCCTTTTCCACCTTAGCCAGAGTGATCTCCAGATCGTCTATGTCTTTCTTCAGTTCGGCACACTCATCCTCCAGCTTGCGCTTCTTCGCGAGCACATTAGCGCTCACCTCCTCTTCATCCTCCAGCCTCTCCAGGATTTCCTTGACTTTGGCCTCCAGCTGGATCTTAGTTTTGATGAGCAGGTCACAGCGATCCTCAGCATCTGCCAGATTGTCCTGCTCCTATACAGGCCAAAAAAAGAGAAAATGCTCACTGCATTGCCGCAATACTACAGGACCTGTAAGGGCTGGATGTGTGAACACTGTACATCAGAAATAAAACTTACTGCTTGCAGCTGTAGAGAAAGGTCATTCTTCTCTTGGATCAGGCTGACCTGCCTCTCCTCCAGCTCTTTCCGCTTGAGCTCAGATTTCTCCAGCGCCTCCTTCAGCTTAGCCAGCTCCTCCTTCAGAGAGAGCAGCTCTTTCTCAGTGGCGGCGCTCTTCAGCAAAGGCTTTATTTTGAAGAAGAGCTTCATCCAAGGCCAGTGCTTGACAGCGTTGAAGGCCCGGATGTTCCACTGGATGATCATCAGAGCCTCCCTGTGATTAGATTTCAAATTGGTTAAAGGTAGTCGAGAAATTGTGATACAGCTACAAGTATTGCTTCTGCCTCTTGAGTTACCAAGCTGCAACCTTCACAAGTCACAAAAACTGCAGTTCCTCTAATGGCCACATGAGGCAGCTCCACATTTCCATCGGCCCCCATGTTAAAATGTTTTACCTCACACCAGAAAAAGGCATACTTACAGCCTGGTACAAAATGGTTTTGGTCTTTACAGCTAGTTTTCTGAGTTTTCTATAAATAGAAATAATGCATGTAACTAAATAATGTCCATGCTACCTTTAGAATCATTTCACTAACTTTGCTTTGAAGCTCTTGTCTTCGACATTATAAGCACCAGCAAAACATGCTGTCACTTTTTCTTTTCCAGAACAGTCTAGTCTACCCGGATCGTCAAGAATTTCATATTATAATACTTGCAAATTAGCCATCAAAGGCAATATTGTATGATGAAATGTTTTTACATGTATCTGACCATAAAACTCTGGCAGTAGAAATACATTTTTATATTTCTGTAGGGGAGATTGTCTAGAATCTGCAAGATCAGAACAATGACGGTGGGCTACTCCATGACTTAGCAATTTTTAAAAAAAAACTTTAAAAAAAAGTGCTTTGAAAGAGAACTCAGTACTTGTAGAGGTGAACTGTCAGGAGAATCAAATCAGGCAAATGTTTGCAAACCAAACCATAAATAATAAATAACATAAATGTAACTATATCCACTGTTTAAGTTTATTTTCAAACTTAAACTTTAAACCAGTGGCGTTTAGAGAAACGAGGTCAAAAAGATTTATCCCGGACTTCCCCGTTTATTTATTTCGTGACTTCTCCTTGGTGCTTGATTTTTGGCACTAATCCTGCAACTACACACTCCCCTTGTATCTAATCATACACAGAGGGATGCCAAATGAAATCATACACCTAATGCTGCTTTTGATGTTTCATGACTGTGGCCAAACAGGGTTACCAGATTGATTTAGTCTCAGTAGGATGGTGTCTCACAGCCCTAAATATGGACCCGGAGCGGTTTGGTCAAGGACTTCTCGTCAGTGTTTAGAGGGTTCGAGTGAGCGTGCACACGCCGGGGTGGGAGGTGACTGAATGAGGGTGGGGGGGACTGATTACATTTTTGACATGACTCCATGCCGGGTGCCCCTCAAAGGTGAGCGCTTGTGTTTATTTAGAAACCAAAGCCCTCTGTCCAACGGCCGGCTTTAATCCTCTGTCACCCGCCACATATCCCATCAATGCACTCACTTAGAAGTGCAGGCGCCGTGGACAAAAGGGGCCAGGGGCCATCGGGCATCCAGGGAGGGGGCCGGGGTTGTATTTTTAGGGAGGGCCTGAGCAGCTGCCACTTGACACATGTCGCCACCTGGCTCTGAGGACACCGTCCGCATTGTTTAATTTAGAGAGAACGGACGGAGAGAATGGCAAGAGACCTGCAAGCGTGGTGTGTGTGTGTGTGTGTGTGTGTGTGTGTGTGTGTCTGTGTGTGTTTGTGTGTGTGTGTGTGGGATGGGACCCTTATTAACAGCAGGGCCACACACATGCCTGGTAACCATACAAGGGCAAGCACACGCCTCACACACGCCGATAACACTGCCCTTGAATGCCACACATATCTGAGCAGGGGAGTGAACGCGAAGGTATAGTGTATCACAGGCTGAAGGGCTCGCGGCTGACCGTGTTGTTATTAAACCTGTTCAAGGAAGCAACTGGTGTTGGAGGTCTTTTTTTTTTTTTTCCTACTCATGTCTTCACCTTCCTGTGAGGTGGAGCTCAAAGACTTTGTAGTGCCCAAGAACACATTTTACATTCTTTCTGTTTCATGACTTTGTTGACAAAAATGAAAGTCACTTTGGTGTTTTAAAAATTTTTTTACCTTCTTTCCATCATCTTCAGCCGCTCCATCCTCATGATTTTGCCACGAGAGACCGCCTGTAGTAGCGTCAGGACTTTGGCCAGACGGTCGTCCCTCATCTCCTCGAGGTAACCCAGCAGGCCTGCTTTAAAGAACACCTACATGAAGCCAGGAGGAAAAGAAACAAAGATTAGGTTGGTAGCACCTTTTATTAAACTTAAAAGCTCAAAAATAAAATGTATAATTAAAGACAAATTCATGAAACTACTAAGATTTTTTTGAAATATAAAATCAACTGCTCAGTATAAATAGAAATTATTTTTAAATCATTTTAAATTTCAGGGCATACTGACACATTATTTTGCCATTCACAGCCCTGCACAGTATTTAAAAGGCTGTCAATAAAATAATTAGTAATTACAAGTGAAAGGCTTGTATTCATAATTAAGCACAAGAACTATAAGATAAATACATTTTTAAAAGAACACATTATGCAGAAGACGTCCCATCTGAGAGTCATTGTACACACACACACACACACACACACACACACATTACGAGATTAATAATTTTGATGCATTGATGTTTAAACGTTTTCATGTAGTTTGTCACTGCTAATTGTATTTTCTACGCATTGTTGGGTAATTTAATCTGTAAAATGCATGATCATATATTTTGTGTTAATTTGCAAATTGACTTGTAATGTGGTGTAGGTGCAGGCACAGTATTTAAGTAAATACACACAACTTCTCACCTTTGTGTGTCCAAATCTATACTGGTTGTGGTCGACATCCAGAGACGCCAGCAGTTTTTCTGCAGCTTTCCTGCTGTCCACAAACTTATCATCTGGGATGGAATGTGGATTCAGGATGCGGTAGCTGAAAGAATGAATAAGGAGTGTGTCAGTGTCTACGTGTCAGTGCTGTGACATCTAATGAGTGTGATCTGTACGTTTGTCTCACCGCTGTTTGAACTCAGCATAGAGGATGCGGTTGGGAAAACCTTTTCTGCAAATCCTGATGCCTTCCAGCACACCGTTGCAGCGCAGCTGGTGCAGCACCAGAAATGGATCCATGATCCCTGTGCAGACCCGGTTTTAAACATGAGCTTAGTCCATGGTATTATTTTTATTTTTAGTCCCTGTTGATGTGTGATGATTTCGCTGTGTGTTACCTGGAGTCTTGGTCTCATTTGGGATGATGCAGCGAACAAAGTGGGGCTGGGTGCTGCGGAGGTTGGTCATCAGCTTATTCAGATTTTCCTGCAGGAAGAAACAGCAAATGGAGATAAATGAGCAAATAAAAATACCTTGATTATTTTATGACAACATCATTCAGTGAAAACAGTAACAACAAAATCATTGAGGATTTGCGTTGCTCACTTGTGAAATCCTTGACGTGACGGAGAGAGGAGCCAGCACAGACTTAAAGTGATGTTCATGTGATCATTGCCCTAAACATCACTGCAAGTCTTAACTGCCTCCATCCCAGCTGTCCAATGATGCCCACAGTTTCTCACAAAATCCAAAATTACATTTACTTGCGTCACCAGTGCGCATTTCTAAAAGCCCTGTGGCGTCGGCCTCACCTTGTGAAGCTGAGACACAGTCTGGAAAGAAGCTGCCTTCTTCCTCTTTTCCTTGCCACCAGTCTTGTGGTCAGATGCTGTTAGAGAATCAGAGGAGTGATTATTTTACCACCTTAAACTGTCAGTTCTTTATTCTTCTTCCGGCATCCCACCACCCGTACCTGAGTCTGAGCCGATGTAATTCTCGTAGAGCGAAGCCAGCAGCTTGTTGGAAGACTTCTGGAAACATGCAACCACCGTCTCATTCAGTGGGTCCTTGTTTTTGTCTAACCATCCATAAATATTATATGGTACCTGTTAAGAAGAAAATCAATAAACACGGAATGAATTTTCTGTAAGGTTAAATGTTGTGAGATGAGTGGTGTAATGAGAACACGTACCACTCCAGCGTAGTGCACCAGCTCAAAATGAGCCTCGTACTTGCGCTTCTTGTCTGGCCGTGGTTTTAGGAAATTCGCCGACTTTCCGAGGTGATTATCATACATCTTAGCTTTAAAGCTGTTGTCTGTGGCCTTTGGGAACATGCACTCCTCTTCAAGGATGGACATAATGCCCAGCGGCTGTAGAAAAAGCAGCGCGTCAGTCTCATTGTTCTCCGGAAACACTCACTGCTGATCGAATTTAGGCTGTTAAAAGTAAAGCACCTTTTCAATGAGATCGATGCAAGCTTGAAGGTCTAGCCCAAAGTCGATGAAGGTCCATTCGATGCCTTCCCTCTTGTACTCCTCTTGCTCCAGGATGAACATGTGGTGGTTGAAAAACTGTTGCAGCTTCTCATTTGTGAAGTTGATGCACAGCTGCTCGAAGCTGTTGAGCTGCAAAGAAAAAGAACAGGTGTGAACAATATGAGAAAATGGTGCAGACATCCATTCTACAGTATCGCAGAAAGAGAATGAGAGAGAGAAAAAAAAAGGATCTGTATTGATTATTGTTTAATAGATAATTTCAATATAGATCAACTTACTTCAAAGATCTCAAACCCCGCGATGTCCAGGACTCCTATGAAGTACTGGCGAGGCAGGGAGGTGTACAGGGTTCGGTTGATGCGTCCCACGAGCCATTTGAACATGCGATCATATGTGGCTTTGGCCAGAGCGCCGACGGCATAGGTGACCTTCAGCAGCCACACAAATACACACAGAGAAAATACAGCTGTCATTCACATGGATGGCCTCTGTTGCTTGGATACCAAACTCTACCATGTATGGAGAGAAGATTGTATTGTTTGACTGAGAGTTATCCTCCAGTAGAACAAACTGAAACTTAACACACTGGATTTTTACTGCGCTGCGACGTGCCTTTCATACCACAGTTCTGCTTTTATGTGTTTGACACAGTGGTAGATATTTGATCTGTCTGTGCTGGATGGTGTCACATTGCACAGTCTGAAATAGTAAAACAAAAACACAGACAGAAGACATTTTATTTCCTCACCTGTTCGACATTCTGTCCCTTCACCACATACTCGTTCCCCACCTTCACCCTCGGGTGGAGGAGGCCCTTGATGAGATCGGCTGAACTGACCCCCATCAGGTATGAGGCCTTGTCTGCACCTGGTTACAAAAAGGATAGAAAGATTAAAACACAAGCTTAATTTTAAAACTTTTTTATTACCTGCTGCTGCTACTCGTTCTTACTTTCAGTGCCGTCGGCCTCCGCCTGCTCCTCGCGCTGCTTTTGCTTGAATTTCATGTTGCCAAAGTGCATGATGGCTCCGACTATTTTATAGCAACCGTACTTTTCATCGGGGAGAAAGCCCAGGATGTCCATGGCATGCTGTAAACAGGCAGAGAAAAGTAAAGTCAGAACAGAATACTCAGCGTGCCATATTCTCACCTACTCTCATGTGGAAAGGACAAAAGCTCTTACATCAGTGCCCATCAGCTCCTGTCCGTCATCCAAGTTCTCCACAGTGGTCACACCCTGAGAGCAGAAGTGGTAGTCGTACGGGTTGGACGACACCAGCAGCATGTCTGCAACAGTTTATAATATCTTGTCACAGCCCTGCAGTTGTAGGCAAGAAATATCTAAAGCAAGTAGAATAGCTAACCTAAAAGTTCTGGTTTCTTCTGCGACATAATCTGGTAGTAGATGTGGTAGCTCCTCTCTCCGGGCTGCTGAAATATTACTCTGGATTTTTCCAAAAGATCTGAAGGACAGAGAAAGTTGCGGCTTGTTCATTTCAGGCATGAAACAAAGTGAGAAATGAACGGCGTTAAGGAAACAGTCCGTGTTCATTTACTCACACATGTCAATATCAGCCGAGGCCAGTTTGCCAGTAGGTCCAAAATGGATCCTGATGAACTTGCCCTGCAGGAAAGGAAATATGAAGAATATTGAACTTGTTTGAATGAATGTACTGTGTTCTCAACATTGGACATTTTTCAGGTACTCACAAATCGAGATGAGTTGTCGTTCCTTAACGTTTTGGCATTTCCAAATGCCTCCATGGCAGGGTTTGCCTCAATGATCTGATCCTCCAGCGTACCCTGGGAGAGAAAAATAGCATAATTTAAAGATGCTTCATCATAATATTTTTGAAATTTCTAGACTAATTTGAATTTCTAAAAAACTCACCCCTGTTTTAGTGGCAGGACCTTGCTGCAAAAGAAAAATGCGAGATGCTAATAAGTGTCTAATAATTATGAAGCATGACTGCATAATGCTTTCACAATAAAAGGGGAACATCATAACCAACTGGAAAATTAGAAACTGGTTGTTAAAGCTGTGATAAAAAAAAAAACAATGGCCACCTTGTTTTATGTGATGAAATGTGGTAAACGCAGGGGGTCAAAAGGGGAGGAAAAATGAGCATCAAACAACACAGAAAAGTTGAAAAATGAAAATCAAAGCAAAGGGGAAAAATAATGGAAAATGAAAATTTGAGCCAGAAAAAGGGCATGGGAAGGGAAAGAGAAAAAACAAATTGAAAACCAATAAGAAAGCGGAGTGGAGCGGCTGGAAATGGCCACACAACACACGAGGGTGAAGACTCAGACATGAATGTAATCACATTCACAGTTCTGACAGTGAAGAAAATGTATGGACATGGTTTAAAGGGAATACACTGAAGGATTCCTGGGACCAAAAAAATGAAGAAAATACAAATAAAATACAGCAACAAAAAAAAAAAAAAGCTTGAAAACAGGAGGTGGGAAACAAAAATATGGGTTGCCACATTAGCCTTACTCCTTTTTTGGCAGGTGTTTCCCCAAGAGCTGCCACAATGGCAAAATACTGAATGACACGTTTCGTGTTGACAGTTTTGCCAGCACCGGATTCTCCGCTATAGGAGTGTAAAAAATAACAAAGTGTATATACAACAGGTACAGTAAAAACTGGTCACAAAACTGGCAAAAGAACACGACATGTTACAAGAAGAGAAAAAACAAAAGAAAAAAAAGTGAGGAAATATTTCAAAGTCAAAAACTTGAAGGAAAAAATATGAAATCTCTAAAATGACTGTATGTAGAAAATCTACATTTTATATGACTTTTTACAAAGTTGCAAGTTGTGTGTTTCACCTCTAATTTGTGACTTGAAGCAAGATATAAATTTAAAGCAGTTTATACTTACGTGATGAGCATAGACTGGTTCTCTCGATCTGGTGAAGATAAAATAGATAGTGTTTATATTTGGTAAATGTGTCAGTGTAATATGTGCTCGTGTATTCTGTGCTTTAGCACTAAATTTAAGAGCGCGTGCACTCACTGCGCAACATGTCATTGTAGGCATTGTCTGCAATGGAGTAGATGTGCGGCGGCGCCTCGGAGCGGCGTTTGCCTCTGTAGGCAGCCACCACAGGAGCCGTGTAGACCGGCAGCCATTTGTATGGATTCACCGTCACACAGAAGAGGCCCGAGTAGGTCTGAGGAAAGAGGAGGACATGACACAAGATTAACTTACTGTGTTACCTTCCCTAAAAACCATCCTGCCACTGACAGGTTGACATTGCTCAAGCACACAGTTGAACGTTGTAATTTAATCTGGATAATCTTGCCTCTTAAGGAAACATGGGAGAGGGGAAGTACCATCTCTCCATAAAGGGACACTCACATAGATCATCCAGGAAGCGTAGCGTCTGCGCAGGTTGAAGAGCACAGAGGCCTCATTGAGATGAGTCAGCATGGCCATGTCTTCGATCATGTCATACTTAGGAGGATTCATATGCTGGATGTCACAGTCCTTCACTGTGAGGGTCTGAAGTGATGGACGCAGGTAGACATGAGTAGGGGATCATGTAAATATGTTGAAAAGATGTTTCTATAGAGAGATGGACACTTACCCTCCCATCTTTGGTCTCAACAGTGACTTTGTCACCATTGAGCTCCTTGGTCTCAACCTCAATGTAAGCCTCTTTTTCATCAGGGATCCAGACGCGCTTCTTACCTAACAGTACAACAGAGGGATGTGCATTTAGTAGGAGGGTTTGGGAAAATAGCTAAAATCTGGCAAACAGTTCTTCAAAAAAATTGTTTAACAAAAAAAAGTTTTTATTGTAATATAAATAATTGTAGATAATTTAAAAAACGAAAAAACAAATTCCCAATGAATTAGCAAATAATTCGAATATTTAACCAAAAAGAACTAAATCCAAAAGTTTCTGGATGTTGCAGTTGTTTCCTTCAGAATTATTTTAAACAAGAAAATATTCATACAGATTTTATCTAGCTTCAAAACTGTTCATTTTTTCTTTAAAAGACTGCATGAAATGAAACTGCAACGGCAAAGCATAAACTCACACCACTCCACGGTTTTTACTTTTTCCAGTAAATAATGCAAATTTAAATAATGCATCCAAACCTAAATTAATTTCTTATGTGAATATTTTTTTTTAATGAGAGGTGCCCTATAAGGCTCAGGTTCTTTGAGGTCTCCTTATTAGGCCTACCGTCAAAAGCGATGGTTTGCGCCGCCAGCAGCTCCAGGTCAGATTTGCGTAAAAACGGTGCAGCCTCTCCAAACTCCGTCATGTCAAAGCGCGACATGCTGGCAGCTCCTCGAAAACCGGAGTCACCAGCGAGACACACGAGTTGTGGAATTCCTTTGGTGAGAAAACAAATCTTAAGGTCAGTAGTTCGTTATATTTCAAAGCTGTTTTTGTTACTTCAGTCCTCCATAACTGATGAAACCAATAAAACCCTGCTTGTGCGTAAAGAGCGCAAATCCACTATTACCAAATAAGAAAACGAAAACACAGAAACGTATTGCGCATTAACCGACACGTGCCGGCAGGAGGTAAACAGTATTACTTTACAGCTGAGAATGAAATTAAGACTCTGTAAGACTCTTTAAAGGGCAGCCAACCCGCGCGCAAAAGGAGCAACCTACCAAACAAAGGCAAAAAGTTGTCCACTGACCTCAGGACGACCACAACGAAATGACAGCTTACTGGGATGTGCCCTCCTTTATACTGTGTTCCTCAAGGTCATGGTCAGTGGACATTTGTCCCTCATTAGCATATGCCACCTCCTCCAACGCCTATTGGTGCTGAGCGCCTGTCTCAATTGACACAAAAGGAAAGCTACGTTTTTGTCATTGCGCTAAACTCAAGCCGGCTATTTTTGTATCCCAGTTATTTTATGCACTGTACACACTGCGAGGGAGAGAGTTGCATCAGGAGCATCCTAGTAGGGGGGAATTTTTTCACAGTAGATTCTGAAGGGCAATGCATCATTACCTCTGTTAAGACAGTGATTTGTGTCCACAACAAGCAACAAAAACTTCACCAAGCAGGAAAACCACCAAATGATAAAAGCAGGGTATGGTAAAGGGAATTAAAGTTACAGGCATTAGTTCTAAATATACATCCAAAACTGAGTTATATTATTTTATTCCACCTTTAACCTCCTGAGCAGAAACTAACTCACTTTGAGTGACTTTGATGCTGCGAACTCATGCTGGCCTCTAAGTTACAACCCTGCAGTCGCTGTGTTGTCAAGTGCTGCCAGGGATGTTTGCTATTGTGTGTGGCCACAGAGGATGCAACCTTAGAAGAGATTATTTCAGGAGCTGTGTGGCATTAAACATGCTACTATAAATACACAGCATTATATTAATAGAGCGAAACATGGCGCACGGCTCCTGTCACACAATAAAGTTCCTCAAATGAATTTAACACCAATAAGCGTGTTGCAATTTGTCTGAAAGGTGTGTTGACAGATTCTGAATTTAGTTTTAGTTTTTTAAAGATTGTTTCTGCAAGGCCGTAGCCAGAAACATCACAGACTATTTAACACATCGGGCCTCAGAGTGAAATGGGAATAATCTCGGTAAAAATCTGTCGATAACACGGTGTGTTGTATTGTCACACGTCGCTGCAGTTATTTCGTGTATCCAGTAATTGTGGCATAAGAGCTGCGCCTCTCACGCTTGTGCTCCACCAGATCTGACCTTCAGAGCAAGGGGAGAGGTTGGTGCCTGGTATGAGAGCAGGGTGACAGTGCAGCATGGGGGGAGGGAAAGGGGACCACAGTTTCTCAGAATAGACAAAGCCAGAGTCCAGCATTCCTGATAGGGAGATTGACTGTGAACTGTTGGCTGCATCGAATTCTGCAAAAGCCACACAGATAAGCCGAAAATGGCCGTCCGCGGTCAAGAGAGGTGGTGTAAATTTTTCAACACCCTGAGAATTGACGAGCCTGCTTGTAATGGGACGGAAAGTGTTTGCTGTCCACTCGCATGGACACAAACGCAGAGAGAAACGAGAAAACAAACTCCCGAAAGGATGTCTGGAGTTGGGGGGGCAGCCATCTTTGTTGATGTCGCTATCTGTTGCCGTGGCAGATTGAGAGGTGTTGCCGTGATGGCTCAAACTTTCTTGGGCATCAGTTTAGATAGAGCGGGCCTGAGCTATTCTGGGACAAGGGTCTCTTCAGAGAGGCAGAGGCTGGTTTATGTACTATGTCACTTGGTGCACCATTTGAAAAGCTGGCATGCAGATAACACATGAGGAGGAGATGAATCCCAAAGTCCCCAGAGCTGCCGGCTTTAAATAAGTTCACAAACTCCGGCACGTAAACACACACACACACATACAAACACATAGGGAAGTGCATGTAACGTCGTCCTCCTGCACATCTCTCTGCACTGCTACACTGCAGCCCACTGCAACAGCTGACTTCTCAGAGCAACAGCTCTCCTTACGTCCCCAGTGTTCCCCAAAATCATTTAGACCCCTAATGTGGCCAGAACCATTAATGCTCATGTTTTGGTTATTAGACATTTGTGCAGCTTTGAATTACCTCCTCGTATAAAGTAACTGAACTGACGTCTAGCCGCAGGCCTCAGCACCAAACTGTTGGGACAGAAAGGACGCTTCATTCTGGTGGATTGGCCTGCCGACCGTTTGGTGATGTACAAGCGAGGAGCTGACATTTTGGGCATCAAGACTTGATCTGGGGGTCGGTCACAGTTGTTTTAGATCATCATGCACAGAATGCCAGCAGGCTTAGGCAGCGAGATGGAGAGAGATTGGGAATTATGACTGCAGTCATTCTCAGCAGTGTTTAATCACACACAACGCAGTCACACCTCTCTCCATGTTTGGTGTCTGCACAGGTGCAACTGTTCTTCAGAAGCAGTAATGCCGAACAAAGTTTGCAAACTGCAACTTAAGTCAAATGAAGACAGGATCTTTAAAAGCAAAAACCTCCTTGAAAATGATCCAAAATGGACAATTTTATCACCAATATCTCTTTTCACTTGTTTATTTAGAGCACTTTGACGGGAATCTGTTGTGAGAAAGTGACGCAGTTCATCAGTGTTTTAATTTCTATAGCATTTAAAAAGATAAAAAGGTGTGCTTATTGAAATAGCTTAAAAGCCAATATCTTACACGCTGTAGCCACCATTATCTATCTATTTAATCCTTTTGTTCCCTCTCTCAGAAACTATTGGAAAAGCCAAATCTGTTCATCATTTTTAGCTAAAAAAAAATAATTTCCTCTTTCCTTTCTTCCTTCTGTGAAGCAGTGTGTAACTGCTGTTTAGAAAGGTGTAACAATAAATACAGTTTGCTACGTTTATTGCCTCAGTGAACAAATATGAGGATCCCTGTTTTGTGCTATAGCTGTATCCTAAAATTGGGCGCTGAAGCAGCGTTTCATTTTGGATCAAAGCATTCATCGCTGGTGGATATTTCTGTAATCGCCTCGTGCCTGCCCACAATACCTTGCAGCAACTGTGTGGGCTCAGGTCTTAGCCATCGGTTCATCAGAGTGGAGACGGGCAGACGCGTGGCACAAACACACTCTAAAGCCCCAATTACTCCTCCACACCCAGTCCGCCCGCCTGTCATTTACCCATACACAGGCAACAATAACACACAGCAGAGTTAATCAGCCTTTTAGCAATCCATTTGGGGGTTTGATACCTCAGCTATTAGCCTCTGGCTCCAGACAATACCCCGTCTCTCATTGTGCTAAGTTGTGGTCTGGGTCAGTGGGCCCGGCCTGCCCGGCCAGCCCTGCCCTCAGTATGCATGGCAGCCCTCAGCTGTCTTTCTATTTCAGGAGCATGGAGGCATACCTCGGCCCAGCTGGGGCATCAGAGACAATGGGCATACTGCCTTATCCAAACACAGGCCCGCAGACAATCTGACGCACTCCAGGATCCTGGTGACAGCCCCACTGCACCCCCCCCTGTCCAATAAAGTTGAAGGAAAGGGTTAACAAGGCTGCACAGGCACTTAGGCATATCACTCATGAGCTGAAAAGCTTCCTTTAAACACACTGATGAACTGCCTGCAAGGAGAGATTCATTTGTTGTGTGATGTGAAATGATGGGCTCGAGTGTAGCGGAGAGTAAACAGCGTTAAATCTCTTTCTTTGCAGAATACAACTGGCCAACTTTAAGACTGACGCATGTTGTTTTGTAAGACTTTTGCTTTGTAGATACAATCATTTTTACAGTATTATTGTTATTATTTAGAAATGATTGATTTCGAAGCAAAAACACAAAAAAATGTCTGAAAAGTGAACTTATTTTATTTCCACTGATGTGTTTGTAGTATGACGATTATAGCCTCGATCTTATGGTTTATCTACCTCCTTTTTTACCACCATGTTACTGTGTCAGATGCATCACAGTAAAATGCTGAAGTTGGGCCTTGTAGATTTGTGTTTACAGTCACGGACAAACAAAACAGTTCAGTTCACACGAAGAAACCCGTCTATGTTTCTTGTATTTAGGTTCCAATGAAATCACTCTTTCTAAACACTGGACCATGACTTCAGTTGCTCTGCTTGACTTTAAATAGACTTGGAAGGGAAACCTGTCTAGCTGCTTGGAAAGACCTTCAGTCAGTGACCTACAGCATCTCACTGTCAGGGTAGACATAGCTTCACCTAATTTACTGTCAGCCTTGATGAGGGTCTGTTAAAGACGTCCAGGGATACAGGTGGCAGTGCTCGGCCTCTGACCATAATTGCTGTTTAGAGAGAGCTGCTGTCACAATGAGAGGCATTTCAGCGAGCCGCGTGGCGGCTCTTTCACAGTTTACACAGGCTCCAACCCTTGTATATTTCCTTTATACACACATACACAAGCACCAAAGTGCATACATACACACAAACACCATCACCACCTCTGCCACAGAAGACGTCACCTGTCGCCTGTGGCAACTGCTCAAACACTGAGAGAAGCAGCGCATGTGTTACACCATCACACCGCGAGTTCAATTAGTTCATTTGTTTGGCTGGCAGAATCCAAAATGACACGAATCACATAGAAGAAGAAGAGGAGACCCGTGTTTATTAGATATTAGTCCAATTAGATAATGTACAAGTTTAGTGATAGATTACTTCAAAGCCGTACTTCATGTGGACTTATACATGATTTGGCTAATCAGTTCTTAACAGTTAATGTATCAAAGCTTTATCACTTATAGATCAATAAAAACAAATTGGCTTGTCAGATTGTATTTGACTGATAAGAAATCTCCCCGCAGCATCGTCTGACTCACCTGATCTAGATTGTGGATATAAACCCTGCCATGGGCTGCTCATTTCATGTGACTTTCTTCTCCCCTTCTGCTGTCTACAAGTTACTGTTTTCATAATCCCACCTTAGAGAAACATCAACCTCCTAGCTGCAACCTCCCACACTGAACATTGTGCTGGATGGCAGCTCTGCTAGTTTGTTTTTGGTAAATTATCCATTTTAATCACAGTGTGTCTCCCTGCCTACAAATTCTCCACCCAAATAATTCCCTGTCACTATTTTGAGGGGACACTGTTGCTGCATCCTGGCCTTACAAACAAGCCACAGTGGTGTTTTTTTCCTCCCTTATGGGAGAACTATAAGGAGGTGCAGCCAGACTGTGCTGTACTACAGAATATTCTGGTGAAACTACCCTCAACGTATCTTATTCTAAATCATCTGAAGGATTTGTCGAGCTGATGGTTTCACGACTGAGCTCTTCAGAGAAATGTTGCTGAGTTCAGAGACCAATATCTTCTTAGTACCAGCCTCAGAGTGGACAGTTGATGTACTATTTAAGTGGCTGAAAACCATATTACTGACCTCTTAACCTGATGGCTTATTGTGAAGTCCGAGCCTTTATTTATTAGACATTTGCTTTCTAACAGGTACATCTGTGAATAATATTAAGATGTGAATCAGTAGGAGCTATTGGAGGGCTCTCCCTGATTCGTCATAAAGTGCTTTGAAAAGAAAGGGCATCAAATGAAAGCCACAATTCTCAAAATACTGCCTACATCTCTTCAATCCAGAGTTCATTTTCTCACAACAGAATTGATCTTTATTGGTGCTTCTATAGAGAATGTAAAAGCACAAGTGTCTTTATTTGATGCAGTGACAAACAAGTTACTGTCTCAGATTGCTGCTTTTCCACTAAACTGTTACCCTCTTCAAAAACATGCTTATTGTAATTATGTCTTTTGTTTATAATTACAATGATTCATCATATTATAACAATACTATCATGTGTACTTGTTCATTTATATTCTGTGGTTACTAGGAATTTACCTTTTCATTTTTTTTTAGAAAAAGTTCAAATTTTTAATAAAACATAATCAAATTATGCCAGTAGGAAATGTTGACTAATCGTGTAATTTGTAGTTAACATTTTTGAATATTAGAAGCCGGCATCTTTAACATTAATGGAACCAGTGGAAATATGTGCTTGACATTGCTGATATGTCATTTACTGTAGTCCTACAATTCTCATTAAGTCAAGTGAATTCGGTAAACTCAAACAAACCTGTGGTGCATATTTTGTATGTGACTGTGGGAGGTCTGAATGATAAAAATAAGTGGGAATCCTGGTTTAAGGCGCCAACAGCTGACAGATTTCAAAGCATTCTGGGTTCAAATCCAGCCAAGAGCTGCTCCATGTGTCATCCTTTTGTCTTCTTCCTTCTTTTCACGGATTTCTCTTTTTCACTTCAACCATTCAATAAATCAGAAAACAAACAATAACACATATTTTTAAATTTTCTATAAAAATAACACTCCAATCTAAAGATGGTGTTGAATGGGAGCTTAGACTCATTTAAATGGCCTCCACCCTTTTTCTCTCCATTTCTGTTCAGGTTTCATGTGGTCTCTACATGCATTACAAGGTACATTTTCGCTTCACGTATTTCAGCAATTCAAAGCATCGATTTGCTGCTCAGCTCTAGTTTTTCAGCACCGGCAGAGGGCATCAACCCAAAGCTCCCTCCCCAGGCCTCTGAGGGATCCTGCCAACATTTAACAGCTAGTCGGAGGAATGTGGGGCCCCAGGACGTCGAGGAGTAAGAAGTTGGAGCAGGAGCAGGTGAAGAGCGTCCTGAGGGAAAGCTCGGTGCTCCTGCTCCGCTCTCCGAGACGTAACAGAAGGATCAGCTTGGCATTCAGAGAAGTGCTACTTCCCGGCAGCAGGCCAGACACTTAGACAGCTGGCAGAGTGTATGTGTCTCAATCCTCCTCTTCTCTCACTCTGCATTTAGCGCACAATACGACAGTGTGTTAGCGGTCTGTTGTCATCTCCTAATTGGCAGTACCAGAATAGTGTGAACATCCGAGGTTGGAGTCTCAGGAGGAGTCTTCTTATCTCCGGCTGATGCCAAATTGGAGATGAAAGAAAGTCTGCAAAATACAAATCAGAGGATCAGTGCAAGGAGGCAAATATTTCCATCTGAGGGAGTGTTGCTGGGATTTATGTCTACTGTATGTCAGTTAAAACAGAACTGAGCATGTGAGGTAAATTTGCCCTTTTGGTGGAAGCGGTTGTGTTTGTGGCCAATGCTACCCTCTACTGCCACAGAGCATCAATCACAAGTGAACTCTTTGAAATGTGTACCTTCTTGATGATAGCAGGTTTGACTCCTATTCCAAGTTTTTATTTATTTATGTATATGTTTATTTATTCATACGCTAATGGTCACTACGCACAGATTCCCTGAAACTCTGAAGGTTGAAGAAGAAGAAAATGGTGGCAAAGCATTCATGGATGGTAGAAATTAAAAAGAATATGTACGTTATCATATTTTGTTTAAAGAGAAGGGTAATTAATTGATTTTTTCATAACTCAAACTGCCTCTATTTGAAACCTTTAAACAACTAGTATGTGGAGACTTGATGCACTTAACTAGCACAGACAAAAGAAATTTGAAATACTTCTGTAAAAAACAAAAAGTTCAACCTTTCTCTGTGAGAATGACGCTCCTGTTTTAGTTGGTCCCAATGTTCAAAATAGTTTGCACATTATTTATTCAGAAAGCTATATGTAGCTTCCTTAGAACCTACATGCTATAACTGATGCTTTTCTATATTTGTATGGTAAACTGGAAAATGCTGTACTTTTGCTTTAATAAGAATATTTCAACTTTTTTCCGTCCAGTTCGGTTAGAAGTCAGAGCTCACCTGCCTCAACACAAATATTGACCCGAATGCAATGAAAAACTTTACCTCTGGTGCTATAACGATTTCTTGTGTTTAAACAATTTCTATATCAAAAATATTATGGCTCATCTGGTCATGCCCCACATGCAATCACTGAACATGGCCCCATTTACAGGAAACAAATGATTGCATATATTATTATACTGACTTAGAGGTCTAGATTTGCTCTGTATAGATTATAGACAGTTTTTTTTTTAAATGCTGTGCTTTGTCCCCCTCACACATTTTACTTTCAGATTATGGACTACGCCCTGCGATTGACGGGTGACCTGTCCAGGGTGTCCCCTGCCTTCGCCCTAAGTCGGCTGGGATAGGCTCCGGCCCCCCCGCGACCCTAATGAGGATTAAGCGGTGTATAGAAAATGGATGGATGGATGGATTATGGACTACAGGTTAGACATTACATAGCCTGCACATATAAGAACAGCTTTTTTAAACTGTCTTTATTTCCTACTTCTATCACACTGCTCAACAAACAACAGCTCAGTCCTGAGCTACACAGCTGATCTATGGATCCCTGGTTTTTATTCTACTTGCATTATTCATGTAAAATGACATATGCTGCTCTTGTAAGTACAATAAGTTTGTATTCCTTTGTGCTTATATGTGTGATTTGTACTACTGTCCAAAGCAAAATTTCCTCTGCGGTCAAAAAAGTGCATCTCATCATATGTTGTCTTATCTTAAAATTAGCATCTGTTGACCAAAAAGACTGTTTCAAAGAACTGGACTCCAAAATAAGTGTCTGCACCTTTCATCCATTAGATTTCTTTTTGTATTAATCTAATTAAATCGAATCAAGTAAATAAAACATAATAATAAGTACATATTTTATGATTAATCTGGCTCATATCAGTTGAACATCACATTTTCTTTAGGTCATATAGTTACCAGGTCAATATTTGAAAATCCTAAATAATATGTTTAAATAATAATACACATTTATTAACACATACATGCACAGGAGTCCATCACATTTATTACCCTGTGAAGTTGTTCTGTTGAGTCAGTGCAGTGTTAGACCTTCACCAGCAGAGAGAGCCATGCTCCAGCATGTGACCAGAAACATCATCGGTTTTGAATCTGTTCACATGTGGTCAACGCAGCCTGAGAGGAAACACACAAGGAACCTTACGAGTGAATTGCACCTTGCAAGCAGCTGGTTGCTGGTATTCCAGAACAGGAAAGCAAGTTACATTTTACAAAACTGCACTTTCTGACTGGACATGACTAGTATAAAGTCAGCGTTGGACGAAAGTGAGCCCTGTTACACTTGCCAGGTCATCCTCCCAGATAGAATAAAGGTCACTTTACCTAACAGTCATTAGCATGGTGTTTCTCTGTGTTTCTCAATGACAGGAAGGGGCTATCTCATAGGAAGTGGAAGTAGGAGCGTCCCTCTCTCTCTCTCACACACCCTCCCTTCACGGCCATCCACTCGCCTGCCCATCCTGTAGCTGTGAGCGCTGTGAGCCAGGAACACCCCCTTTTTTGCAAGGCTATGGCTGCCTGCTAGTATTTTGGTAATCGTCATCCTCCCTGACCTGCTGGCCCGATACTGGCGCCAGGAGTCTCCACGCCTCCCCTCCACCTCCCCTAGCCGACTACCCCCGACCCCACGGATAATTCAGACCAGCTGTTGCAAGGTGCCTTGCCTACTCCCACCCACTATATACTCACACTTGCCTCTTCTGCAGCCTTGAGTTTGTCTCGGGGAAAAAAGAACCTGGCTGTGGGCTTTTTTGGAGGCCTCCCAGTCTTTGCATGGGGTCTCACTGGTGCATAAAATAAATCCAAGTCAATCACAGGCCTAGTTCCTGCTCTGTAACAAATCAGCAGTGTATCTGGATTTGATGTTGTCCCACATATTCAGCTGGTATTGTCCTGCGGCTAAGAATCAAATCCTGATACTTTCTTTCCTGGTTTTTCACAAGTGTCGCTGACCTGAATTTCTCTCATTCCTCTAACTGTTGAGTCTTAATGAAGTGGAATGTGTGTCGCTGTGAAATGAGAGGCCAGAACTGAATTGACTTTTGTTGCGATTTGCCTCCGTAGATCCGTCTCTTCATTGGAGTCACATGAAGAGCATGTGCGTCCTCGTCCTCAAGTGATACTGCGAGGAGATTGAGAGTTATTGCCAAGGAATGTTAGATGAGAAGTACGAGGAAGAAAAAAAAAGCCTCAATTTGCCGCAGATCATTTTTGCTTTGTGTTGGATTTGGGTTGCAAGAAAGGCCCCGTTTTCCATGTGCGTTTTTGTACTTGAGTGTTTTTGGCATTTGGGGGCTCTGCGTAAAGTAAGGTGCCTCTCTGTCTACGGCCTAACCACAGTGGGACTTTGGACTGAGATGGAGGGGAACCCCAAGCTTTTGATCCCCACTCCTCAGCCCCCAGCACTGCTGAGTAACGGCCCACGAGTGAACTGCATGTGTGTGTGTGTGTGTGTGTGTGTGACAGAGGTTTGGATTGTTTTTTTCACAGCGGTGGCGGTGGTGGTAGTGGTGCGGTTGCCTTGTAGAACAGCGGTGGATGGTTGTCAGAGACAGAGGCCCGATAGAGGGGGGTGGGGGACTGGTACAAAGAGCTGTTCTGGTGGAACTATGGAGGAAAATAGTTCATGCTGCATTGGGATTTCCTGCCTTTGCCCTAGCTAGCCCCCTTCCCCTCCCCTCGCCTGTCTACCCGCTCTGTTCTCGACGCCCTTCAGCTGTATGGAAACTGCTCGGACAATATTTCAGCTAGAGATGGGTGAAGAAGCTGAGTTAATGAAAAGCACCTCAGGATTCACGGCGCGAGAGAGTCAGTGTTGATCCAGACTTTTGCAATCACGTTTTCATAATTCCATTTCCTCCCTTAATCTGTCCACCCACAGGCTTTGGTGAAGATGAATAGTTTTGACTGAGCACAGCGTCTCGGTCCGTGTTTCTCACACTGACATGCAGCATATCTGAATAGTGTTATCTGATCTTTTATCATCCACAGCTGGAATACACATTGAAGCGCCCCGACATTGGTCCTTTGAATGGAAGACAGCCACATTGCTGCGTGTGTTAAATGCAGAAAGGACAGGTGCTTCACCATTTGGCTGCCCTCAGACGTATCGTGTGGGTGTCAAAGAGGAGGTGGATAGGGGGGCGAGGGAGTTTAAAACTCCTCTTCCAGGGCTTTGATCTGGAAGTGTCAGCGGCAGAGCTAGGGGGCATGTGTCACTCATTAGCAGTGTGGTGAGAGTGCGCTCGCTCGCAGGTTTTTCCCAGTGTGGAGCGGAGTGGAGAGGATGCTGTGAAAATGGCTGTTCATGGGGTGTTCCTGCTAATAAACCCTGAGGGTGGCGTCAGGGCCTGGGGGTGGGGAGCTAAAAATAAACTTTGGAGGGAAGGCAGTGCAGCTCACTTTAATAACTGCCTATGTGTTGAGCATCGCTTTCATTGCTCTTTCGTGGCACACACACTTATGCTAAACTGATAGCACAGGAAGTCGAATAGACGATTTCATTGAAAAGCCCCGCTGCCAGCATTCACTGTCTTGGGAGAGAAGGGAAATGGAAACCAGATGTCTGAGATCCACCGTGAATATGTCAAAGCTCTCAGACTATGTCAGTTCCTCCGTGTCCCATTGGTGGACTGAAACTTTTCTGCGCTGTCATCAGTAATGTCTATAATACTCCCTCCCTGTGGACATCACATACACTCTTGGCTGCAGCTCCGACCCGGAGACTCCGGGAAAGAAGCTTCACTGTTCCAGTAGATGATCATTTTCTGTATTCCTTAGGTTTCAGACCTCACCGCATTCCTCAAATTTCAGGGTAACTTCCCATATCCCAGGGCTCAGTCGGGTGGCAAATCTCTCAGCACTCCTTTGTGGATAGATTGCTTTCTCTTGCTTGAGAAAATAACAAGCTATAGAGTAATGACTTAACAAGCAACAGGATAATGGCTTCAACATGTGCAGGACTGTGTGCATGTGTCTCTGTGCGTGCATAGATTTGGGATTGTGCGAGTCCTTGCTTACTGGCCTGTGTGCTTCTATTGTTTGGGAACCAACTGTGCAGAATCAACTGCTTCTCTGTTTGCTTGGTGGAGTTGTTTGAAAGCTGTACTGCTGATGAATAGATCGCTCTGGTCCAGGTCTGGAACCTCACAGTCTTTGGGGAATCAGCAGCCCTCGGTGTGTCACAATGACAGGACGGCCTGTGGGGTGTAGGTGGGAGTGTCGGGTGTTTTCCATCATAACCAGCTGCTGCGGAGGCCTCCCACGCAGAAGACAGCCTCTCTGTGTGTAGGCTTGTGTGTTCACCTATGTCTCTGTGTTTGTATCTGAGAATGGCGGGGATGTCACATTGAGGACTGATTAATGGCAATATGACAGCTGCTATGTAATCTATGTGTGAGTGTGTGTGTGTACATGAGACATATTGTTGCTGTTTACTATCTCGAGGGGTGTTTTAACACCATGCATCTGTTACCGGGGTGCACTGCCCTGAGCTATAACTTTCTTTGATCTCCATTGGAACAAATGGGAAACCTTCGACACCTCACCCTTCGACGGTGACAAACCAAACTCCTACTCCTGTTCCAAACATGCCTGTATCTTACACTGGTGCGATTTTAAGACTGTGAACTTGTTAGGCTGTTCATGGGAAATGACATGCTACAGATACTATTATGACTCAATTAGTGGTCCTCTTCCTGTCAATGATATTCACGTGTGCAACACATTTAGCTAAGGCGTGATCTGACTTGCCCCGATCAGTGCTTCTCCCTTTCACACACGGCTTTCTAAATTTCAGCAAATCAAAAACCTTGAAACGTAAAGAACAAGTGCGGAGACAATCTGTTTCCCAGCGCGCTGCCTGATGCTGTTTACACATGGTTTCGCAGAGACATGTTCGCACAGGTAGACACAAATCCACATTACCTCTTTCATAATACTCTTTCAAGGCCTCGGGCAACAGCTCAACGTCGTCTTGCACCTTGTCTGGGAAAATATGCTCAGGTGCATTTCACTGTGGCAAACAGGTGATATTTCCTCCACTGTCAGGTGTAGAGGAGTACAAGGTATGAGTTTAGCATGCGGTGGTGACTTACTGTGTTTTTATCCATGAGCTGTGTATGATAGTTATGCCATTCTGGCTCAGACTGGCATGTCTCAACTCAGCTGCTATTTGGATTACCATTATTTAGAACAGACATTCATGTTTTTAGAGGATGAAATGTGTGTTTCCTCAGTCACTGTCTTTCATTTATGTCATAATGTTTATGAGGGGGATCTTGTTTTTCTTGTTTTTTTTTATTTCTTTTCTTCTTGGAAGGCACTTTGTGTTACACTCCATATATAGCATTGACTTTTGCTTTTTCTGCTGAGCCACAATGAAGCTGACATTTGTGGTTCAGGGAAATCTTTAAAATAGCTCTGAACTGAAATTTGGTACATTCATGCATTCCCCCTTTGGAAACATTTAAAGATCCTTAATTTTTTTCATCTAGTGCCATTTTTGTGTCAGCCTAAGATGTACTCTGAGTTTACTGCTATTCATCATTGGGAACTTTCTTACACTGTAAACTAATATTACAAACATTTAAGCATAATACCTGCTAAACATCAACATGTCACTGTGATCAAGTTGCTGATGTTAGCATTATTTTGTAAGAACAGTCTCTCAGGGCCACAAGCATGCCTGTAGACTCTCCCCTTCTTTAGAAGACGAGACTCAAATTTTATTTTATTACCTTTATTTTTCATTTCAAGTCAGACCAAAATCTGATTTGGCTGCTTCTGTGTCCAGCAGCATCCTGCCAGATGCCACACAGGAATTTGGGAGTAATGGTAGTTAAAAAAGTTAGGTCAGGATAGTCTCTGAGAATCTCTTGTTTCCTGTCCCAGGCTAGAAGTCAGGTTTATTTTCTCCCTCCATCTGCACTCCAATCCCATCAGCCCCAGTGTGAGGCAATGCCCAGAAGGACATACGGAGGAAAAGCAGAGAGCTCAGGCGCCATCCATCCCTCTACCTCTCCCCCCTTCCTCCTCGCTTTCTCGCTGTGCTTCTCACTGGCATCGAGTCCGCAGCAACACATGTCTCTGATCAAGTCCAGCCTGCGTCATCAGTTAGTAAACTCCAGGCTCCAGGAAAACCAACAGAGAGCACATTCATAGCCGGCGACCCTGTGACTGAGTGTGTGATTCATTACTCTTTAATATGCACCCCTACCCCCATCCCCTAACCCACCCAACCACTTCTCCAATCCAGCCTTGGGGCAACTCCACAGCCTGATCAAATCCATCATTAGGCATACTTGTGGTGTTACCGCTGTTGGCCTTCTTATTTACCAGATGCAGTGGTTGTGTCTCTGGCCTGTTTGCAGCTCAGCGGAGAGGAATTAGCTCTGCATTCTGACATTCAAATCAGTGCTCTGAGTTTTGCCGCGTTAAGAGCGAGACAACAAAACTCCACAGTATCTTGTGGGAAGAAAAACTCCCACCAAACCCAGCCAAGGAAAGTTATTAACACCAATATATTTGAGAGTAATGATGTGCTCTTGAGCAGGCTGATAGACATTGAGAGCTGCTAATCTAAAGCAGTAATGCATGAGGTGTTTGGGGAGTAAACCTATCAAAATTGAGCAGCCTTTCAATTCTCAGGCATAAAGCAAGAGGAAGGCTTTGTTTCTATTCCCTCAAATTGCCATCTTTCCACACATACATTTGCTGAGGGTGTATTTTACACAACGAAGTTCCCAAGTATGATGCTTTATTTTGTCTTGTGTGATAATCTGCTCAACTAAACGACTCAGTAAAATGACGAGTGACTCTCAGGTGATACAAGTGTGATGGCCAGCTTACTCAGTATGAGTGTTGTGGGTCATTCTGAGCAGCAGCAGGCATCAGTGTGAACAATGGTCTGGAGTTAAAATGGGTGTTTGAAGACTTTTCCTGGGAGAGTTCTCCCCAGGTCTTGTGTGTCATGAATGCAGGATGAGTCCTGTTTATGAGATGGTGACAGCTTCTTCCTGTCTCCCAGACCATGAGCCCAAACTGCTGGTGCACTGAAGGACACTTCTTCAGTTCCTGGCCACCCAACTCCACCCCAAAAAGCTTGGCTGAAGGAGCAGGCATGGGTGGGACAGCTGATGTGGGGGGGATGGGACATGGCGCTGGCAGTGGCAAAGTGCAGCAGCAGAAACAGCACTTGAGCTCTGCAGCTCGTCGACCCGGGGCTGCTTTTTTGGGTAAAGTAGGCCAATGTAAACTCCCACTTCCTGTCGGCCTTGTCTCAGAGGGGGAGAGATGATCCTCCTGTGAAGAGGGAAAGGGCTGCTGCTCTGTAGGGACCATTTCCACTTACTACACACACACACACACACACATAAATAGAAATACAGCCGTAGAGGCAGCCAGAGAGTGAGTGGGAGAGAGCGAGCGAGCGAGTGAGCGAGGAATACACAAACACAGTGGGGTTCAGGAATGTTAAACACATGCTTTATGGCATAAATAGCAGCCACTTTTGGTAAATTACAGTGAGTGCTCTGGCACTGTAAAGCACACAGCAGGAAAACGCTCTCAGATTTCAGATCCAGGCCCTCCACTCTCCCCGAGGAACAAGAAGGGGAGCATGTTGTGTTTTCAGTTCTCTATAAAAAGGCAGAAAGGAATACAGTAACTTGTGATGCAGCAAGGATTTGAAATATATGAGCTTATACAGGCCAAATGAGGCTGTGCAGCTTCTGGGGATACACTGACCCAATTGAGAAAGGTAGAGGAATGCAAGAAACTAAATCTACAGACCCTTACATATTCTTGAGAGACCACGTTCATCTTTGTGTCTTAAAAAATAAGTGACAGAGATTACACAGATAAAAATCATCAATCAAAGAATATAAACAAAATAACTTGGGAGTAAAGTTAAATCAGGGGGCTTGGTTCAATTGTCTTAGCTAGCAGAGCTAACACCCTCTCCTCAGGACATACCAGCTGACATCATCAAAATAGTCCTGAGCTAACCTCCAACAGCTGAGCTTTTAATGGTCCTTTTTATCCCGGAGCATCATGGGTAAAATACATGGGAACACAAGGCCGAAAGGAACCACAATCAAGGACTTTTACATTAGTTCCATATTGGACCTGGTTGGAGTTTGTGTACAGATGTTTGAGAATCTGTATAAGCAATTTTATTTGAAGTAGTGAGTGTGTGAGGTGAGTCACTGCTACATGCTGCAGAATTCATTCTGGCTGGTAGTTGTGAGCACATTTCCCTGACTCAAAAGGAAATAAGGAACTGTGCCGTGGAACAGCTTACCTCACTCTGTGCTGGCCCGGCTGGGCCTCAGCCCACGCACACCGACCAACTGACTGACAGTCGGACAGACTAGCGGCCTGACTTACTGACTGAGAGCAGAGGAGCCATGGGAAACCAAACTGCAGTCTGGGCAGACTCTGACTCACTGTCTAGGCTGAGGAAGAGGAGAATGTTATACTCTCCCTAAGAAGGGAAAAAGTATATACACACTTCAGTCATGGTTATAACAAACCAAAATTCCACCTTGAGATCATTTCAACAGGGGAGCACATCTGAATTCATGTTAAATCTTTTGATAGAAGCAAAATCGACTTTCGCTCAAGTTCTTCTTTAACTGTACGTGCAAACACACACACATATCCAGCAATGTTTGCACAGTGACAGTGAGAAGTAGACAGCAGGTGGAAACTGGAAGCAGGTGCATTCAGTTGTTCCCATCCATCACATGGTGTGCTCACCTGCACATCTGCACTTCAGTTTCAACACAATGGTCAGTTCACTCCACACGCCTAATTACAAGACGCTGAACAGAAATTCCCCAGTTAATGATCAAACAGACCTTTATGGACCAACATCATTTCCACAATGTGTTGAAGCAGACATAAAACTGCTGTGTAGCTTCTCTTAGGCCAAAGTAAATAGCAGGGCAAGTTTTAATAAACATAAATTACTTTATTGAATGAAAAGGTATCAGTTACAACAATACAGGAAATAGGAGTGGACACACAAGAATTGTACAAAAAATTGAAATAACACATCATTTGCACATTGCACTAGAAAACACAGCCATAAAATGTTTAGGAAAGTTAAAAATTCATCTTTGTACTGTCCATTTACAGGGTTCTCATCACATATTAGGCAACCATGTCTTCATGGTGTAAACTATAAAAATCTTTGGTCCCAGCCTTCTTACATTTCAAAACTGTATAGAACTAATTTCTACTAATACTGCAATCAGTTTTTTTTTTTTAAAGCCACGACTACTAAATGAGGTAAAAAAAAAAAAACAACAAAAAAAAAACAAAAGGCACATTTTGGTTTTAAAGCAATACAATTTCAAGGCACAAATTCATTTAAGTTATATGGCTTTGGCTGGTATTATTAACACTGTGGTAACCTTGAGTGCATGGCTTGCATTGTCATCCATGTTGCAGCAGAGCTGCACAGTGAAACGTCTTTGGAAAATAACAGACAGAACGACTTTTCCTATCTCTGAAACTCATCAGATTAAAGAGAAGGTTCGGATGTAGTCAAAATAGAGGCTTAAAATGATCCCCACTGGTGAAAAAAACACTAACCGGTGCCATTCTTTGGTGATGACATGCTTCCTCTTTCTTCTTAAGCAAACCAAGGGCAGTGGAAGTCACCTGCTATCAACCAGCGAAGGTCATAGCTGTAGCACCTGTTAGCACCTCGTCTATCTACACCACAGTACCAGGGACAGCTGTGTGTGCACTTGCTTTTGTGTGTGCGAGTGTGTGTGTTTTGAGGCACGCTAAGAGATTTATTCCACCCACGCACCCCTACCTCTGAGCAGCTGTGTCTAGGCCATGATCCTGAGCTGACCAGCACCAGGACAGAGACAGGAAAGAACACCTCATACCCTAACGAGTTCACTACATATTTGGTGTTTGGAATGGGCACAATAGCAACAAAGGGGGCTGATATCAAGTGGGTGTCGGCATTGTTCAGTTCAGATTTGGTCCAGCCTCAAGACCTCAGTCTAGATTGGAAGAAAAAAAATCTGATTCTCAGATGTTTTTTGTTTTTTTTTAAATGGAGCATAGAAGCTAAGAGGCTTTTAAAGTCAGATCCATAATGAGATTTGATTTCCTCCAGATCTCTTAAAGCAGGCCCTGTTCTTAAAGCAGGCCATGTCATGCTCTTTGTGGCCTTACGGGTCCTCAGCAGGCCAGCCGGACTTGTGTAGACCTTTCCTCCGTGGCCCTCCACTGCTCTGAGCTCGGTTCCTCTGGTGGCATCTCACACTGAGGTGGAGCAGCAGCCTGAGGAGCTGTGCTTCTGCAGCAGTGACATGCGGCTGAAGGTGCGAGAGCAGACGCCACACTGGTACTTCTTCACCTCGGCGTGTGTCTGCAGATGAGCTCGCAGGTTGGAGCGATCAGCAAAGGCCCGGTTGCAATGAGGGCAGGAGAACGGGCGCTCACCTGGATACAAGAGGATGGAAACAAATGTCAGTTGTCTTTACTGAAACTCTTTAGAGATGACTACAACTGCTGTACTCACAAAGTAACAAAGCATCTCTGAGTTTACAAGAGCTTTACATTAACACTTCACACACACACACACACACACACACACACACATTGTGAAGATAATGAAGAATCACATGTTAGGCTGGTGGGGTCTGAGCCTGACTGAATTAGCATGATTTAATCAGAACCAAATCAGATTAGCATGCTAACAAGTTGCTGCAGGTACTAAGTGCTTAGTGATAGCAATGAGCCCTCAGGCATTCTTTTAACCTTTTGTCATTATGTGTGTCCCTGTTCTTCCCCGGCAGCCGTGATAAGATAATTAACTGACGAGTCATTGTCTGTGGGACATTAAACACAATGAGTGATCAATGAGTACAGGGTCTACAGAGGGCTTCCCTGTCTGCTGATCGAGTGTTGAGCTCATCAAACTGATTGTCATGGATATCCTGCTTCACAGCCCAAAACAACCAGGGAGTGATCTCCTGACTCACAGTGACAGCAACTCAAATGTAGTCTACCGTTTACCAACAACAAACATGGATTTCTTCACTCATGACTCAACTTTAAAGTAGAAATTCACCAGGGGGGAGGACATGTACTATCTTACAAGCTCATTGGACATGGATCTTACCTGTGTGTGTGCGGATGTGTCCACGCAGAAGCCACGGCCTGGAGAAAGCCTTTCCACAGGTGGTGCAAACGCAGGGCAGAGTGTGTGAGCGGATGTGCATCTTCAGAGCCCCCAGGCTGGTGTACTCTTTGGGGCAGTGTTTGCAGAGGAAAGCTGGCCTGGCTGCTGTGACGGGGGTCTCCCTTTCCTCCTCCTCTTCTGGGGGGCTGATATGAGTCATAACGCCAGTGCATTTCATCCGCTGACGAGGGGCATATGTGTGTACGGGTTCAGGGCTTGGAGGGTCAGAGGTGCGACCTTCGTCCTCCTCTCCGCTGCTGCTAGCACTGCTGCTGAGGCTGGACGGGGAGCTGAGGTCCAGGGGACCTGGGGTGGCCGAGGGCTCTGTTTGGGAGGTGGGCAGGTAGAGGGCAGGAAGGACGCTTAGGTCCCACACCAGGCCTGTGGTGAAGCAGGAGGAAGTGTTGTCCGCTGATGAGAGCTCAGCGAGAGGATACCTCTCCAGGGAGGTGTCTGAGAAGAGAGAATAAAGTGAGAAAGTAAATTAAAAAGTAGGATTTGATTGAATTGTAGAACAATAGACAACAATTTTATCATTAGAAATACATTTTAGATGCTTCCACTAACTGCACATGTTCTGTTCTCATTTTGGTTCTAAATTCCTGTTTTTCTCAGCATTTCATGAGCATAAAGTTGGAGCTATGGGAAGGTTCCATGGGCCGTTTCCTCCCACGTATTCACAAGAGCTTGTAACATGAATGGAGCTCTGTCTGGGTGCAGAAAGGGGGGAAAGTGCATCTAACGGGCCCCGACTTGATCGGGGTGTAGCCTGGTTTGTAGTTGAACCAGGCTCTGACACAAAACATTTAGAAAATGTTTGTTACATCTAACTTGGAATTTACCACAACACTTAAATAAAACAGCCGGTTTTCACGTCTAGGTTTCGACACTTATATAAGGATGCTTTCATAATTCACTGAGGGAACAAACAACTTCATAACTCACCATTCTGACATTCCAGTTCACTGTAGTTTGGCTTTTGTTTCGCGAAGTACTTTTTGACCAAGAAAGATCGAGGCATTGTCCTTTGCTGAGCGTAAAATAGCTGTGCGTAAAAGTATCCTGCGGTCACGACGCACAGTTTTTACAAGTGGAAAAAAAAGCAGATCTAGTCCACGGGTCCGTAAGAAGAAAAAAAACTCCAACAACGCAGAAATATCCTCCCGTAGTCCACAAGTTGAGGTGGACTTCAGCAACTAAGTGATATGTACAGCTTTCATGCAGTGACTAAATGCTGGCCTCTGTTCTGAAATACTCTGACACAGGCAGTGAGGGGTGTGCTCGCCCCGAGGGCCCTCCCCACCTCACGTATCGCTGCTCAAGTGCTCAGGAAGAAGCCTTCATGCTCACACACACTTTACAGCAACAAAAACACGAGCCTCACAGCGTTTACACGGGAATTCAGTGGTGCTGATCAGAAAGTGAAAGAACGGTGGCAATTCTTTCTATTTTCATGTTTGTAAATGAGTGGCCCACTTCTGACAAAACACCCATAAAGCACGGATGGATCAGTTGTATTATAATGATAAAGACACATCGACACTCAAGCACCTATATGAATGGTGATATAAGGATTTAGTGTTCTTGAAACATGTGCTATTCAGTCACTGAAGTGCTTCCCTTATTTGAAGAAACTGGAAGGAAAGAAGCCTAAAAATTAAACATGAAAAGTGCATGATGTCATAGTCACAGTTGTGAATACCTGTAGGAGGTTGGCATGTGTTAATAGACGGTTACTGTCGCCAGATCTGCACAATTCATTTAGCAAAACTCATCTTGTGCCAGTGTATCAGTCTGAGGTCATTGGAAATCTTAAGTAGAGCCACTGCTCCATCTCCTGGAAGAAAAGCAGTAATGATTACTGCAGGACCGCTTGTATTCCAAGAAACACTGGTGGTGCTGTATTACAGATGTCTACAAGCAGTCAGAGCACAGACACATAGCTTAAGTAATAGATTCCCATAGTTGTCCTCCCTGTGACGTGAGAAGATTTTGAACAAATTAAAAAGAATGCTGATCATTTTAAATGTGGCTTACCTGTAACTTCTTCATGCAGCTGCAGGAAAAAATGATTCTCTCCCACTGAAAAAAAAAACGGATATATCGCCTGCTCAACTGCAAATAATAGGCTAACGACCTTTAAATAAACCATCCATCCATCCATTATCTATACACCGCTTAATCTTCACTAGGGTCACGGGGGGCTGGAGTCTATCCCAGCTGACTCAGGGTGAAGGCAGGGGACACCCTGGACAGGTCACCAGTCTATCACAGGGCTACACTTTAAATAATTCCTATTATAATATCACAAATACACAAGATTCATTAAAGACAAAACAGGATTCCACATTCAGGGCAATGCTCATTTCCATGGCTGCACAAATATTGTAAGATTTGTTGTAACCCGCCGCTTTGTGATAAGTGCATTATATAGTTCACACCATGTTTCTGTTATCAGCTAGAAAGTGAACCAATATTTTCTAAACCTGATGCTGTCTGCAGAGTGTGTCTTGTCCCTGAGTTCTCCATATTCGCATTTTCTTCCACAACCCAAGGACATTGTGGTTACTGTCTACTTTGCACTTGAATCTATATGTGAATACTCAAGAGCAATGATTATCAGCTATGGACAGTGATGGATAGAGAACAAGACCCTTTTACAAAACACTGTTTTGAGATGTTGTAACAGTGAACTTTCCCCACTGTGGGATCAATAGAGTTTATCTTTATCTTATCTAATCTTTTCTACTTTATTTAATGTAAAATGAGTTTTGCTCATTTGTAGTTATTCTAGCTTTAAATGTCTAATTTTGATTTTCAGACTAACTTCAAAGCTAGGTTTCTTATAACTTCAGGCATTTTGATTTAAAATGAGTTGAATGAATGAACAACTTCAAAGTTCATTCAACTCATTTTCTCAAGTTTAAAAGAAACAAAACAAGCATATGAGCAGACTTTCTAGGATTTTCATTATTAGAGAGCTAAAACATCCCCAGAGAATCTTGTTTTATGTGGTTTGAGAAAACAGACATAATTTAAGCTTGCGAGACATATTTAATTAAGCTTTGGTTGTTTCTTTCCATAGTTATCAAAACAGTTCCACCAATGACAAAGATTAGGAGTGAATTCAGTGCCTAAACCTGTAAAATATTATTTTACTTCATTGTAACTGAGAGCTTTGTGCTGATTTTGTAAAAAAAATGGCTTCAATAACAGAAGCTGTGAATTCTTAATGTCCAATGAATGAATCCCTGCAACTAATGTCTTTGTCACTAGTTTGATTCAACACAATGCATTTATTTGGTAAAAATTTGTTTTTGAAGTTATGTAAATTTAATTCAGCTGGTTTTACACTTTCACAACTCATGAACTGATTCATCATTTAAAATGTAGTTAATTTACATTTTAAGGCAGCAGAGTAACATACATTTCTAAACCGATTCAAATTAAAATGATTTACAGTGTGTACATTTAAGTACACCTTAATGGTTAGTTTTTATCCACTAAGTAAGATCAAGCAAAGGGAAAAAGATAAAGAATCTTATCAGGCCAGTAGGTGGAAGCAAAGAGTAAAAACTGGAGTTTATGATTCAGAATTTGTGAATATTGAACAGTAAGAGGGAAAATGACTTGTTGAAATGTTGAATAGTTTAATTTAGAAGCATTTGTAAAACTTGTTTTTCAAATGAAATACATTTAATTTAGCTGGTTCTTACACTTTTAAAACTCATAACATGACTTTGAACTAGTTAATCATCTAAAATGTAGTTAGCCCACATATTTAAAGCAGCAGCAGAACATATGTCTCTTAAATGAATTAACTTAAATGCTTTAAAGTGTATACATGCTAATATTTAGAAGAAGAGGAAGCACTTTTTTGATTATCAATTTATGAATATTGAAAAATGAGAGAGAAAATGAGTTTAATTAAGATAAAATTCTAGACACATTAAAAAAAAAAAAAAAACACTGTTACAGATTAAGTGGCTTTTAAATTTCCAGTCAACAAAGGTTTGGATCAGCAAGCAGGACAAGTATCTACAACTTTAGTCTTCGCTGCAGTAAGGCATTCAGACAAAACCCCAAACGCAACTTATTACTAAAGTATAATTCTGTGTAGTTGAGTCTCCAGTAGTACTATTTTGAACCAAACGAACGACCGTGAACGTAACCGGAAGCTTCTCTTGACGCAGTTGGATCTTTGACTAGAATCAAATCAAACGGAAGCTCAGTTCTCGGCCTCTGATTGGTTCTCAACTTCCAGGGGGCGGGGCCAGGGGCGGCTCCCTTGTTGTCTGTTCGGTTGAGTATTTGAAATAGAAAACAACAGACTGTTTGGGTGCAGCAGCTGTCGTCCTTTAGAAAGACTGCAACACCGAATCTCTGGTAAAATAAATAAAGAAATAAAACTGAAAATGGTCTGCGGGTCAAACTGAGAAACTCGAACTGCAGGTAAGGACGCTGCACTGCTACAGCTCATTTATACACATACAATACAGATAGTCTTAGTGCATCTCATTTGCATCGTAGTTGGTGTCACTTTGCTCGCTCATTTTCCAAAAACATAATTTTATCCACACTGCTGGATGCCATTGATGCTCTCAGACAGTTTAAATGGTTTGCATTTGTGACAAAAACGCGTTTGAAGGCTTTAGAAATGCTTGTGTTTAATCCCATTATTTCACCCTTTGACTCTCTGATGTCTACCTCACAAAGCTATGCCACAGTTTGTGCACTGCAGGAAATAAACTGTCATTTACTAATAGGTGCAAAGGCTCAACATATAGAGTTAACTCAGGCCTGGTTTTCCACTGACTAGATGTTTAATAAAAGCAGCCCCTCCCCCATTTATCTAGAAACAGATGGACCCTAACAATGAAATGCTGGGGGAGTGGGCATTCTTATTCAAACCACTGTAATGCTACACATTTCATTGGACATCCCAGTCAGCTGACCTGTGACTGCTTGAATTTTGAAACACAATATGACGAAAGGAGTCTCATGGCATCACGCCCAAACAGTCAAAGGGGGATTAGTGTTGATATGAGAAATGAGTCGTGATATTTTGCCAGTATGTATGTATGTATGTGAGACTGAATTTTTCCTTGTCTGAAGTGGCTGAAGACTGTTGCAACACCGGAGCTTCCTGCTGAACAAAGAAGGGAAGAAGAACAGAAACAAGAGGAGAAAACAGTTATGTTTAAAACCATCAGCCGTCTGCTGTTTGGTGGGGAGGAGGAGGCCCCTGGAGATGTCAAGTCTGGAGAGGTGGTGGAGGAAGGATGGACCGTAGTCACTCATCAAGGTCAGTCCTGAAGCATCTTGTATTCACAATATTAGCATAATAAAAACATATATGCAGACTAGACGTTCAAACCATGACATTTGTAGATCATTCTAACTGGCTGCTGCCTGCGTGGTTGAAATGTGTATGATTTACTGACATTCTTATATATTATAATCTGGGATATTGTGCAAAAATTATGCAAATTAATAATGGTAAAGTTCATTGCACTGAGCTGCGAAGTGATGTCATCAAACAGAGATGAAGACTAACTTATTTATTCTTTTTTTCCCCCCCATTTCCTTTACATAACACCAATTTCTAAGTCATCGTAAGTCACTTTACATAATAAGGTTAAAATCTTACAATATATTACAGAGAGAAACACAACAAATCCCTTGGAGCAGCAAAGTTCACTTTTAACAGGAATAAACCTCTGACTGAACCAGGCTCAGGGAGAGCAGCCACATGTCTTAACTGGTTTGGACTGGGATGAGGAGACAGGGGAGCGATAGCAAGATAGCAATGAAGAGATCCATAAACGCTGAGCGTGTAAGCGAGGCAGATAAATGCAGATCACGAAGGTGCAGCTCCACAGTCACCGATACCTGCAGAGAGGACAAAACGAAAGTCTCCCAGCACCTTCAACCCACAGCATCATAACTAAAACATGGGTGAGGCTCACCTGAGTCAGCCCCGACTGTAGTACATCTGATAGGTTTGACTCAGCAGTTCTCCTGTTAGTCACTGAGCTGTAAAACTGTGCACTTAAGTACTATGAGTGTTCATTTCTCCAGATAAGGACTACATTGAATTGTTGCTCAGATGTATGACAGACAAGCACTTTTGTCTTCACAGAGGCAGGTTCAGCAGAAAACCAGGACACACTGCTGACTGACACACAACCAACCAACTCTACTCTTCATGGAAACGCAGCTGCAAACATGGACACTGACTGGTGAGGCAGCAAGAGGCACCTTTTTATCCACGTGTTGAATTCAGACTGCAAGAAATTCATATTAAATTGAACTGTGCTCTAACTATAACAGCTCGTATCTCTATTGTGTTTCTCTCCAGTGTCCCAGATGCAGAGCCCACAGTTCAAAGCAGCAGCAGCGCTACCAGTCAAGCCACGTCTGACTCTTTTTTACAGCCTAAAGCTCTGCCAGCAAGAACACCATTAACCTGCACCCAGAAGACTAAGGCCTGGGCAGACCGGCACCACGTGTCCCGCAACGCCATTCAGCGCCAGAATCGTATTCGCCAAGGAGTCCAGCACAACTCCTTCCACCTCCATCAGCCAGTCCATCGCAGACTTGGCCTCTGAATCTCTGCCTGTAGCACCATGAAATAATCTGATGAGATGTTCTCATTCACAGTAAACACATATCCTACCTAAAGCTTACCTACAAAGGCACGTAGCTCAAACTCAGACTTGACAATGACACCATTATTCTATCATGTTTTTAAACACTTCCACATTTAAGCTATACACCTAATTTTAATGTAATCCATTATAACGCTAGACAACTGTTGATAGGCAGCTACATTATCATTTTTACTTGAATTTGGAATAAAGATGTTCTCCTCACACAATGAGACTGTGTTTTCTTGTTGTGTGTGTGTGCATGTGTATTCACACATATGCAGCCTATGCAAAGTGTATCCTCAGAAGTGATGGTGTGTGTATCAGCATGCTTTACGTACTTGATTTAAAACCTTTATATACGTCAATAAAAAGTATGGCTTTTTCAGCTTGTGTGTTTTTTTGTTTGTTTTTTTTCCGAGTGTTTTTTGTTTGTGAGTGAAATTGCAACGTCCTAATGACATTGAACTACTCACCATCTGACAAATGCAAATATTGATCTCATTAGTTTGGAGGGAACTGCACCTGTTCAGTTCCTGCGGAAGGACGGCTGCACTTTGTGGACAAATAGTAAAATAAGGAAGTCTGCTGTGTCCTTGAACTACTTTAGTCCTTTGTGGAAACACACTGAGGATGGATGTTTCTCCTGAAACAAAACTTAACAATCAGTCAACATTTAGTTACAAGAGTTTTAGTTCACCTCAACTGGCTGACGGCTCATCAAGCAATGACTTGGCTAAAAAGCATGGTGAGAGGATGCAGGTAGAGTGTAAACAGTGTTGTTTTAGTTCTACTTAGGTCATTCAGATGCTCTTGTATTTATTTCCTGTTAATTTAGAACTGCCATGATGCTAATTTGCAAACTGCAGGTGTAAATTACCTGATTGGATCAAGAGATTAGGATCTAAGGGCCCTGAAAAGCCAAGAAGAACCATGTAAGAGTTTTCACCTGAACCCAATAATCCTTCATACTGAATCAATATTTCAATTTGGTTTCTTGTCTGCTGCCACAGATCTCAACCCTTTGAAGCAGGCCTCTGGGAGCCCAGATCAGTTTGATGGACACCTGTCCAACCTAAAAGAGACAGATGAAGACTGCTCCATTTGGGACACACCTATTCTTATCTCTGCTGTGTCTATCATCTTTGCAGCTGGAGTGACCATTGCATTGGTCCTGCAGATCTACCTGGGTGAACGCTCAGTATGTCATGATGTATAACATTTGCAAGTCAAACCATTTGCATCGTTGCATTATTTATCCTCATCACAACTGCTTTTGCAGGCCTCCATTAAAGGTGTGCTGGTGTCGGACCATCAGCGCTGCACTGCACTCGGTCAAAGAGTCCTTCAGGACGGTGGATCCAGTGTGGATGCAGCTATCGCGGGTGCTCTGTGTCTGGGTGTTGTGCATCCACATGTGTCAGGTGTTGGCGGGTATGTGACTCACTTATTCTTGATATGATTTCTGGAAAATATTTACAGATGATCACAAATTGATCCTTGTTTATTCCCTTTCTGCAGAGGAGGAGTGATGCTGGTTCATGACATCCATAAGAATGAAACCAGGGTGATAAATTTTCAGGGGCATGCTCCTAAAACCCTGGGAAAGAAGATGCTGCAAAATGTCTCAGAGCTAAAGGTAATATAAAGGTCAGGGTGGGGCACCAATCAAGATTTTAATCATTTAGTGTGCATAACTGTTTTCAGGCCGGCCTGCAGGTTGGAGTACCAGGTATGCTCAGGGGGCTGCATCATGCTCACAGCCTCTACGGCAGGTAAGAGTATAGATAAGTGACATTTTTCTGATATTTACTGTTTTGCTCAAACATATAATACCACAACTTCACTACAGTCTGTCATGGGAGGATGTTGTCAGCAGAGCAGCAGATGTAGCCAGGGAAGGTTTCAATGTGTCGCACAGTCTCTGTGAGTTAAACTACACCTCTCTACTCACTTACTGTCTGGCTCAGTATGTAAATCAATGATTTTACCTGAGAAAAATATACCAAGATTTGTCATTTGTCGTCTTCTACAGCTGATGCAATATCAAAAGTGAAAGGTGATCAGCTGTCACAGCGCTTCAAGGACACGTTCATCCCAGACGACCGAGTTCTGAGTCCTGGTTCGTATGTGCAGATTCCTGGTCTGGCAGGAGTCCTGGAGGCTGGTTTGATGAGTTTCTACCATGGAAACTTATCACAAGAGATAGAGGATGAGGTGACTGACATCCACATATCAAATGGCCTGGTTTTAAGGAGAAATGTACTTGGTAAAATGTGTGGAGTTCTCTTTCCCTACAAAGGTGCGAGCAAATGGAGGCATCCTGAGCAGAGAGGACATCAGTAGCTATATTGTGGAGGCAGAACAACCACTTGAAGGCCAATACAACCGTAAGACTACATTTTTCACACAGTAGACCAACAGAAATAAAGATAACCCTTGATACCTTAATCTACAGCTTCTTATTTTTGTCTTAGACATTAGAATTAAAGTTCCTCCTCCTCCATCTGCTGGTGCAGCGTTGATATCAGCTCTCAACCTGTTAGAGGGCATCCATCTCAACGAGAACAATCTAACAGAAAGTCAAACTCACCGCTGGATTGCTGAGGTGCTGGATTGCAAAGTGTCTGTATATTAGAGCCTGTTTGACATGGTACTTCTCTGACACAATGTAATGTTGTTGTTTTTTTGTTTGTTTTTAAACTCCTCATAAAGGCTGTGAGAGCAGCTTTACTAATGGCTGATGGACTGGGCAAACCTAAATACAACTCTTCAGTGGCCGAGCAGCTCTCTGATATGCTGAGGTAAAATATACTGCGGCATCACTGTCTTGTTAGGGCTGCAATTAAAAATCATATTTGCTATCAATAAAACAGACTATGTTCTTCATTAAATTACCTGTTATTTTTCTGTAAAATGTCTTTAAATGTCTCTCCTCAGATCTGAAGAGCTGGAACTAGACAGTATATGTGTTTTTTTCAATGAAATAAATCACTGATGATCAAAATTAGTTTTACAATCAATATATTTCTCTGTACATTTAGCTCTGATTAGGCCAGAATCCTAATATTTCTACATTTACGTTACTATGGTTCCATCTGTATCATTTTAGATTTCAGATTGAGAATTTCAGTTTTGGGTCCCAAATAACAAAAAAGTAAACTCAGTAACGTTGCAGCAGCATGTTGAACTCACCCCCATACATGTTTATTTTCTTACCTTTTTTTTTTTTTTTTGCATTCTTTCATCCTTTTTGTCTCTCTGCTCTTACTATAGCAAAAATCCGACTGAAGTGCTTCTCCAGAGGATGAATTACTCCCACACACCTCCATCTGAGTATCACTCCACTGTCCAGTCTCTGCACACGGAGCTGCTGGCTGGACAAGTCGTGGTCATGGGACCAGATAACCTCATGGTCTCTGTTGCAAGGTGATGTTGTCGCGGCCCTCGGTGCGACTCTGATGATCACAACAGGAGGATATGTTTGGTATGTGCTCCTGGGCAATGTGACATTCTTCTCTTATCTGTTGTCTTTATGATCTTGCAGTTCCTTGAACAGGCCGTTCGGGAGTAGGATCATAACTCCGTCAGGCATCATCCTCAACAGCCTCCTCCTTGACTTCTCCCTGTCAAATAAAACCCAAGGGCAGCTTCACACTCAACAGGTGCAAGTTACACCCAATAAAATCACTCAAATACAAGGTATTGACCTGAATATTTTTTACCTCCTTGTCATCTGTGCTCCAGAAAAACAGTACAGCCTCAGAAGAGAGACCCCTGTTGTTGCTCATGCCCATAATAATGGTGCCAGCTTGGGGTACATGTGGGATCTACACGGCGCTCAGCAGCTCAGGTGGACAAAACATTCTACATACAATCACCCAGGTTTGATCCTTCCTACAGTAATAATGCATCTGGATTCTACATTTTTTGTGAAAACATTTAACATGTAAACTAATTGTGTCCCCAAGGTGATGACCACTGCCCTGTTCTTCCATAAAGAGAGAAACGACAGCCTCTCCCATCCAAACACACTTCTTGTTGATCGTAAGCATGACATCATATTCAGAAGCTGACCTTTAGCTTTAGTGCTGTTAGATCATGTCTGATATGTTAGTAATTTCCTTCTTTCGCAATTCTCTCCCATCAGCTGAGTCTCTAGAGGAAAGCGAGGAGTTTATTCATGCAAAGGGCCATGTAGGTCAAGAAAGGAAGACGAACTCTGGTGTCCAGGGGATCCAGAGGAGAGAAAATATCATTAAGGTCATAAAAGCACGTCAACTGTTTGATAGTTTAATATAGTGGTATTGTTCTAATGTACTTTACTTATGAAATATATACAAATAGAGCTGCTGTTGTGCTTCCTTTGTGAATATAAATGTTGTTTGCTGATGCCCCTATTGATTTGAGCCATTGGCTAAACACAGCTACTCTCTAATTAAAGAAGGCAACTGTTCATGTCAATGATCTGGATTAAAGAACGAACCTTATATGTGATTTACCCACTGATTTTTTTTGTCATTTATTTATTTTGAAAAGAGTGAAGCAAAGATTTGATGCTGGTTCAGGACACATGGCCTCTATGTCTGAAGAAAATGAGGGCTGTTACGTAAAACTGATGCAGCGAAGATATTGTCAGACATGCATGCCGACTGCATCACAAGGCAGAGCATGTCACATGCGTTCAGTCTGCACAAACATGTCACTCAGAGTGTTGCAGTCGTTTCCAGGTATTAGTTACTGTCAACAAATTTACTCACTATCTGGTAACTCCGATGAATAGTCTAACATTCCAGTAATGAGGTATGATAACCTCCCATGTGTGGGTTGTAACATGAAAATGAATCCTGACAAATCAAGCTGGAGTTTCTTGGCTTATGTTAGTGTCAAAACTGATGACGCTGTGCAGGAATGAACAAGAGGAGTCAAATGTCATGAGAACGGCAGTACAAGAAAGAGAACCTTATGTCCTGACTCAGTGCCACAGATGTACAGTTTAATCTGCAATATTTGATGCTTGAATCCATAAACTCCAAATACATCCAATATGGTAACATTCAAGCAGAAAATGTTGACCTTTGTACACAAAATATATTTAATACATTTAATTTATTTACTTCTAATGATCAGTACAAACATAAAAACAACCACAGCTCAAAGGAGGTCAGCCACACTTGACTGTGTATTGATAAGGATTTTTTTTTTTTTTCTTTACCAGCCTGCAGTCAGCTGATCTCTGCAACAAAGCCTGACTGCACGTCAATGTGCAATCAGGTTATTTAAGAGAGTTGCAGACAGTTCTAGTTGAGAGGAGACTTTGAGGGCGGGGAGGCTGAGTGGGCGGTGTCGGTGACATGCAGGTCAATATTTAAACACCTGCAGACGAACACCTCCTTCTCAGTGGAAGTTCAGAATCTGTGACGTCTGGCGGCTTTTTACGCGATCAATTTATATGGATTAACCGAGCGCGTATGAATAGTTTTTGACAGTAAGTGAGTGTTTTTTTTGTTTCTTTTTGTAATGTTTCTAAAGCTAAACTGACTCTCTATTTAGAGCTTTGTTAGAATAAAGTTACAGAGCAGGAAGTTTGTTTAAAGAGGTGCAGCATCCTGGTCCAGCTGAAGATAATTGTTTGGAACAGTTTAATTATTACATAGAACCACATTCCACGTTAGTTTTACGACATGGCTTATATTTGTGACACAGTGACCAGTCCGCTGCGTGTTTCTTTTAGTTTATTTTACTTCTATTGTGTTTCTACAGGTTGCTGCTTCATTACGCGCAACAGCAGCTTCCAACCGATTTTAACAGACTTGCACTGGATTAAAGAGGGGTTTCAATGGAGCCCAAAACTGCACAAAATGAGAAGTTTTTCATCGTCCTACGGGGGAAGTCGAGGAAAGGCTTCTGTCGAGGATGTATCGGCCGTGTGGAGGCAGAGACGCAGCGCGGTGAGCTGATGGGGCTCCTGTACGGCAGCGGCAGCTCAGGAAGCCCCAAGAACGGAGGCATCGTGAGGAGAGAGGACACGTACCCGCTGAGCAGACACCAGGCGCAGCTCCTGCTCTTTGTCACCTCCGCAAGCAAGCGCCTGGAGCTGCTCTGCAACCCGCAGCTGTTCTCGGCCATCTGCGAGTTGTCTCAGGACGACCTGGTGGTGGTGAAGCACAAGAAGGGACATCTGCCCGGCCTGGTGAAGAACCTGATGCAGATTGGAAGGAAGGAGAACAAAGACGACCTGCACATGCTCGGCTTTGAGGTGGAATTTGTGGTGCGTAAAGTTGGTTTATTATTTTTCCAGCATCAGTGTGTGGGTAAAGCTCAAGGTTGTGGAAGCCAAACATTTATTGTCAAGTTTCCCTGAATATAAATGCAATACAGTCTGAAATATACGCAAACAATGAAGGCCATGTAATCTCCACTGATGTGCACATGTTTGGGCCAATTTAGGAGTCAAAAAATTTCAAGGAGATCTGCAGCTTTCAGTGTCATCAGCACAAATGTATACACATATCAGCGTTGGTGTTCTGTAGATCTGAATCCAAAGCGGTGTCTGTTTGCTTTGCACTAACTGCTTTGTTTGTCTCCTTTTATAGGACAGTGATCACAGTTTGTCAACCAAGAAGCCTGCTCCTCTGCCCCTTTTCAGCGCTGCAGACATTGTCCAGGTGGTCCCATCTTACTCTGTCCCCCTTGGACTGCACTGGAGAGACGGAAAATGTGGAGGTGAGTGAAAGGGTCAACGCTTATCTGTCTCATACATCGTCAGCATGTGACATTTCTGAGCCACATGATACCTAGGTATTGGCATCCTTGATTTTTATCAAACAAAATCATTTTATTTAATACTTGAAGTAAACACAGTTTTGGTTTAAAAAAAAATTAAAAATCTCAGTCATCCTTCAGCCCAAACAGCAAATGAAATTGAGAACATTAAAATTTGTTAACAAACCCATGTGACTCCAGGTGGGGACACAGAGGAATAGGTCCCAGTACACAACTAGACAAACTGGTTCTGTTGCATTGGAACGCAGAATGTTGGAGTCATCACATGGTCTGGCATTTTGCACATTGTGCACTGTAAAGTGTCTGCATACCGCATAGGTAGACCTGTGTGTTAGCTGGAGGTCAATCTGATGAGGCAACATCTGACAAGCCTCAAAAAAATGTCTCATGACTCTCTAACCACTCGCCTCTTCACTTCCACAGGGCTGAACAGAAAGGCGGTGACACGCATCAATTCCATGCCACATATCAGCTCTCATGCGCGACAAGTGAGGGAGAACCACACGGAGCAGAGTGTCACTCAGAACCAGTGTCTGAGCACATCTCACGTCTCTCTGGAGGTGGGATCCATGGTGGAGGTGGTTTCCAACTCGGGGATCACAGTTTATGGGGTCATCCGGTGGTTGGGGGTGCCTGGAGGAAAGGCAGCTGAATGGGCTGGGATTGAATTGGTGAGAGACGAGAGTTTTGCACGACTATGTTTTCCGTCAGCTTCAGCTATCCGTCATATTTATTTTATATTTTGTTGTTTCAGGACTTTGAAGTGAAGGGCTGCTCTGATGGGACGTACGGAGGTCAGAGATATTTCACCTGCAAAGAAAGCAGGGCTTTGTTTGTTCCCATCACAAAGTGCAGCCCTGATAGCAGGTTTGTCTGCTTGTCTACAGAAGGGGAGACCCTCAAACCCACAGAAACACCTCCAGGTGAGACGCGTCACCCCGTCTGGTGAAACATGCAAACACAAGACATTAAAATTTACACATTGCACGCATTTCATGTTATTTTTTTATCCATTAACGTCATACTTTATAAAAACTATTAGTGTGGCATTTTACAGTCCAAAGTAAAGTGAAGCGTTTCATTAAGGTGCTTCAGAGTTGTCTATTTGGAACATTGATGGATTGCATTGTACGCATAAATGAATGTGACACACAGGAATGTTTTGCAGACTGAACTTTTGATCAGGGTGCCCGCATTGTCAGTGTTATGTAAAGTTATTACATAAAACTTTCAGGATGGATATTTTTAATTCCTGCTGCTATCAGTTTCTGCCTCAAGACTTTGTGAAAAGAAATGATGTCAGTGACATTCATCACAATGCACACTTTGTGACACTTTTTGTTTGTCAGTGAATTTGTTTGCCAGTCCTGTGAGCTTCCTGCTCGGGAAAAGCAGATTAATCATTATCCTTACAGAAATGTGTGATAGTCTAGTTTTCCTGGTGTTCTAGCCAGACTAGTTTTCATATCTAAACCTGCCAATGAAGTAATAATAAGGTCTGTGTTAAACTATCATTTAATCCTTTTTTTTTGTACATTTCCTTGCTCTTTTCAGTTCCTCCATTTGATGACTCAGAAGAGGATGCACCGCCTGTCCCTGAATCAGAGGCATTGTCATTGTTAGTGGGAAGAATGAAAGGGATTCAGGGTCACATTAATTCCTGTTACCTCGACGCAACACTCTTCAGGTAAAACCAGTTCACAGCCCTTCAGGGTGGTTGATTGACACCTAACCGATTACTACAAACTCAGCTACTTTAGTCTCTCATTATGTACAGTAACTCTATTCGGAGGAGGTCTTATGCAACCAAATGAGCACAGTGAACTGTATTCAGATAAGTTTGTAAAACAATGTGGTTTTCTCTCAACAGTTTGTTCAGTTCATCCGTGACCCTGGACAGCATCTGCCAGATACCTGCTGACACAGAGAAACCCATAACCTGTACTCTGAGAACAATCGTCAACCGTTTACGCAGGTATCAACACAAGCTTCAAGACTGTGTGTTAATCAAGGACATCCTGACTTTTTACATAATCTGAACTGGTAAACATGTACTCCTGATGTCAACACCAATCAGCCATAACATTAAAGCCACCTGCCTGATATTGGGGGAAAAACGTAAACCTCTGACTCGCTATAAAATGGAGTCCACAGACCTCTAAAGGTGTTCTATGGTGTCAGACACCAAAATGTCAGCAAGACATTTTTTTAAGTTGCGAAGAAGCATGGATCAAACTTGTAATCAAGTGCACTGGATTGAGATCTGGTAAATTTGGAGGCAACACCTTGAGCTCTCTGTCATGTTCCTCAAAACATTCCTGAGCAGTGTTTGCAGTGTGACTGGGAGCATTGTCCTGCTAAAAGAGGCCACTGCCATCATGGAAAGCTGTTGCCACTAAACAGTGTACGAAGGTAGATGATGCTTGTCAAAGAAACATCTATGCAAAGACTCAGGGTTTCCCAGCAGAACACTGCCTCCACTGGTTGGCTTCCTTATGTATCCTGCTGCCATCTCTGCCCCAAGTAAATGCAAGATGTGGTTTCCTTAGATCAGACCACCTTCTTTCATTGCTCTGTGGTCCAATTCTGGTGCTCATGTCCCTGTTATAGGCTCCCATGCTGTTGGACAGGGGTCACCATGGGCACTCTGACTGGTCTGCCCCATACGCAGCAAGATGTGATGCTTGCTGTTTTGACACCTTTCAATCACAGCATTAAGGTTTTCACTTGCATTTGCTACATTAGCTCTTCTGTGGGATCAAACCACAAGGGCAGCCTTCACTCCGCATATGCATCAGTGATCCCTAACCACTACATACCCAGAAAATCCACAAGACATGATGTTTTGGAGATGCGTGACTCAGTTCTCCAGCATCCCAGTTTACTCATTTTTTTTCTGTTTCCAACACATCTGCTTCAAGAAATGATTATTTACTTGCAGATTAATGTATTCCACCCCTTGTGGGTGCTATTGGAATAACCAGTATTATTATTCAGTGCACCCATCAGTGGTTTTAATGTTATGGCTGATGGTGTATGTCGCAATGATGGGGTATTCTATATTCAGTAGCTTTACTAGGCACCATTTTGTAAAATTTTGGTGTCTTTTGTCTGTTCACTGTACTGTATTTTGATGTATGTTTTAATTAATGAGTATTCTTGTGATTGCTAAACTGATGTATTTATTGCAGACAAGGGTTTGTGCCAGCAGAGAGTGTGATGAATTTTCGGAAACAACTTGGCTGTGACACGTTTCGCACAGACGAGAAAGGTACACACCCATATCCTGTAACATACATTAGGAATATTTTTTTAAAAATAGGTTTTAATGAGGTAATTACAACATAATACTAATAGTAACAATACTGCAAGCTTTAGTTGATGTTGTCTGGTTTCTTTCTAATTTGCATCACCTCTCTACAGACCCAGAAGAGTTCATCACGGTCCTCTTTCAGAAGGTGCTTTGCTTGGAGCCACTTCTCAAGCTCAGGTACGATACTGAGCCATCCAGTATTAAATGTCCTGCAATATTTGGCTGTGTACAGTTCCGTAACTGAATATCTTTGTGTTCTTAGATCGAAAAGTGAAACGTCTCAGGGTGCCTACACTTTCCAGATCTTTCTGGAAAAAGAGCAGATGGGACCGATGCCCACCGTCCAACAGCTGCTGGAGACATCCTGCCTGTCAGGTGATCTCAAATTTGAGACGGTGAGTTCTGGTTTTACTGGAACAACAAGCTAGAACTGAATTGTCAAGTTCTCCGTTTCAGTCTTGTAACTACAGTATTATCTATCTCTTCCGTAGATGCCTTCCTGTCTGATAGTTCAGATGCCAAGATTTGGAAACAAGTACAAGATGTTTTCTCACATTATTCCTTCCACGGAGCTGGACGTCACAGATCTCCTGTACAACTGTGAGGAACACATATAATCAGCACTTATTCAAATCATACATTCTATTAAATGAATCCTGTATTTCTGAAGATCTTAAAGATGCTTACCGATATTTCTTTCAACAGCTCCAAGGGAATGCTTCGTCTGTGGGTGCTTGGCAGAGTACGAGTGTCTTCAGTGTCTATCAGATCACAAGTTGCAGCCAGGAAGAATCAAACAGTACTGCACGACCTGCAACAAGCAGGTAAACTTTACAGCAATTTTTAGATGTCAAATATCCCTCTGAGGTGACTTTGTGTTAACTTCTGCCCTCTATTTTTCTTGAAGGTGCACGCCCATCCCTTGCGGCAGGGTCACTCTCCCAGTTCTCTACCAGTCGCAGCAGATGTGGCTGCTGAAGCTCCAGTGCCCAGACACACAATGCAGCTGTTTGCTGTGCTCTGCATTCAAACCAGCCACTACGTGTCCTTCGTTAAGTACGGCCCTGACCCTCGCTCTTGGCTCTTCTTTGACAGCATGGCAGACAGATGTGGTAAGATGAATCTCAGCTTGTTTAATTCATTTAAAGTTATTCCTTGGCTTGAACAAGAAGCATTTTCTTTCATTAGTGGCATTAAATTACCTAATAAGAAACTGCACTCAGATGTTCCTGCGAGTTGATTTGGTAACCCATGACTGCTTTTTCCTGATAATGTAGCCTCGACTGTGTTAGATAACAGCGCTGCTGAAAGCAACTCTGACGTCTGTGACTGGCCTTTATCTCTCTCTGAGCTGATGTCTAATCTTAAGGCCACACTTCCTCACAGGTGACGATCAAAGTGGCTACAACATTCCTGAGATCCGAGCTTGTCCGGAGCTGGGCGACTTCCTGTGCCAGTCAGAGGAGGATCTGGCTCGATCCAACCCTTCCCAGGCTCCTGAACTCGTGCGCAGGCTGCTGTGTGACTCCTACTTGTGTTTATATCAGAGCACAGCCACGCCACTTTGAAAGCCAAACAACTAGAAGCCTTTAATGCATGTGAGGACAAGGACACCGTGTTCCTGCAACAGTGCCTTTTAATAACCTTACATTCTGCTAAATCAGCTTTAGTGCACTTTATTACTTCCAAACAACAGGAACATAAATGGATGCTTTTAACATCACAGAAAATTACTTAATTGTACTAAAAGCAGATATTTATGTATAAGGCGAGAAAGCAGTGAAAATATAACGGCTTCAGCTTTTTGTTTTTTTTACCCTTGAATGTCTTTCTGTTACACTGATTATTTATACAAAGATTTTTAAAGGAAAATGCAACATAGATGATTTTTATTATTTTATTCTTGTTTTTTTGTGTTTTATTCGGCAAATTAAAGTCGATTTAAGCACTTAATGACATGTTTGTGTGGTGTTCCATTTTATCTACAGTTGTTTTTAATGGCAAGTGTTATCCACTAAGCTTCACTGTCGTTCAGTGGTCACCTAGTAACAAGCTTTGGTATCTCAATAAAAACGTCACAATTACATTTACAAAATCTAAAGAATATCGCAAGATCAAAGTTAGTTCACATGAGCCCGAAATATACATTTCAGAATAATAACCACCTGAATTAGTCCAGTATTCTAAACCATACATTTTACTGTCGGCTCTCCAAGACGCATCAATTCCACACACTGCCTTCAAATTGTTATGTTACAGGTGTGTTGGCTCTTTAGGTTGTGGAGGTCAGAAAAGTTCCTGTGTTAAATGCCACACATAATGGCCAAAACCATTTTTGAACTTACTTAAAACATCATCAGCACCATACTAGAAGCTCTCACTTAAAAAAAAAAAAATCAAGACGTATGTCGGTCTCTTAAGATTGTATCTGTAATTTTCTTTAGGTATGTTAATAGACAAACAAAAACATATATCTTGATATGCATAGTCACTGAATGACATATGGGTGAATGAAGCCTCAGGAGAACATGAGTTTTAAATGCTACTATATAGGATAACTTTTCATCTGTTTTCCTATTAAGAAGCATAATAGCTAAATCAAGTGCCTTACAAAAGTTGTATCTGTCGTTATGTGGTTTACACACTGTTGAGATAGGTGAGGAAAATGTAGTTTAAAAAAAGTTCCTGGTTTGTTAGGAGACGTTAAAGGTAATAACAAGCACTTTGTATAGTGTTTATATAAATTATTTTACAATGTTGACAATGTCTTAGAAACACTTCATTCATTAACTCACAATGTCCATGAGGTGGCAGCATTACACTCTGACTTTGTATCCGTGTTGGTATAAATACTACTCATCAGACCTGTCATAAATTGCATATTTTCTACAGATGTGATGCTTATAAAAGTTTTTACTTTTTCAATGCCACAAATCACCTGTGATTACATTACATTTTCACAATGTACATGTTTGTTCATCCTCTTCTTTTAGCAGCAAAAGCTCAAGATTTCATTGGCGCTGAAAAAGAGAGGCAAGTATTTCATTTTCTTGCACACCAACTTTGCAACAATATGAATTTGTTAGGGGGCACCACCACTTTTTTTTTTTTTTTTTTATTTCATTCGATTTTACAGAATTGTACTTCTGCTTAAAGTTAAGTTTATTTGTTCCATTCAATTTTGACTGTTCAGGACTGATGACTGATGGTGAAACCCTGAGTTGAGGCATTGCTGAATGAATCTTATGAAAGTCATGTATTTGGTATTAACTTTGCAAACTCTGGTTTGTGGTCTGCTCTGAAGGCAGCACAACATCACACCACGATAACTGTCCAGATACAACTGTTTAGAATAATTGAATGTTTTCCTCTTTCTTCCCCTTGAGTCTTTTTGTTTGTTTTTCCTTTTGGTGGCTGCTAGTTGATTGGAGACCACAAATATGTGGCTTCTTATTTTTCCAGCTCATTTTGCCAACATAGCTTCATTCTCTGTATGCATTGTCACGCTACCTTACTCCTCTCCTTGCAACGGAGTCAGTAACATTTTGCAGTAGTGACACGACTCTCATGTGCTCCGACTGATGTAAAATGCATTTTAACTTCTACATTTTCTTCCTTCAGGGGAGGAAAACTAGCAATGATGCATCATTTTTCACAGGCTCCGTGCAGAGCATTTAATGCCACACTATATTTAGAATATGGTTGCTGTTGTACTGCTCTACAGTGGTACCTGTTTAGTGCTGTATTCTTTTTCAGTCACCTCAGCCACATGAGCGATTACATCCATGTGGTTCTGTAGGCCGAGCTCCAGGCAGTAGGAAAGGGTCAAGCTGGCTTTGTGGTGGACTTCTATCTGAATGTGTTCGGAAAGCATTTCCCAGGGATGACTCCTCATTGCTGGGTTCCTTAGGCTCTGAGTTAGAGGGATATAAGAACAGAAGTCTTCAATCCTGCTGTGGATTACAGTTGCTGCTTTTTGACAGTCTGGTGTTGTGTAAGACACAGACAGCAACCGATGAGACAACAGATCAGTCACACTTCAGATTGCCTAGTTTGAATAGTAATAGATGTGCGACCTACCAGGAACGTCCTCCAGCTGTTTAATACATCTGTGTAAGGTCTTGAGGGCATCAGTGATGTGGCACTCAAGCTGCTGAGGGTCGACTGAAGACAGCCGGTCACTGAGCCAGTTGTCACTCCACCGTACCCAATAACAGGTGGTGATCCGAAGGTCTTTGAAAGGCTGGAGGTCCTCCACCAGCTTCTACAGATACTTTAGTACCCATTAACATTTCTCTCCAAGTAAAAGCATGACAAATATACGCCCTTGTTATTTTTTAAAACCTCTGGAATGGGTAATTACATAAAAACCCTTTGGCCTTTCATTTACAGCACACCAAGCAGATGTTCTCTGGTGTTGTATGTTTGAGCCGTAGTCTGGCACTCCTGGAGTTGCTAAAATGTTTAACCTGGTTGGCTATCTCATGGGCACAATCAATGCCTGAGTTGCTCGCAAATCCAGCAATAACCAAATTAAAACCAAATGACATCAACATGATTTGCTAAACCTGAAACTTAGATACAAAGATTGGTCAACTTCCAGAGTGGCTGATGAACAGAAGAAAACTGACTTTACTCAGCAGACCTGCAGAGAGTCCAGGTGCTCTGCAAGGTTGTTCTGATCAGCTAGATGGTGAGTGCAGAAGTGCTCCTCATCCTCCACATGCTGGAAGGCTACCAATTCCATCTGGCCGATTATCCTTTGGGGCCACCCAATAGCCGTCCACCTGCACAGAAAAGCCACTTTAATGGTTTCAACAACAAATCATGTGACAGTATATCCCACATGACACCTAAAATAAATGTCATATTAGTTTGTTAAAATCCTCAAAATTCTTCTAATAGCTCATAGTCTGGCAAGGTCTTGTCAAGACGCTCCTGTTGTTTGTAAATTGGAAAAATAACCTGTCATGGAACATATATATATAATAGACATATCTACTTTGTCCCTTTATTCTGCACCTTGTAATTCTTGAGCAGCTCTGGGATTTGATTCATCCATTCCCTCGTTTCAGTCAGTTCCTCAATGCTGTTGGGTTTCTCACATAGCTTTCTGCTTATATTGTGACACTCTTCACATGCCTAAACACACATGATAACCACTCATAATGCAGGATGAAAATCAGCAGACAATAATTTATTAGATGAAATAAATGTAAGTATTTCGTAAAGAAAATTATCAAAACACTTTATAACACAAGACTCACATAATATATATAACAAAATACTTAAGTTAAGGTAACAACTTACATTATCGATCTGACTGCGTAGCTTCAGAACAAGATGGTCCAGCAGTGCATTGGCTAAAGCCTTTCTTTTTGTGTGAGAGACTGATGTACA